>NC_140589.1:171886190-172389992 GCF_964204655.1 Triturus cristatus
GGTAAGCATGTTTGCAGGCACAGAACTATCGAAGTCGATGGGTATTTTATTACTATTCAGCAGGTTGATCATCACAGGGCGAGTGAAGGTAGGTCCTCTGATGCCCCACTGGCTTTTTGGCCTGCTAACCAGGGGCTAAAAGTCTATGAACAAACAGACCGCACATTTCTCGAATTAAATTATTTTTCATTATGTGCCTGTGAAGCAGGCAAGCTTAGATGACATGTCAAACTCTTTTTACATGTACAATGTGATCAGTGGACCTGCTGCTCTTTTCTTTTCGTTTGAAAGTGTCACCAGAATCCACCTGTCATAGTCCTGAGTCTTCATTCTTGTGGCCCAAACTGGTGAACTGTTTCTTCAAGCCAGGGATAGTGGGTGGTAACCCGATATGTTAAAATATTGTTTGAGTGTGAGTTGAGTTGTAAATGGTAATAGGAGCATCAATATTTTTGCAAATGTTAAAATAATATTGCCTTCTTATGTTAAGTCAAAATAAAGCCAACTGTTCATGCTATTCTTGTCCCGCTGAAGGAGTGTTACTCAAGTTGTATAAAGAGTGGAGGCAAACATAAGTGCGAAATATTCCTAATGGATGCTCTAACTGTAGATTCCTCACCTTGTAAATAGCCAGACTGGATTCGAAGATCTTTCTCATCATTTTCCTTATGCGCAGATAGGTGGAGTTATGTGGCTCCACCTTTCTTCCTTCTTGCCCCAGAAACAGATGTCAGTGACTAATCTGCACAAAGTCTGTCTCCAGTGTCTCAGATCTTCAAACAACTTGGAAGTCGAGCAGAAAATGTACTCAAATGAATTCGAAGGCTATCTGGGACCGCGTGGCCAAACTCTGTCACCATGCACCATAGGAAGGCATGGAAGACCCGATACCAAATGAAATCTAACACGTGGATGCATTCTCAGTCCCAAGGCCGTTCCTGAGAGATATCTTCACTCCAAATCTGCTGGTAAATTAAAGAAACAGAAAAATTCCAAACATAAGTCCCCCCGGCCCCTTCCCGCCACTTATTAGATGTCATCACATGGACATCGGGGTAACTCCAGATCTCAGTCGCCCACCATGAAATTGGCTCTATCACTAGTCCCGATCCAGCCAGCGTTTCCAGGCCTTCGACATTGTCACACAAAATTCAAGGCTTCAAAGAGGCTATGTTGTGAACTTTTGGTAGTCTTCTGGAGCCCTCTGGCGGTCCTTTGGCCCCATGGATCTGAGGAGGCCTCCAGCCAGTTTGGTTTCTGCCAGCAGATCTGTTGCAGACCCTGCTTCGGTTTCCACCCCAACTCCAGGGAGATACCTTCCCTAGTACCGAATACTGCACCAGTTTTGTGAATGTTGACACTGGCAGCAACACTAGAGGGTGAACCCATAGTTCTTTTGTTCTCGGAAGCGAATCTGCTGCGAACTTGATCGGCATCCTGCCCAGCTGCACCTCACCTACAGCCGCATTCAGATTCTGATACACTTCTGGGAGCCACATGTCGATGACAAATCGCAAATATACGATACGAATCTTTTTCTGGAGCTCCCCAGGGGCAAATGGGTCTTGACACCTCCCCAGATACTGGACTAAATTCTCCACTTAGCCACTGTATGGAGGGATTTGCCTCTTCGCCATGGTAATTAGAAGGGCAGCAGAAGTTCTTGACCTCCAGGTTTCCTTAGTGGCGGTTAAAGCAAATGTGTTGAATTGGGTTCTGCACCAGGGCAGACCTCTTTCGACCCACCAATTCCATTCAATGAGGCCCTCAAACACCCACTTGGGCAAAACCAGGATCTTGCCCTCCTGTTAATTGACAAATATTGTGATGCCACAGACGAGCTCTGGTGGGACCTACCTTTCCCCCTGCAGCACCCAACACGTTCGAGCCTTCACCATTTGAACTTCTTCAAAAAGTACAGGTTTATAATGCTCACTTTAGCCCAAGTTCAAGAAACTCACTCTGGCCCAAGTTCTGTATGCCCTCGATCCAGGCGACTTGATTGTGGCATTGGATTTGCAGGATCCCTGTTTTCACATCCCTGCCCTGTAATCTTACAGTCACTACTTGTGGTTTCAGGTAGTCTACAAGCACTTTTAGTTCTCTGCGTTTACCTTTGGCTTCACCAGTGCCTCTTTGGTGTTCACGGAAGTGATGGTGGTGGTTACTGCCTATCTGAGGCAGTTGGGAATACCAGTCTGCCTGTATCTTGACGACTGGTTGACGAAGGCGGGCTCGCTTCAAACAGTCATGAGCCACCTCCCACCTCCAAACATAGGCCGATCTGTTGACACACCTTGGATTTACAAGTAATGTGCCAAAATAACACCTCATTATTTCACAGAGGCTCCCTTTCACTGAAGCCATCCTGAATACGGTGCGGTTTTGAACTTTCCATCTGTCCCATGTTATTTAGGCTACATTCCCGATGTTTCAATGAGAGCGGCTCTGAGGCTTCTTGACCTATTTGCCTCCTGCTAGTAGACCACACCAGGTGGCACATGCAGGTTCTGCACTCGGATCTGAAATCCCAGTGAGCTCACCAAGCATACCTCTCAGATTCTATCCAAGTGTCCAAGGAGACTGCGAAAGGTCTGCAGTGGGGGTTGCTGGACTGCTTTGGCACAGGTAACAGACTCCTCCCCTTACCACACTTAGAACTAATGGTTGTGACAGATGCATCGTTGCTGGGTTAGGGAGGCCGACTGTGACAGGTAGGGATCAGAGGAGTCTAGCAGAAACCTGGCTTCACATCCACCTGTTGGAGTTGCAGGTGATTCGTTTGTCACTAAAGCTTACCTCCCTTTTTTCAAAGGGAAACTGGTGCAGCAGACAATACCACCGCCATGTGGTACTGCAACTAGGGAGCGGTCTTGGGTCCTGTGCAAAGAGGCTGTACATCTCTGAGGCTAGCTGAATCCTCAGGTCATCACCCTGGTCTTATAACACGTGGCAGGATCTTTAAACGCAAGGGCGGGGAACTGCAGCTGGCGTTGTTAACCAAAACATTCAAAGCTGCTGCTCTCCGAGATGGCAGAGAGCATCTCCCAGCGATGGGGAGAACCCGGTCTCAATCTTTTTGCAACCACTGAAAACACAGTGTCAAAACATTTGCGCGCTGAAGTTCCAAAAGCAGTTCTCCCCCTGAGATGCCTTTCTGTTGTACTTGAGGTCGGGGCTCCTATACGCCCTTCTACCGCTACCACTCCCCAACAAAATTCTGAAGAATATGAGGAACGACTGGGCTCAAGTAATCCCAATGGCTCCGAACTGGGCCGGGAGATTATGGTGCCCAAAACATCTGGCCATGAGCATCTGTCCTCCAATTCTGCTTGATTTTGCGGGAAGATCTTCTTTCACCGCACCAGTGCATGGTCCTTCACAACTTATAATGTCATGCTTGGAGATTGAGTGGTGACCGCTAACTGCTTTTGATCTTGCAAGGCCTTGCTGTGGTGACAAAAGGTTATTTGTCGCCTTGTCAGCCTTTTTACGGTTACCTAATCAGCCATCTCTGTTTAAATCACCTGTGATGCGTTTCTTAAAAGGACTGACCCACATGTTTCCACCAAAATATTTTCGCAGGCTCCCCATCTGTTGAGGTACTGCATACATCACGAGGTGATGAATCTGCTGTTAGAAGTATCATTCAGATGAACAAGTTAATTACCTTTGGAAATGCTCTTTCTGGTGGATACTCTTATCTAACCACATACCCTCCTTGTTCTTTGGAATCGACTTGCTCGGTCCATATTAAAATAGAATCCAACTAAGAGATCTGCACACTGCCAAAGTCTGATTATTGAAGCCCCCCCATCCGATAGTGTGGACAGATTGGTGAGGGGGGAGGTGTTTGTTGGAAGGGTGGCTGGGGGCTTTAAAGTGAGGAATCTGAGGCTAGATAGAGTATCCTCCAGAAAAAGCGTTACGGAAGATAGGTAACTTGTTAATCAATCCATATAACACAACTAATATTGGAATGGTGGGGGGATTTATAAAGCATCAAAATTGTCAACATGGCATCCTCAGTGTGCAGATGATAAAAGTATGAGTTGTAGGTGCCCATGATTGCTCAAGATTATGCTCTAGGTCCATAACCAATGGTGAGAGAGGTGGGTCTTCAATAGTGGAGCATTCCCTGGGTTTGCAGCCAGTACAGAGATATCTTGTCTTCCTGAATGGGAAGCCTTTGAGTCAAACTTTGGAGGATAAGGCTTTCCATGTGAGTGAACCACTGTGTACTGCCTGGAGAGCTTTGAATTGATGTTCTTAAAATGGGGTCCAGTGCAGGAAACCTATAGCCTGGGTGACGCACATGATGCCTGTGTCAGAATATGAGCAGCACCCAGTCTGTGCCAATTGATAACCTGTGCAGTTGGTGCATATAATATTTAGGTAACCTTAACTAAAAAGTATTGAAATGAGCTTTCTAAAATACGAGCAAACCAAATTGCCACAAAATTGTTAAAGTCAGCATTTATGGACCTAATCAGCTTTTATTTGAGTAGAGCAACACAAATGGAAAATAATCCTCCTGGTAGATAAGATCTTCCATAGTTGGTTATCACATTAAAAGCTGAGAAATAGCCTTGTTGCCTGTTGTAATTATAACCTCTGTTTCTCATTAGTCACAGAAAGGAAATGCAGCCTGTTAAATGACCCTGGAACGTCACTTCCATTCCTCTAGTATTTGTTTCTTGATCAAAGTACAAAACACAAACCCTTTCAGCAGTGCTCTGACCTCATTTTCTGCTTCTGTAATTTGTAGACTCTGTGTCCTTCTCCTGATGTGCCTCTCCCAGGCTTGGATGATGTGGCGATTCATTCACTTCCAGCTACGTCGTTGGAGGGAGTATTGGAACGAACAGGCTGCAAGGAAGAGGGCCACTGTCGCTGCTGCAGCCATGAGCAAGCAGCAGTCTAAGCCAATAAAGAGGGACTCTGGTAAGTTATTAGACCTTCCTTGCAAGCATGCAGAGCCCACTGGTCACCACCACTGTGGTTCAGTAAACTTGCTTATTAAACTCTGGGCCTGTGCAAATCCAGTCCTCGATCGCAGAACATGTTGGAACAATCAAAGGTTCAGCCCAATCGATTTTTGGTGTTTAAAGGCATTGAATACTTCAGTGATGTATTCAGTGATGATGCGATATATGATGTCATCCATGATGCCAATTGTAGTGTTGTCTGTGTCAGTAGATGTAAGGTCATGAGCAGTGCAATGGGAGGTATGACTGCGATGCTCACCATAATAGGCTTAAAGGTAAAGTTGTGTATCCTCTGTGGATGCCTGAAAATTCATGTGGGGGGAGCATAAAAGATACAGCCAAAGTTTGGTGTAGCTGTCTAACAGGATGAGGGGGTTCTTTCAAGATTCCAGATCACATTGGAGAGGTGGGTGAGGGTATGTGCTCAAGTCTTGCACTGTGGGGGTAATTGTCCAAAAAGGATCTGAATCATTTGAGCATATATTCAGAATTTTAGTAGGGTGTTGGTAAGAACAATTTATGGTGCAGCTTGTTGGAGTCAGCAGAAAGATCAAGGAGCATGTGCATACTCCGAGAGCCTAGGTTTGTGGTGTCAAGCAAGTTATTCTAAACTGTGACCAGGGCTGTAGTGGAGTCCGAAGCACAATTGAAATAAGTCCAGGATTTTGTTTCTTTTATGTATCTGTGCTGTGCATCATGGCTTGGCACAGGATGGTTAGGGTAGCTTCATTTGAGAGATCTACCGCGTCTACAGATTTAGAAAATGGTGCAGGTAACACCATGCCAATTTCGGCTGAAAAAACAAACCATTAGGACTCAGTGCTGCCCTTACTGGCATGGTGCCAAAGCAGTAGTGTCCTACGGGTCCCCCAAAGGGTCACTTTAGCAGAGATCTTTTGTCTTTTTGCCATTTGTTGAGTGCAAGTAGTATCTAAGTGGGGTGGTGTTGAGTGCTGTGATGTGAGTTAAAACTGATTGGGGATATCACCTACTCTTTGATGCCTGAATTCCCCTGTCAGCTTAAAAAACCTCATAGTTTAGTGCTACCAATGGGGTAGTAATGTACCCTAGTAGTCTGGTTTTTGCACCCTTAATAGGGTCAAACTCTGGTCAACATGTTTCATGCCCCCAGTGGTCAAAAAGGATCCGTGGCGCTTCTTCAGGACAATAAATATGGGTGGATTTCCTAACCCACACTTGTCGAAAGAAGTACCCTAACAGTGGTACCTACTTGTCTTGGTGTTGGATGTCCAACCTAAGACTGTGCCGCACTCCGGTGTGCTAAAGGTTCCCGAGTGTGAGCCGCTTGCCACACCTATCCTGGTCCTCCGCTTCTCCCGAAAGATGTTTTGACACATGAGTGGGGTAGTAGCCATGAGACGAGAAGCGTGGGGCTGCGAGGTGGTACTTCACTGACAGACGGCAAATGGCGCAGGGCACGAGCACAGGTGCGCGAAGTGGCAAGCAATACCTGCTTTAAATTAGTGCACTTTTATTTTCTTTATCAAGCTTACCTGACCCGGTCCGACTCCATAGAGCCTATCCCACGAGATCACAGGGTTGCATTAGGTGCGGGAAAACGCCCGCAGACTTCTGCCACGGGGCTTGGAATTGTGCACAGCTTCCGCTGTACTGGGGAGAGGTATGTGATGAAATGTTGAGTGACGAGGGTGGCTGTGGAGAGCTCAGTCCATCATTGTCTATTGTGTTTGCTTACCTCAGCCCCTCAAAGGGAAGAAAAATGCATTAAAGATGTGCCCAGCTCAACCTACTATTAGCACACCGCCGTATAGCTATACATTGGACTAGCCCCATACCGCCGACACTCCTTCAATGGAAGGCATTCCTGTGGAAGTGGGCGATAGCCAAGGAATGTAGGCTTGGGAAGGTGCGTACAGATGAACATGCGGAGAGGGACATTGAGATATGATCGAGTATGCTGGATGTACTTGGAGACCATGATGGGCAACAAGATTAGGGGGCGGTGAGTGACACGGATTCGACCAGTGAGAGTGAGCGGGGGGGGTAGATCTTTCTCGTACACCTCGCCCGATAGGACCCTGGGATTGGGCCGGGTAAAGGTTATCGGTGACCCCCTTGCTTAATCGCGGGGATGGACTTTGGTACAGAGTGTGGCCCCTCTGTTATGCATACGCACCACTCTACATGGTAATATGATATGAGTGGGGGGGAGGTTTTTGGTCTCTAAGATGCACATTGACACACCCCACTCCTAACGAGGACCTGCTTCCCCCACCATCCTCTGGATGATATTGTATTAGTCAATATGTGAAAATGCTGCTCTGTTGTCTTTTGTATTCTTTATATGAAAAACGAAATGAACAAATTCAAAAGTGTGACTGGGTCTAATCTGTTGTTTGTCACATTGCTAAATGTTTAACCCTTTATTGAAATTCTTCCTGAAAGGCGCTCAGTGGGCGCAGGCCTTGCCTTCCTAAAAATGTCGAACTGTCTGTGGGTAGGTCAAGAACACCTGACAAGCCGGATACAATTTTGAATAGGTTATGCTGTGCATTATTTTGGCATCTGGTGATTAGGATTGCAAACTTTCTCTGTGTACCTGAAAACATTTTCTTTGGAGCACAGACAGCACGAGCGTCTTGATGGCTCACTATGATGTCGTGTGTATAGCCCACAAGGTGTTGATACGCCATTGCCATCTTCAGATTATTTTTTCTGCCATTAGTTTCGGAATTGGGACTGAGGGCTCTGAATCAAATGTCATTGAAAGTAGAAGGACCGCCCCTAAATTAGAAACCGAGAAAGATTGTAACAAGGATTGACGTAGAGAAAATGCCAAGAAAAAGTGTGAAAACGTGAGGACTCTGAAGATTAATGCTGACAACGAGAAGATGAAGTGGTCAAGGCTAACCAAGGAAAACCTTTTATTCATGGGGTCCTTTAACCACATGAGGGATGGAGAATGCATAACATGTTGTGTACTATAGCCGTGCGAGGTCTCTTTTCAACCTCCTGAAAGGGCAAACATAAAGTGTGTAGCCTAAACCTACCCAAAAACCAGAAGTCTAAAGGGTTGTTGAACATGGGCCAGAACAGTGTTAAAACCAGAGGGAAGCTCTGCTGGGCATAATACCAAAAGTAAAACATTGCTTCTGAAAGGGGTGTTGATGACGGGGGTCCTGACAAAGTTGTGGAGGTAGAAGATGCTCAGAGAGATCAGCATGGGTCAGATGTTGAAGACACAGCATCAACGGAAATAGTCATTGCCAAATGGATGCCTAAAATAGGAGCATAGGTCTACATTGTTTCCGAAAGGTGGCTGTTCAGAGCAGACTGGGTCCGATTCTTAGACAAAGCCCATTCAACACCAACAGAAAAACAATTCGCAGTCAAGGAGAGTAGAAAGAAATGGAGGCCTTAGAGTTGAAAGGAAAAGATATCTGAAAGAAACACGTAGTGATAGATTCCTTACCTTAGAATGGAAAACATCCTTCACCACAAAGGCTTTTCTACGCGTTACGTTTACAACGGTACACTTACCACGTAAGCATCTTTACCACGCATATGCCTTCCGCGACCGACTTTACCACGCAAGCTGCACTGGAACGTCTTCATCTTCGTCCGGTTCAGTCCTTTTTTAATGTCGGCGAAGACGTGTGTCAAAGGGTACAATAAGAACAAGCATTTACTAGAGTTTGAGCTATTGGCAATGCCTTTTATTAATGTGTTGGTTTTTTAAACAAATAAATAAAAGGCATTGTCATTTCCAATGCCAATAGCATAAACTCTCGCAAATGCGAGACCTATTGCATTGTAAATGCTTGTTTTTGTTGGACTTGTATATAGCGCAAACTCGACCATAAAGTATCAGAGCGCTTTACATGAGCATAAATTGCATTACGGATGGACACATTCATTTTGTTAGGTAAAGGGGATATTAAGTGATTTGCCCAGAATCACAGGGTGCTTGAGCTGACGCCGAGACTCGAACCTGGTTGGTTCTCCAACTTCAAACTCGGCCGCTCTAGCCACATCCTCTCCTTGACCTACAATGTAATTTTACCATTGCTAGCGACAATTATTAAGCTCAGAGTCTACAGTAGTCCTCTCTGTGCTACCCCCTAAGAGGGAAGCAGGGATGACAGGGAAGCAGATGAGACAGAGAAGGAGAGACAGGGAAGCAGAGGAGACAGGGAAGCAGAGGAGACAGAGAAGCAGAAGAGACAGAGAAGCAGAAGAGACAGAGAAGCAGAAGAGACAGAGAAGCAGAAGAGACAGAGAAGCAGAAGAGACAGAGAAGCAGAGGAGACAGAGAAGCAGAGGAGACAGAGAAGCAGGGGAGACAGAGAAGCAGGGGAGACAGAGAAGCAGAGGAGACAGAGAAGCAGAGGAGACAGAGAAGCAGAGGAGACAGAGAAGCAGAGGAGACAGAGAAGCAGAAGAGACAGAGAAGCAGAAGAGACAGAGAAGCAGAAGAGACAGGGAAGCAGGGATGACATGGAAGCAGATGAGACAGAGAAGGAGAGACAGGGAAGCAGAGGAGAGACAGGGAAGCAGAGGAGAGACGGAGAAGCAGAGGAGAGACGGAGAAGCAGAGGAGAGACGGAGAAGCAGAGGAGAGACAGGGAAGCAGAGGAGAGACAGGGAAGCAGAGGAGAGACAGGGAAGCAGAGGAGAGACAGAGAAGCAGAGGAGAGACAGAGAAGCAGAGGAGACAGAAGCTGGCGAGGCAGGAAAGCAGAGGAGAGACAGGGAAGCAGAGGAGAGACAGGGAAGCAGAGGAGACGGAGAAGCAGAGGAGACGGGGAAGCGGAGGAGACGGGGAAGCGGAGGAGACGGGGAAGCGGAGGAGACGGGGAAGCGGAGGAGACGGGGAAGCGGAGGAGACGGGGGAAGCGGAGGAGACGGGGAAGCAGAGGAGACGGGGAAGCAGAGGAGACGGGGAAGCAGAGGAGACGGGGAAGCAGAGGAGACGGGGCAGCAGCAGAGGAGACGGGGCAGCAGCAGAGGAGACGGGGCAGCAGCAGAGGAGACGGGGCAGCAGCAGAGGAGACGGGGCAGCAGCAGAGGAGACGGGGCAGCAGCAGAGGAGACGGGGCAGCAGCAGAGGAGACGGGGCAGCAGCAGAGGCAGGAAAGCTGAAGAGGCAGGAAAGCTGAAGAGGCAGGAAAGCTGAAGAGGCAGGAAAGCTGAAGAGGCAGGAAAGCTGAAGAGGCAGGAAAGCTGAAGAGGCAGGAAAGCTGAAGAGGCAGGAAAGCTGAAGAGGCAGGAAAGCTGAAGAGGCAGGAAAGCTGAAGAGGCAGGAAAGCTGAAGAGGCAGGAAAGCTGAAGAGGCAGGAAAGCTGAAGAGGCAGGCAAGCTGAAGAGGCAGGAAAGCTGAAGAGGCAGGAAAGCTGAAGAGGCAGGAAAGCTGAGGAGAAACATGGAAGCACATGAGAGACAGGGAAGTAGAGGAGGCAGAGGAGAGAGAGGGAAGCAGAGGAGAGAGAGGGAAGCAGAGGAGAGACACTCACTGTCTATATAATTCAAACAAATCTAGTACACAATCATGTACATCACGTGTCAGAGGATGTGATAGGCTGGATGTCAGCATGTCGACTACAGAAATATCGTTCTGCAAGAAAATCGAAGCAAGAATAAGGACAACCAAGATATGGTGGCGGTGGTAACTAGATATTCCGGTCCCGTTACCTCTTGACCTGAATCTCCAGTGCAGGAAAACACTCCAGGTGAGTCAGCATGGGTGGCAGGATTAGGATTTCACAATGACACCCCGCCAGGGACTTTTGCCTGTGCCCCCTATGACTTGAAATGTGCACTGTTTAGGCCAGTAGTTTACTACAGTTGTGTGAACCAAAGACCCCCCGGCTTCGAGCCTGGGACGAATTGAAGGTCCACGTTTTACGTGGAGAGTAATTTTTCACAGACACTTCCACTATAAGAGCTCTGGCAGTGACGTTCGTGCGTCCTCTGCGTGAATTGTAGGCGCGTTGGAATGGTTTGGCCAGTGTCCCACTGAACTCTTCTCCCGTGGCGGCGCCGGGTGAGCGCTCTCCGCGCCAAATGGCTTACTTTTATGTAGAAATCGTGGTTTGTTATTTAAGAATAAAATAGCAGTTGGTTATTAAAGCGTCCCGCGCTGCCGCTCACAAACACTCGGGATATCATTTTTTGCTTACTGTTGTGCCGCGATGCTGTTCCCCGTCGCCGCGAGCATGGATAGCAGGTAATGGGTACCATTAGTTTCTGCAGTTAGTACTTTTCCTGGGGTGTCGGTGACAGCAGAAATGTAGGCATTAAAACAAGCATGATGAAAAGCAGCTCTTGTTTATAATTTCAGCCCAGTGCTGTAGTGATGGAGACAATCTCCGGCATATGCTCCAGGTGGCATCTAATGCCGGCTCCCTGCAGCAGCCTCTGTTTGCACATCCTAAAGCACTTACTGGATTTGAACGAAACTCGGCATAAGCGTGTTTTGTAAGGGTTCAATTTCCACGTGCTTTCTCTTTCAATAAAGGGAATTTATTTCCAAATGAAATGCGCCCTGGCTTCGGAAAACGAGGGCGAGAGAGGCAGGGGAGTGAGAGTAGAGCAATATAAACAAGCGCGCGTGGCGACTTTAATTACAAACAGATGGCCCCTTTCTATAGGTCACTCCTAGAGCAGCGAATCGAGCAGAGCATCAAAGGGCTGGGTGAGAAGGGAGGGGGGAATGGAAGGAGCAGAGGGGCAGAGCGGCTAAAGTGAAAGAAAGCTAGAAGGGAGGGGGGAGTGGGAGCAGCTGTGCACGTGCATGTGATCGTGCACTCAAGGTTTAGGCCAGCCAAAACTGTGGGTAGCACTTTGAAAATCCCACATATAAAATGACTCTTCGAGCCTTTGGCTCGCGAGACCTAAAAAGGGGGCTTGGGGGGTGGGTCTCCCCCCGAAAAAAAAAAATGTGTGTGAAAAAAGCGGTCCCCCCCCCCCCCCAAAAAAAAAAGAACCTGTTGAAACGTCGGGAAGTGGAGACCATCTGCGTCGTTTTGGAGGAAACGGAATGACGCTTCCTCTTTACGACGTAGAACGTCATCATGGAAGATCGATGAGAGGACGTGAAGAGGTAAGGGGAATAAAAGTTAAAATATATATATATATATATATATATATATATATATATATATATATATATATATATATATATATATATATATATATATTATAACCTTTACCAAGAGTATGCCATTACCATGCATGAATTTACAACGAAAATCGTTGTAAAAGTATGCGTGGTAAAGGAATATTCGTGGTAAAGGTTGTCCGTGGAAATAGCATTCCGTTGTAATGGATGCGTTGCAACGGAATGCGTTGTAACGACATACAACCCCTTAGAATCACCCCCAGGCGTCAGGCTGGATCCGGAAAGTTTTCGTCAGCAGTACCCCTGCGCGTCAGTAGGTGGTGTCGTGCAGCTCCGCATCCGTCGTTGGCGAAGGGATCGCCGGGATGACGTCGCGGACAGTACTTAGACGCTGCCCACGCGTGCTGACGTCAGTTCTTCCTTTTTCCGCCCCAGCAAGCGCAGATCCGGGAAGAGCTAGTACCCCCAGTCATTTTTTTGACTGAGCTTTTTGAGGCTTTTTGTCTCCTATTTTACGGAGTCGATCGACTCCTGGTGCCGTAGGGATGCCCAGGTTTGAGAACTGTGGAGACTGTCACCGCATGATGTTGGTGACGGACCCACACAGAGTGTGTCTCTACTGCCTGAGGCGCGACCACGACTCCAAGTCGTGCCCCGACTGCCGGGCCATGGCACCAAAAACTTTGCGGGAGCGGTCCCGAAAGTTGCTGGAAGTCCGGCAGTAGGCTCTGCGCCGTTCAAGGTCCCAGTCCCATGGGAGGTCGAGGAACCGGTCGTGTAGTCGTCACCATCATTCTTCTGGATTTAAGTCTTCGCGCTCTGGGTCAGGTAAGTCGAAGCTTTTCCAAAAATAAGTCGAAGAAGCGTTGTTGCTCTTCGACTTCCCCTCGCCCGTCATGCGACGCAGCTGAGGGTGCGGGTGGTGCCACCCATGCAGCTCCGGCGGAGCCTGTGATGTCGCCGCCAGCCTACCCGCCCTTCCCGGGTCCGGTGGCGATGCCTGCCCAGGTGCAAGAGTTTCTTGCTGCCATGGACTGACTCTTTGGGCCGTCTGGCCCTGCCGGTGCGCCTCTGGGCCCCGCAGGCCCGACTGGTGGTCCTGTTGTTCCATCGCCGCATGCTCCGGCACCAACGGCTCCGGCGCCGCAGGACCCCATGCGATCCAGGATCGGACCCCGGTTGACCTTGTTACGCCTCCACCAACGTCGACCACACCGGCACCGCTTGCGACGTCGCCCGCTCCTCGGGGCGACGTTGTCCCTGGTTTCAGCCCTGAACCGGACACAGAGCTGGATCGGCGTCGATCCGGCACCTATGGGATTTTTCCCTATGTCCGTCCTCTGTCTTTTCAGCCTGTTCCACAGACTTCGGAGGAAGGGGAGGACTGGGAGGGGCCGAGGACCCTCTCGCATAGGATTGTGCTCATGATCCGGACTGGGCAGAGGATTTGGGGGAAGCCAGTGGTCTTGACACATCGCCGGACCCTGGCATGCTATCTCCTCCTACCGTGGCTACGGAGGAGGGAGCAGGCTACGCAGTGGTGTTGCGTAGGGCGGCCGAGGCCCTCCACCTCTAGCTCCCTACAGTGGCAGTCCGGACGAACATCCTGACAGAAGTGCTCCAACCAGCAGCAACCTCTTCGGAGCCCTTGCTGCCCTGTAATGACGCACTTTCTGATGTTCTTTTGGGCACCTGGTCCAGGCCCAACACAGGGGCTCCCGTGGACAGGAACTTGGCCCATCGCCATCGCCCGGCTCCGGGCTACCCCCTTTTCCTCTCTCAACACCCTACTCCTGAGAGCTTGGTTTTCCAGGCCTCTGCGTCCCAAAGCGCGTTCCCTTCCGCACCTCCGGATAGGGAATCCAAGAAGCTGGAGCAGCTTGGCAAGAAGCTGTTTTCATCTGCCAGCTTAGGGCTGCGGTCGGTGAACACCGCATGCCTCTTGGGCCATTATTCCCACTCTCTGTGGGACACGGTTGCGCAAGTGCTGCCTAGCTGTCCGGAGGAGGTCCAGACAGTGCTCACCCAAGCTGTTGCTTCTGGGAGAGATTCAGCCAAGTTCACCATTCGTTGTGGGCTTGACTCCGCCGACTCGCTGGGCAGGGCGATTTCCACGACTGTGGCGCTTAGGCGCCACACCTGGCTGAGAACTGGCTTTTCGGGGGATGTCCAGAATACCCTGATGGACATGCCCTTTGATGGCATTCGCCTTTCTGGCAATAAGACAGATAGTGTGCTAGAGCGCTTGAAAGACTCACGGGCTACGGCCAAGTCCTTGGGCCTGTCGGCTACTCGGCCTCCACCAACTTCTGCCTTTCTCTCCTTTCGTAGTCGCGGAAGGGGCGCCGAACCACAGGCCGGCACAGCAACGACCTCAGCGCGGACATGGGAATTGTCGAGGCGGTTCAGGGGGCCAGCGGGCGGGTCAGTCCACCTCCACCCTTGCGGCATCCACTGCTAAGCCTTCCTAGTCCGTCCTTTCAGGTCCCTTAAACACCAGTGGGCGGACGGATTCGCCATCATCTCCCCCACTTGCGCACCCCAGTGGGTGCTGCAAATTGTCCGAAGGGGCTACTCCCTCCCCTTCGAGACTACCCCTCCAGCCATGCCACCTCAGTACCACTGCATGTCGGGGGATCACTTGGCACTTCTCCAGCAGGAAGTTGCAGCCCTCTTAGCCATGGGGGCCATCGAGCGCGTTCCGATGCCCGAAGTAGGTCTTGGCTTTTATTCCCACTACTTCGTGGTTCCAAAGAAGGACAAGGGCCTGCGTCCTATCTTAGACCTTCGGAACGTCAACGGCTTCCTCCGGAAGGAGAAGTTCAAGATGCTCACATTGGCTCAGGTCTTGTCTGCCCTAGACCCGCAAGACTGGATGGTAGCGTTGGACTTGCAGGACGCCTTCTTTCATTTTCCCGTCCTGCCGGCCCACCGGCGTTACCTGCGGTTCACAGTTAGCCACAAGCACTTTCAGTTCACCGTGCTCCCCTTTGGCCTTACCAGCACCCCTCGGGTGTTCACGAAAGTGATGGCGTGGTTGCAGCTCATCTGTGCAGATCAGGGGTTTCAGTCTTCCCCTTTCTCGACGACTGGCTGTTGAAGGTGGGCTCGCCCCAGGCAGTCGTCTCCCACCTCCAGACTACGGCCGACCTCCTGCATTTGCTGGGGTTCTCCATCAATGTGCCGAAGTCGCACCTGGTACCCTCTCAGAAGCTTCTTTTCATCGGAGTGGTTCTGGACACGGTGCAGTTTCGGGTTTATCCTCCCGAACAGCGAGTCCGGGACATTCGGGCTATGATTCTGATCTTTCAACCCTTGTCCTGGGTTTCGGTCAGGATGACCCTGAGGCTGCTGGGCCTCATGGCCTCCTGCTGATCAACCATGCCAGATGGTATATGCATTGGGACCTGAAGTTCCAGTGGGCGCAGCATCAGGGGGACCTGTCCAGACACGTCCAGATCATGGAGGGCATTGCACAACAATTGCAGAGGTGGCTCATGAACCAACATTGGGTCAGCGGCAGATCCCTGTCCCTTCCCCAACCGGAGCACACGGTGATGATGGATGCGTCCTCCAGGGATGGGGTGGCCACATGGTAGAGGCGGAGATCAGAGGCCTCTGGTCTCCAGCGGAGTCCAAGCTCCATATCAACCTTCTGGAGCTTCGGGCGATCCGTCTTGCACTGAAGGCATTCCTTCCCTCTGTCAAGGGGAGCGTAGTGCAGGTGTTCACGGACAACACCATCGCCATGTGGTATTGCACCAAGCAGGGAGGGGTGGGGTCGTGGACCCTATGTCAGGAGGCTCTGTGCCTCTGGACATGGCTGGAACATCAGGGCATTTCCCTAGTGGTTCAACACCTGGCAGGTTCACTGAACGCCAGGGCAGACAAGCTCAGCCGCAATTGCATGATGGATCACGAATGGTGTTTTCACTCGGAGGTGGCGCAAGGTCTCTTTCAACTGTGGGGAGAGTCTTGGTTAGATCTATTCGCCACCAAAGAGAACGCGCAATGTCAGCAGTTCTGCGCGTTGGAATTTCCAAGGCGGCACTCTCTGAGACGCTTTTCGTCACGAGTGGAGTTGTGGTCTATTGTACGCCTTTCTGCCTATACCACTTCTGCCCAGAGTGCTGAAGAAGATCAGGCGTGACCGGGTCCAAGTCATTCTTGTGGCGCCGGACTGGGCTCGAAGAGTTTTGAATCCCGAGCTACTCAGTATGAGCGTGGATCCCCCGATTCGTCTGTCTCTTCGGGAGGATCTTCAGTCGTAGCAACAGGGGACGGTTCTGCACCCGAACCTGTTCAGTCTCCACCTCCTTGCTAGGAGATTGAGCGGCGGCAGTTGATTCCCTTTGACTTGCCTCCTGAAGTCTGTGATGTAATTCTGGCAGCCAGGCGTCCCTCCACTAAAGTGGTATACGCCTGCAGGTGGAACAAATTTGTGGCATGGTGCACCACAAAGGCTGTGGCTCTCCTTTCTGCCCCTCTTTCCGAGGTCCTTTTGTTCCTTCTTTCTTTGGCCCGGCAGGGCTCTGCTCTGGGCACTATTAAAGGCTATCTTTCTGCCATTTCGGCCTTTCTCAGACTACCTGATCAGCCCTCTCTTTTCAAGTCTCTTGTTGTATATAGATTTCTCAAAGGCATTACACACCTTTTCCCTCCTATTCCGTTTCTGATGCCACAGTGGGACTTGAATCTAGTTCTAACTTATCTGATGTGCGCTCCTTTCGAGCCTCTTCACAACTGTCCTCTTCGTCTTTTGACTCTGAAAACTGCCTTCCTGGTTGCCATCACCGTCCGCTAGGCGAGTGAATGAGGTCCAGGCTCTTTCTTGTAAGCCTCCTTTCCTTTCCATTCATCTGGACATGGTGGTACTCCGGCCCCGGCCTTCCTTTTTGCCAAAAGTTGTCACGGCCTTTCATATTGGGCAGACTGTTACCTTGCCCACTTTCTTCCCTCCTCCACATCCTTCCTAAGTGGAAGAAAGGCTCCACCGTCTGGACCCAAAACGTGCGCTTTCGTTTTACCTCCATCGCACACAACATTTCCGGGTGGACGACCAACTCTTTGTTGGCTACGTTGGCACCAAGAAAGGTCGGGCGGTGCACAAGAGGACTATCTCTCGCTGGGTTTTCTTGTTCATCAAAGCCTGTTACTCTTTGGCTAAAAAATAGCCTACAGAGGGGCTGCGTGCTCATTCCACTCAAGCAACTGCAGCCAATACTGTATTGGAACGGGGTGTCCCCCTGCAAGACATCTGTCAGGCAGCTACATGGGCCTCGCTGCACACGTTTACAAAACATTATTGCCTAGACAGCCAAGTCCAGAGAGACTGCTTTTTTGGCTGTTCTGTTCTTTAGGACTTTCTGGTGTGATTTTGGTATGCAGACCCACCACCGGGGTTGGTATTGCTGGGGTATCTATTCTAAGGTAAGGAATCTATCACTACGTGTTTCTTTCAGATGAACAAGTTACTTACCTTCGGTTACAATGTATCTGTAAGAAACATTAATAGTGATCTTACCGCCCCACCCATCCTCCCTATTCTGCGAACTGATTTCTAGGGTTACGGTCATCCCTTTCAGGGCCCTAGTTTCAAGGCATCAGTGGCTCTGGGTTCCTGGCACAGAAAGTTGTGTACAGAACTGACGTCCGCGCGCGTGGGCAGCGTCGAAGTACTGGCCGCAACGTCATCCCAGCGATCACGACGCCACCGACGGATGCGGAGCCGCACAACGCCACCTACCGACGTGCAGGGGTACTGCTGACGAAAACTTTCCGAATCCAGCCTGATGCCTGGGGGTAATTCTAAGGTTAGGAATCTATCACTACTAATGTTTCTTACAGCTACATCGTTACTGAAGGTAAGTAACTTGTTTGTTAGTGTGGTAATACCTTTAAACGTGGACTCAGTGTGTGAAAACTTTACAGTGCTGAGGGTCAGTATGTGTTGCTTTTCAATGTTGAAGCCAAGGAAAAGTCCTTTGAGATCGAAATGGGTGCAAAAGTAGGAATTTGATGAGATGAAGAGATCATACAAGCTCCCTTCCAAATTTGGACTAAGGGAGGAATTAGAACAGGAAGGGAGGCATATATCCCACATACTACTGCTGACCGGTTATAGGATCAACCAGAGGATGAGTAAGGTTTTCTTTTTTTGGAAGAAAGACTGGTTCCTCTGAAGGAGGACACAGGTCGGGCAGAATACATGTGGCAAGATACAGAGGCTGAATCGCCAGAGGAGGAAATAGATGCATATCTCCCTTAGGTCTTCTCAATCTTCTCAATTAGGTAACCTGTCAGGTTTGTTGGTGCTTTCAACATTTGCAAGTATTCATATCATGGGACAACCGCATAACCGCATAATTATGAGAGTGAGTAAATCAATTTCAAAACTGCAAATTTCCGTTTAGTGTATCACTGATCGTTAAAATATCTATACACTTATGTATTTGTTCTACACATACAAAATCTTGTGTATGATTTTACAACATGACCAAGTAAAAAGGAATACTAGTACCTTATAAGGAAGCTGCATTGAGAGAAAGATGCCTACAGTTGGCTGGCAGTGGACACTCAGTTTAGTCCCTGAGTTGGACAGACCTAGAAAAGGTACTATTAAGAACCAACGTGTGGTCTCCAAAACTTCAGCAACTAGAACGGTGGCAAATGACAAATCCAGCAGAAACTTGCCATGCAGAGAAGCTAGCTCAGATAAACGGTGATTATATGTTTTGAGGCGAAGTGCCTACACTTGTGTATAGGGCTTGGACAGAAGTGTATTATTAGAATTGTCTCAATATAATAAATATGCTCAATTCTGCAGGAATTCTTTTTGGTTTGATACGCTATTTCATGCTTAGTCTCAAGGTAAACACCCAGTTACTATTAGATCACATTACGTGTGATACAGCATCGTGCATTGCGTTCTGACTCAACCTAGCAGTGATCTTGCTTATGTGCTCATCACTAAGCCCTTTTCTGAGCATCATCTTTCAACTACAGAAGATAGTTTGCCTACTGCATGTAGCATGTTTCTCCTGTGCTCTTAGCATGGCTGTCTGCTAAATGCACAAGACTGTGTGTCCATTTGGAACACTTTGTGATGTCTTCCACAATTGATAGCTTTAGGGCATTGTTGCTAGCCAAAAACCTGTGCATTAGCACAGAGCCCTCTTTCTGGCCACAATCTTCAGTAACCTCTAGCTCCCCTTTTCTGCTCAAGCCCACTCAGACCCAGAACCCTTGCCTCCATAGGTTTGTCAAAGGCTAGATACACTTACCAAGCAATCCTTCAAGAACTCTTCTACAAGGCAGAGCCTTGACATTTTTTAACTCAACGCTACCATTTAGCATGGTTTGCCCTGAACCAAAAATGCTGTGTTTACTGAACTCGTAAATAGATATGCATCTCAAGACTTGGTTCGTTTCTTCCTAAAATAATATTTAATTTATCATGCGGCATCTTTGAGAAACAGCTTCTGTTGTTAGTTGTTTTAGCTTGAAAAATATAAGCTTTTGCCCATTGATAATGATCCTCTTTTCCTTTTTTGCATTCAGGTTATCATGAAAATGGAGTAGTGAAAGCTGAGAATGGAACCTCACCTCGACCCAAGAAGCTGAAATCGCCTTAGAAAAAGCCAAAACTTCCCTGGCAGAAATTGAGTGGCCTTTGAAGTTTACCTCGACTCCAAAGCCCCTTTTTTCTCTGCTTGTGAAACGACGACTGGGTGAAACGTGCCTTAAAAAGGATCTTCGTAAACAAACAGTCATAAAGCAATACAAATGTGACTACCACCAACCCTACTGCCTTCAAAATGATTGCAACTGGTGCAGTCACGTCTTTGCATTGCCTTTCTGCTCGCCTTTAACTTTGATGCTTTTTTTTTTTTTTTTAAATACAATGCAATTTTTCTTGTCAGTGGTTTTTGAAACCAATCTTGCCCACGGGCATTGCACCACAACCCTGCAGTCCCCTGTCAACCCCATATCCACAGAGCTAAATGGGGGAACACAACAGTGCAATGAAATAAGTGCCTCCTGAAGCAATGGCTCAAGTTCTCTAAAGTTGGGGCAAATAGCTGCTTTTTCTCTGAGCAAATGTCCTTACTGTTGAGCTGACCAAGTCCTTGCTATTACGCTTACTGAGCAGAGGTGGCTGGCTTCTGTGCACAGCTCAACATCCTTCTCTGGAATCCAAGCTCACACTAGGAGAAATGAAGAGCTAAACTCTTGTTTGTTGCTCAGAATCCCTGGAAAAGGAATTTAAGTTGTGCAGAGCTGTTACTGTCACAGGATGATAATCAAGACACTAGTCATTATGGAGAACAGTGGATGTCAATCTAAACAGTACTGGGTCCACAGCAGTCAAGTGTCGTACACTATCCTCAACCTTTTTGTCCCTGTCCCTCAGACATCTGCAATCACATAAAGATTGGGAGCATCAAGCTCTGAACTTGTGGTGTCCTGAATCAGGATGTACACCTCAGTAGGTGAAACTGACACATACTTGTATGTCCACTCGCTGCAACTACTTCTGGCTGTTGATGTCTTGCGTTATCGCCTACCTGGAATGTTGCTCCAAGTCAGTGTTTCCTGCCACTCAATCTTTTCACTGAAAAGGCTAACTCCAAAATGAGTTACTAATAGAAGCAGACTTATCCGGACATTCTCACAGATTCTCCCATGAAACACCATTGACCAACACATTTTGAGGCATGGTTTATGTTTTTTCCTGTAATGCAGCCTTTAGTTGAGATATACTGAAATTTGGTTTGCCAAAGTAAATGCTTTTTCCTCTGTTTCAGGAGTGAACCACCTGGAAGGTGAAAAGTTTTGTCCCGTTATATAGCAGTGAGAACCCATCATGCTGCCCATTTGGGCTGCTTGCTGGCTTTTCAGATAAAGTGAGCCGTGTATACTTTGAACCCTTCCATTTCACAGTTTCATCAAAGTGCTCTCACATACATACAGGGGATACCATAGTCAAATGTTTTCTACCACTTTGTTGAAATGGGACAAAGATCTACACAATGGATTGGAAACGTTATGAAGTCTGTCTTCATGGCATTTTGCATTCAAGCAATAGATAGTGCATAGGCGTGATACAGTTATGTCAGGAGAGATATTTCTGATTGTCACATACATTTTTATTTATAGGCTAGAAAGTAAAGAAAATCACTGGGAGCCCCTAAGCTTTAATCTTCCAGCAAGCAAGCTTTTCAAAATAATTCCCTCTCTTCACTTTCCCTGTATGTTTGATGAATCCAGAACTGATAGAGCAATAAAGTGAAGTAGGAGACCTTGTCCCACTCAGTTGTATAGTTTATACACCTTCCATAGTGCATACATGGAAATTTATGTGGCTTAATTTCCAAACACTGGGTATCACTGCCTTACACTTGATTCTGAATGACTCTGTAGCTATATGATATCAATGCCTAAACCAGTCGCAACACCTCTAGAGAAGATATGGACAGAGCTCTTCTGTGCTAGTAGAGGGAGAATAAACACAATTGTAATTTTATATAATGGCAAAGATTACTTTGACTCATGGCCACTTATGGTTAAAGATGCATTTACCAATCCTTTCAAGTTACTGCCTTGCAGTCCCTCAGCAGTCCTTGCCAATATGCCTATAATTTTGTTTCATTTTTATTTGTAGATCAGCACATCTCCATACCAAAGACTATTGGTCAATGCATTAGGTTGGAAGTGTCGGTCTGGCCTCAAATGCAGCATGCATGGGGGGACACAGGAAAAATCAATTTTCCTGTTAGGGAAATGCTACCTCACACACTTCTCTTTCTACATGTTACTCATGAGCTAAAAGATTGTCATTAAGTGTCACTTTAGTCTAGCCCATAAACATAATGTTAGTTTCAGGCCTTGATGATCTGTGGTAGTCGACAAAAACGTTACTTACTTCATCGTGCCTTGTAATTTCAGTACCAGAATGGCTGCCAGTAAACAGCTTGTCACAGGGCTTGGGACAGAAGATACTTTAAGGTTCATTTCAGGTTTAAAGGTTCGATCAGGTGAATCAGAATCCCTTTAAGATTGAATGCACATGTGACCTTTTATGGTCCCTTAGTTACCTGTGTTTTTGATATTGTTTTCCTCCATGTCCTCAAATTTTATTTCTCCAGGTCACTGTGACCAAGGGCACTCTAGGTTACACTTGTCTTGGTCTTTCTCAAGTTTGTCTCTCCTTCAAACGTTCCAAGAATACTACTAAGTTAGAAGTGCCAGATTGTATCACTGCATCTGTTGAGGGAAGAGTAGTGTGCCTTGACATATGCATCATGTGTAGTGGCAAGCAAGGCGCGTTTGTAATACTGACACAGGATGGGGCTGCATCTGGGAGCAAGCTGTGTATCGAGAAGCGTCCCCTTGAAATGACTGGTATACAGTGCTCGTCTACTTCTGTGGTCCTGCATTCCCCCAACCTCTCGCATTCAAATTTCCTAACTGACTGCCAATGAACCAAGTCCATCCATTCTAAATCCTATTGAAAGGATTTTGTAATAGGATGACAAAACTCAAAAGTTACCATTTCAGTGCCACGCTTGCAGCTTTACTGCTCTTGCACAATCTTTTATTCCTTGATTCACAAATTGTACTTTGTATATAAACAAGTGCCTTAAGTTGCCATATATTCTTTTGTACTCTCTGTATGTACTGTATCAATATCTATGTTTGTATGTATTGGGTTTATCTATGGCAAGGATGTATTCTGTACTGCGTACACCTTTGTTGATAGCAAAAGGGACTGATTTCTATAGGTTTCTATGCCTTTTTGTACATGTAGAGTTTTTGTTGATGTAGATGGTAACAAAGTTCTTCCACCCTGTTTCCAGGGCAAAAGACCAATATGTATTAATGCCGAGGTGATCCTTCATCAAGGACATCCTCAAATCAAACACTTCTTTTTTGCCATTTTCAAATTCCCATTTCTTCTATTATTTCCATTTGGCTTTGGTCTTCCACCTATTAAACAATCTGTAACACCTTGTTCACCCTCCCTCTGCCTGCGCGCACATGTACACTTTACATTGTGACATTTTAAAATTACCACCAATTTTAGTACCAAGCCACGTAAAGTCTGAGCCAAGAACGTGATATGTGGAACTTAATTTTTACTCAAGAATTGATTCATTTTTGGTGCTTAACATATTGCCTCTGGGCTATAGCCCTCAGCTTTATATTCTCTCAATCTAAAACCTCATTGACCCTTCTCATCTCTCCTACTTTTTTGGGTTGTGCAATAACTATTGTAGAAATTGTTAATATACCTTTCCTCACATCCACTTTGTTGGAAGAAATATGGAAGAAAGGGTGATATGTATTAGGCAAGTTACTGTTTGATCTCTCATGTAGCACGTTAATGCACACCTTTTGAAATTCTAACACTGCTCCTTACTTCTAGTGTTGTATGGTGTGAGCTATGAGGCGCGGGCTACTGATTGGTAATAGACGGAACATGAGGCTGAGCGTGTTGACAGAGAAGTGTTTTCATTAACTGCAGTGTATTTTGAACCTCTAATTCATTTGGTATGGGATAGTTATAGTGGAAGGGATCAAACTTGTCTGTGAGGTAGTATGTTATATCAAATAGGATTAAGCATGCTGACCATAAGTTGTGTTGATAAAGAGTGAGCACCCGCTTTTCTCCATATTTTATCTTTAGATGCCTTGAAGAATTAGCGTAGAATCTTGGGCAGCTATGTAAAGATTCTCTCCTGTCAGATGTTTTGGAGGGTTAAATGCCGTTCCCAGTCTAGTATACGTAACACTAGAGACTGCACAATATGAGTTCTAATGCTTCATGAAGGTTCATCTTGCCGCTTCTGTCGAAGATCTCTGACCTATGGCTGGCTGACTTACTACCAATAGAAGAAGCCTGCTCTTTTGACTGATGGTTCAGCACAGACTGTGTGTGCTGCCTCATGTTGACCTGTCTTTTTATAAGTTCTAAGAGACTTTTAGAAAGAGCTGATCAATTACATAATGTTTAATTGCATCTGAACCTAGAGGTCCTGGAAGAAGGTATTGGTCTTCAACAAGATCACTCCCACCTTTCCTGCCAACATAAGGGATGTTATGAATTGGAGGGTCTTGTGTATTCTGAAATTAACTGTGCTTTTCCTGGTCTAGTAGCATGTATTGTGGAATCCCATCCTATGTAAGAGATGCCTTCACTAAAAGGCCATTATGGCTGAGAGGAGTGGAAGTGCATTATGGTTTATTGTGGCATAGCAAGAAGCTGGAGATTTGCGCATGAGATGTTTTGTTTCTCACAGGATTTATTACGGAGAGCCTCACCTTGTGTTCATATGTATGCGTAAGCAATGCTGGCATAAATTATCCACATGCATCTGGTAGTGTGTGGTGAAAGTTCCGTTCGTGGTTGTTAAGCCTACGTTTGATGCCAGATTATTTTATTTAATATAATAACGGTTTAGAATCTTTTTGTGAGGCTTCCACTGTAAGATTTCATTAGCGTGGGGAAGTACTTGGTTGATTCAGGGAATCAGTGTGTATCCTGGCAATGTCAGCATCTTCAGATCAGTTCCTCGACACTCTCAGCCACCCAATGCCAATTACAAGCCTGGAGATACTTTTTGTACTTGCAAACAGTTTATTTTGTGGACCAAACTGAATCCAAAATTGAGGGATAACTATTGTTCAGTATTTATATTCTATGTAGCTTTTTTGTTTATATATTTTTTTTGTTTAAAATTGCTACCTTATAGTTGTGCATTTCTGCCTTTGGAACATGGTCATTTAGAGAAACCGTTTTTTCTACAATCCTTTGTTACAATATATTTTGAAAAGTGTAAACCCGCAGATATGTTTTGTTGAATTGACATATTAAAGGCAAAGAAATGTTACCATGTGAAAATGTCTCCAATCTTTGATTATTTCAATCTAGCTTCTTAATTAGCAAGAGACAAGTAATTGGTGGACTCTAGCCTTGTTGCCTTATCATAACTGATATTATACCTGGTGATGTTTAAGGGATAACAGTGTCTTTGAAATGTGCTTTTCAGCATCTTTAATTATTTTTTCAACACGCTACTCCAAATTAAATGTCCAAATGTCAAGTAAGTTGCAGCATAACTATGTCTGAAATCTTACACTACTCCTTACCGAAATAGTGTTTTCGAAGCATGTGACCTGTAGATCACCTGCTTTGCATACTCCTGCCATCTAGTGTTGGGTCCAGATGTTTGCAAGTTGTTTTTCTTCGAAGAATTCTTTCCAGTCACGAGGTAGGTGACTCCTTTCGGTGATAGTGCGCATAGGCATTCTACTCCATTGTTTTTTTTCCACCGTCTGGTTCAGACCTGTATAGCTGCGCAATCGACTCTGCTCACATCGGTATTGTTTAGAGCGCGTATGCCACTTTTCCGCGTATCGTATCCGTCGAGGAAAACCTCTATTTAGATCGGAAAATTTCGGGAAGGCCATCACGGCCTAACCGCGTCGGTCCGGCTCTCAGTCGACGGAACAGACTCCATTCAAATTCTGCCCTCGGTGCTTCGTGAAGTATGTGTGCACCGACTCACACAAAGTGTGCAACTTGTGCTTGTCTCCGGAGCACAACAAACAGGACTGCGACGCGTGCAGATCGTTTAGATCGAAGAAAACGCTCCGCGATCGTCTGACTCAACGGTGAAGAATCCGAGCACGAATTCGATGCACAAGGGGCCAAGGAAGAACAAGAAGAACTTGCATGTATTCCAGAATCTGACTCTAAGATGGAAGACTACTTACCACATGGTCAACTTCCCGTGAGTACCGAACACCCCTTGCCCCAAAATCCAAATCAACCCAACAAAAGGCTTTAGTTCCACCCTCGCCTTCGGGCCACGGTCGGCACCGAGAAGATGTTTATGTTGCCCCGCCCTCTGGCTCCAAAACACGCCGCCAAGTCTTCCGGCTCGGGATGGGGGGGCGTGGCCGAGCAGAGCTGCAAGATGGCCGCCGTGTAACGGGGCTCTGCCGGCCGAACGCCGAATCAGTCAGTTCATCCGTATAATGCCGACATCCTGGACCGACAAAGCTGAGGCGGGGGTTGCCCGGACGTAGAGGCATCGATTCCTGCAATCCGGACCGAAATCGGTGGCGGCGATCCTGAGCGGTGTTCCCTTGATGCCCTGACGGCGGCTCTCCTGACTCCCGGCCGGGGATCCCAGCTACGCAAGTCCCGCGTCGCGGGCCGGAACACGAAGTGGAACGGCCGCGGCTGCCGGAGGGGGTGAATCCTGCTGTCCCTGGCGCCCCGGACGGCCCGGGGGGGCCCTAGTCGGCGGCGATCTCCCCACCTCTTGAAATCTACATGAGCGCTGACTGGGCTGCCCTGGAGGCTGCGGATGCGGCGCCGATCCTGCTACCCTCGCTGGCGCCCCGGGAGGTGAAGTGCGCCTTCCTCCTGCCTCCGCCAGGTGCATACATATTGAACTGCGGGGGTCCAGGGACTGCGGAGTGTGTGCCTGCTGGGCGGTCGCCCCAACTGCTGGTCGCTTGCTGTGTGCCCATTTGGAGGGCCTGTCCCGGCTACGGACCCGCGCTTGGTGAGAGCTACAGGCCTGCTGGGCCCGACTGTGCGTTGGGGGTTCCCGCTGGCGGCGAGGGCGGCAAGGCGGCCTTGGGTGAGAGCGGATTTGGCATGGTGGGCCCGTGAATTTGCCCGAGCTCAGAGGCCTGTGCAGACTCTGTTGGGCCCCTTACCCCCCCCCCCCCCTGCTGAGACTCTGACGTGGTGGCCCCTTCGCTGCACCATGGGGAAGGCGGATGCTAAGCAGAGAAAGCTCCAGTTTGGGAAGCAAATGGCTCAAGACACTGAAACTGTCCCAGCGTCCCAGACGGTGGTCCCTGAAACGCAGCTTGCGCCGACGCAGGACGACGACGATGTCAAGAGCATGTTTCGGGAGCTGAAGGGCTGCCTAAAAGAGATTGACGGCAAGTTGGACTCCATGGCCCGGCGACTGGACGGAATATCGCACAAGGTGGATCAGCATGAAGAGCGACTGGCGGCGGTAGAGGCGCGGGTTGCCGACTGCGAAGAGTTTAACGGTGATACCCGGGAGAAGCTGCTGCGCATGGACAAGGTCCTGGAGGTGATAAAGGGACGCAACGAGGATTTGGAAGCCCGCTCTCGCAGAAATAACGTGAGAATTATTGGTATTGCGGAATCCACGAACATTAGCAATATGGAGCACTTCGTTGAAGGGATGTTCCGCGACCTGTTTGGTGAGGCCCTGTCGGCCATGTTCCTGGTTGAGAGGGCACATCGCACATTGGGACCGCGACCGGTGCCGGGGGCGCCGCCACGCCCGATCCTTGCCAGGGTCCTAAACTATCGGGACAGAGACACGATCCTACGGCTGGCACGTGAAAGAGGTGAGCTTACATTCCAAAATATGGCGGTATCCCTATTTCCCGACTTCACTCAGGCTGTGCAGGCCGCCAGGCGTGAATTCTTACCGGCTAAGCGGATCTTCCAGAAAGTGGGGACAAAATATGCGATGTTATATCCTGCTAAGTTACGGGTCCAGCACGGGAGGAAACCGATGGTCTTCACAGCGGCGACGGAAGCGCTCAAATTTGCGAGGCAGGCGGAGCGGACGCTGAGAGACAAGCGTGCCGGGCAGGGGACTCCACCGCACGACCAGCTAAGTGACGTTGAATAAATAGGCCTCCACTTTATGTACTCGTGAAACTGGAACATATAGAGACGCTGGACACCTTGGTTATACCGTATATCACTTGATGATCTATTAAGGGGACTCTGAACTTATAGCATGTTGTGGCTGCCGGGGGGAACGGAGGGGCTCAGGGGTACGAGGTTTGGGGAATATTCCTGAACATTTGCAGAGAACTTGTGAAGGGATCGGTGTCGGGCTTACCCCGCCGCAGGCAGATAGTGTATATGTCAATGGGCGGTAATGTTCGGCCACCCTTTCGCCTTTTAGACAGGGGAGTATGCCGGTGACCCACGCCCTCACGGATGATTCCCGTAATTTCACTGATGCAATGCTGTTGTTGGGTTGGGTGGAGGGGGGGGGGGGGACAAGTGTCTCAACCTGATTGGGGGGTTGGAGTGGGTGGTAGGGGGATTTGGTTAATGTTGTTTGGTTTTCGTACACTGCACTATTTGACTATACCACTACAGGATGATGTGGCCCTGCCGTTGGCCGCTGCCATGTTCTTATTGTTGGTAAGACATCCAGAGCGAGAGCTCTCCTTGTGGACCCAGAGCGCGATACCGCTGCTGGCTTCATTGCTGCGTAGGATCCTCCACCGCACACATACCTGACCGCGCTGCGTTGTTTCACATGGAATATTCGTGGTCTGAATGACCATCGCAAGATCAGATTGACCCATGCATATCTGACACGACACCAAGTTGACATCTGTTTCCTTCAGGAAATGCATTTGCCCCAAGTAGCCGGGGTGCGGCTTAGACATGCTAGATGGGGCGAAATACACACGTCCGGCTACTCCAGCTACTCCTGGGGAGTGGCTATTTTAATACGGCGAGGCCTACCCTGGCAAACATATCGGGTGCATGCTGACGCTGAGGGGCGCTACATAATATTGCAGGGGAAGCTTTTCCACATGCCGATGACACTAGTTAACATATATGGCCCAAACTCGGACGACCCTGATTTTTTCCGACACAAGACACAGTCGCTGGGAGAGGGTGCATGCATATGGGGCGGCGACTTCAATGCGGTGATCTCGCAGGAACTAGACAGGGAGGGAGCGGCTCGCGTACATCACCCGCATGTGGCTGACCTCCTCCGTGGCCTCATGACGGACTATCAGCTATTAGACTCGTGGCGCGTGCTGCACCCCGCGGAACGGGAGGGCACCTGCTTCACCCCACACAGGGGAGCTTGGTCCAGGTTAGATTTTTGGCTTTTAACCCCACGGGTGCATGCATGGGTTTCGGACGTCGCGCACAGGGCGCGCACCCTTTCTGACCACTCGCCAGTGGAACTGCTGCTACGCGTGCCACAGCCATATGTGACGCCCTTCGCGTGGCGCTTACCAGCACAGGTCCTGACCGATCCGGTGTTTCGGGAAGACATATACCAACACGTTACGGAATATTTTGAACAGAACACTGGCTCTGTTGCGTCGGAGGGCACCCTGGGGGACGCTTTCAAGGTGGTGATAAGAGGTCACTGCATTGCGGGACAGGCCACAGTGCTGAAGACCATCAGGGGAACGCTGAAGCGGCTGGAAGACAGCCTGCATACTCTGGAGGTGCAGTACTGTTCGGACCTATCGGCGACAACTCTGGCGGAAACACGCACCAAGCTCGCGGAATACCAGGCTGAAGCAGATAGGGAGCTTAAGTTTCTGACTAAACAGGCTGTGGCCCGCCGATATGGCGAGGGGGACCGACCGGGCAGGACGCTCGCTCTCCTGCTGCGTTCGCAGAGGCCATCCCCCTTCATCTCCTCAGTGGCGACACCGGAGGGTGGGCATGCGTATACTCCTCCAGCAATTCTAGATACGTTTCGGACTTTTTATAAAGAATTGTACCGTACCCGGGGTGCGCCGCCGCTGTCGGGATACTTTGCTACGATCCAGCTCATTTGGTTCAATGCACACCAAAAGGGGTACTTTGATCGCCCCTTCGAGATAGCAGACGTTAAAGATGCGATAGGCGCATTGGCAGCCGGAAAAGCGCCGGGTCCGGATGGGTTCCCGGCGCAATTCTACAAGGAATATGCGGAACTGCTGGCCCCCAAACTGCTGGCAGTATATGCTGAGGCCGTTGAAGCGGGTGTGCTCCCGGAATCGATGAGAGAGGCGGTCATTATCGCCCTCTTAAAACCGGATAAAGACGCGCAACACTGCGATTCATATAGGCCGCTGTCCTTAATTAATACGGATGCAAAGATATTCGCGAAAATGCTAGCATCGCGGTTGCAACCGGTACTGCCACTTATGATACGCCCTGACCAATCGGGCTTTGTGCCGGGCCGCTCTACGTCTCACAACCTTCGAACATTATTTGGTGTGCTACACTACTTAGCCCCGCATGTACAAGCCGTAGCGGTGCTGTTGGACGCAACAAAAGCGTTCGACTCCCTGGAATGGGGATTCCTGTTTCCCTTGCTGCAGCGAATGGGTATGAGTGAGGCATTCATTGGCTATATTCGCTTGCTGTATACCAACATCACTGCCCGGGTACGGGTGAACGGGCTCGTCTCTGCGCCCTTTGCCATCGGGAGGGGTACGAGACAGGGCTGCCCCTTATCGCCCCTGCTATTTGCCATCGCCACAGAACCCTTGGCGGCTCGCATCCGACAGCACCATGCAGACCGGGGCATTGGCTTTTCATCGAGGGCACTGACCGTGTCCCTATATGCGGATGATATTACTTTATATGTAACCGACCCGCAGGAAAACCTTTCGCCCATGACCGGAGAATTGATAGAGTATGGCTTGCTATCAGGTGTAACCATAAATTGGGAGAAGTCGGTTATTCTACCTTTGACGGCCGGGACGACTCGCTTTTCCCCGAATTGCCCGCTGAAGTGGGCGGACGGACCGGTGCGATACTTGGGGGTCTGGATCAGCACTGATATGCAGCAAATATGGTCGGAGAATTATGGGCGGGCACTGGGCTGGGTCGAGGAGCGGGTCGGCCGCTGGAAGCATTTGCCCCTTTCGCTGGCGAGGAGGATTGCAGTGGCCAAGATGGTCATCCTGCCGAAGTTCTTATATCTCTTCGGGAACATTCCGCTGCCCCTGACTGCTAGTTTTTTGCGCCAATTGCGCTCGCAGATGGTGGAGCTGGCGTGGGGAGGTAAGTAGCCGAGGGTGGCGTGGGAGACCCTCACTCTCCCGCAACGGCAGGGAGGCCTGGCGGCGCCGGATTTCCCACTCTATGCCTACTGCGCGCAGGCACAGTTTTTACACCACTGGGTCCACCCAACACCGTTCCAGCCACATGTGGCGATAGAAACGGATAGAGCGGCACCGTTGCCGCTCGCCGTGGCCCTATATGCGCCGCACAAGCGGAGATGCACCGACATAGACCCGGTGCACGCACTTAGATGGGCCTGGGATGGGCTACGGCGCAGGGCCGGACTGGACCTCTTACATGCCGGATCGATGCCGCTGCGGAATAACCCGATGTGGTCCCCGCTGCAAAATATGCGCACTGGCGAGCGAGCTGCGGCGCACGGCCTTCGCACAGTGGGAGATTTATTCCCGGGCGGTTCCTTCATCACGCTGGAGCAGATGTGTGGCGAGGAAGCTCCGACGCTGCTGGACACACTACTTTACTACCAGTTACGCCACACAGGTCAAAAACAGTTTCCTACGTTTCTGGCTCCTCCGCCAGATTTACCAGCCCTAGAGAACGTGCTAGCGGTGGAGTCAGGACGCAAGCTTATATCCAGATTGTACCAATGTATGCAATATAGCCATCCCGTAGTGATCCCGGCGGCCCGTGAGCTGTGGTCTGCGGAATTGGGTGCCGACATTTCTGATGAACACTGGGATCTATGCTGTAGACTCCTGGAGGTCCTATCCCCCAATTACCGACTTCGCCTGATACATTTTAAATATATTCATATGGTATATCGTACCCCTCGCCGGCTCCACCGCATGGGATTGAGAGATTCCGATACTTGCTGGCGGTGTCACGCGGGCGGGGCGACCTTCATACATATGGCGTGGGACTGTCCCCCGCTGGCGGCTTTCTGGGTCAAAGTGATGAACATAGTGGGAACAATCACTGGTCTGTTGCTCCCATGCACACCGCAGGCTGCACTGCTAGGTATATTGCCTATGGTCAAACCCAAGCACCGGAAGTTGCCAGCGATGCTTATCCTACTGGCCAAACGCCAAATTGCGATGCACTGGGGGGTGGCCACAGCGCCTAGTATCAGGGACTGGGTTCGAAGCGTAGTATATTGCCAGTCGCAGCTAGCGCTATATTGGGAGCTGATGCCGATGCGATCCAGACCAAAGGATATCTGGGAGCCCTTCACTCACTGGTTGGCGCAGACCACGCTTCAAGCACTGTAATTTCAATGTACATGTCCTGATATTGCTGGGAGACGAATGCGGGTTGGATTGCATGTAGGGCACGCTGGATTACATAGATGGATCATGAGACAGTACGGCGGGAGGGGGTGGGTGGATGGCTGGGTCAAGCGCATGTTGATCGAACACTTTGTAGGGGAGCGCATCTATAGTATTACTGGCGGTGGATTGATGGGCGGCTGTATCGTCCATATCATGTTGTGTACACAGCAGTGGGTTGCGTTGTTTTTTGTTGTTTAAAAATGCAAATAAAAAGAATTTTAAAAAAAAAAGTCTTCCGGCTCGGGATCAAGTTGACCAAAGTCAGGCACCGAGCCGAAACTTTCAGGCTTGAAGCCGAAGACCGCTTCGGAGCCGAAACCCTTGCCACCGAAATCAAAGACAGCTTCCGACCTGAAACCTTCCCCGCCGAAAAGCTATTCCATCCCGGCACCCAAGTCTTCGGTGCCGAAACCGAAAAATATTCCTCCGAAGCAACAGGATCCGATTTTTGACATCCCAACACCCAAATCGGACCTAAAACAGAAGGAACTTTATATTAATCCAGATACAGGACATGTCCTTACTAAACCGCCCCAGAAGCGCAAACCTCAGTCAGAGGACACACTTTATCATATTCCTTTGAAGAGGAATAATGTAAGTACTAACCCCTCTCGTCCTCCTCCACCACGTTCCCCTGCACCACCTTTCTCTACATTGGAACATTTACTCATTACACCAACTAACTCTCCACCACCACCTGATGATGGTGAGGGAGAGGGGGGGGGGGGGGGGGGCAATATTTTACCAATGGATCCCTGGAAGGATTACAACATTGATTCACCCACAGAGAACGACCCAGATCTTTACCTTGCAAAACCTTCCCCTCCTTACGACAATGTAGGATATCTAGAATTACTTGCTAGAGCTGTAGAATATCATGGGGTACAGTTACAGAAGGAATCTCTAGAGGAAGATTTCTTATTTGAAACACTCACAAACACTCAAAGGACTAGCCAGACTCTTCCTATGCTCAAAGGTATGATGAGACATGCCGATGATATTTTTAAAGACCCTGTGCATGCTTGTATTCTCACCCCCAGAATAGACAAAAAAATATAAGCCTGCCCCCTCTGATCCAGCCTTTATTAAAGGGCAGTTACCACTAGACTCTTTGGTAGTCTCTAATGCCCGTAAATGGGTCAATTCACAAACTACAGGGGATGCCCCTCCTCCAGACAAAGAGTCAAAACTGTTGTACGCCTCTGGTAAAAGAGTGGCCCCCCCAAGCCTCAAATCATTGGCGCATTGCCAACACCCAGGTCCTACTAGCCAGGTATGATAGTGCACACTGGGCTCCCAGATGAGCACAAAGTGAAAGCTCCGGATTTAGTGCAGGAAGGGAAGCTCATCTCCAATTTGTCAATTAGATGTGCTTTAGATGCTGCTGACACCGCAGCTAGAGAAATCAATACTAGTGTCTTACTAAGGAGGCATGCATGGTTGAGGATTTCTGGTTTCAAACTGGAAGTCCAACAGTCTATTTTAAGCACTCCATTTGACAAGGAGCATCTCTTCGGGTGCGAAGTAGATAAATCATTGGGAAAAAAATGAAAAAAAATATGGAAGTGGCCAAGTCTATGGGAGCTCCTTTCGTTGCTCCTTCTATCGTTGAGGGTCGAAAATCATGTCCTCAGATAATATTGCTGCCTCGTCCAAAGGCAACAATCAAACTTCCTCATCAAGAGGCTTCTTTAGAGAAGGATACAGAATTAGCAACGGCAAAGGTAGGGGCAAAGGTTCCACACCATGTAATTCACCCTCCCCTAACAAGCAGTGACTTGCCTACACTTCCCCCGATCATTTAACACCTGTCGGGCGTCGTCTTCTACAATTCTTCCCCATTTGGCAATCTTTAACCACAGACTACATACTGTCAGAGCATTTCCATATTGTGACACTTGGACAAGTACTCCGACTTCTTCAACAGGGCAACTTTGTCTACTTTAGACTTAAAGGACGCATATTTCCTCATTCCAATTCATCCCACTCATCACAAATACCTCAGATTCATGATAGCGGGTCATCATTGCCAATTCAAAGTACTACTGTTTGGAGTGGCCACTGCTCCCAGGGCATTTAACAAATGCCTGGCAGTAGTCGCAACTCATTTGAGAAAACAGCACACCCATGTCTTCCCATACCTCGACGACTGGCTCTTCAAAGCCAGCACTTACCAAAAGTGTCTCCAACACACTCAAGCCACTATTCGCTTACTGCACCAACTAGGGTTTACAGTGAACACATTGAAGTCTCATCTACAGCCTTCCAACACATAAACCTATCTGGGAGCCGCAATAGACGCTCAAAGAGCTCTAGCCTCTCCGAATACAGCCAGAGTTCTCAGCATTCAGTCCCTTCTCACTCAGTTTCAACCCAATCGTTAGCAGCAAAAGTGTTCATGTAACTGTTAGGGATGATAGCGGCTTGCATCGTAATTGTTCCCCATGCTAGACTGCACATGCGTCCCCTTCATGAATGCTTAGCAAGTCAGTGAACCAATTGCAGGGTCAGTTGACCGATCTAGTGTTGGTGGATGGCCGCACTCATCGCTCTTTGCAGTGGTGCAACCCACAAAATGTATCCAAAGTGCTACCCTTTATTGACCCAGTTCCACAGACAGTGCTAACAGCAGACGCATCGCTCACTGGTTGGAGTGCTCACCTACACAATCCAAGGGTTATGGAGTCTAAAATACAAGACTCTCCATATAAGTCACTTGGTGCTACTCTCCGTGTTTCTAACGCTCGGAGCTTTTCAAACTCACCTCATAGGCAAATCTGTCCTAGTCCGCACAGACAACATGACATGCATGTACTATATACAGAAACAACGGGGGGGCTTACTTTCTCCAACTGTCACGTCTAGCACAAGCCATTTCGAAATGGGCTATAAATCACAAGATTTATCTCCTGTCAGAACATCTTCCATGGGTAAACAATTAGATTGCAGACCTCCGCAGACAGAGACAGCAAATCAACGAGTGGGGGCTTCATCCCCAGTCTCCTCCCCTACTTTCAGAAATAGGGATTTCCTCACATAGACCTGTTCACCACAGCTCAAAACGCAAAATGCCCAAGCTTAACTTCCAGGTTCCCAAACCCGCTCTCCAAAGGCAACGCCCTATGGATCAATTGGTCCGGGATATTTGCCTATGCTTTTCCGCCTCTCCCACTCATTCTGCTGTTAGTTCAGAGGCTCAGACAAACATCCCTCAAACTGATTCTCATAGCTCCCACATGGGCAAGTCTATTTTGGTTCACCACCCTGCTGGAGTTCTCAGTAGTTCCAAACCAAAAGCTGCATCTCCACGCCAGTCTCCTGGCTCAGAGCCATGGAAAAATCAGGCATCCAAATCCCAAAGAACTCAACCTAGCAATTTGGCTCCTGAAGTCCCTAGAGTTTGGTTATTTACAATTACCACCAGACTGTATGAATATCCTAAAAGAGTTTAGAAAGGCTACTACTAGGGCATGTTATGCAGCAAAATGGAAACTGTTTATCTATTGTAATGATGGAGCAGGTTGCGCAAAATTTTGTATACCTCCTCTATTTTTGCATGAAAATAATAATTATATAATCTATTAACTATAATATTTTTAAACGAGTATTGCATGTATACTAATCAACATTATTCAAACTTAAACTACACATGGGATTTGCATTTTGCATGGCTAAATAACCTCTATAACTATAATCTGTATGCATATTAATAATAGTATATGTGGTAATAGAATACTGAATGATATATGTTGCTTTTGTGATGTATGCGTTCCTGATTGGATCGAAAAGGTGAATATAATGGCTTTAAATGTTGCTATATGCTAGATAAATACAAGCACATAGAGGGATTAGTAAGGGGTTAACATTAGATTCATTATTTCCATCTATTAATTACTCTTTTGTGTTTGTATTGCTTAAGTTGGCATTTGGGCCTAAATCAAATATGGCCGCTGTCACCACACGCCGAAGTGGCCACAGTCTCATGAGGCGCGGAGTGAGCTGCGCATGTGCAAGAAATCTCCTAAACCTCGTAGCGACCTCTGTACAACATGTCCTCGGTCAAGGATGTGGAACGGGACATCCGCCAAGACAGGAGAACAATCAACCTTACAGTAAACCGGAACAAGCCGACTTTTCGCTGACCAATGACCTCACCCCTCGAACTGTACTGGAAATATAAGTCGGACGATCTTGACCAGCCAATCACAACTGTTCAAAAATTTAAAACTGTATCTTCTTTGACTTGATCTATTATAAAAAAGGGTAGTAGAATAGGGTAGGGTATGCAGATCTCTCTCCTTTTCATCCATCATTTTTCTACGTTCGTTGTGACGCCTTTCCTGAAGATCCAGATGCTGCCCGACAGCTTTATGACTGCGAACTTTTTCTAAATCCACGGGCTATGATAGATGCTTGCACAATTTCTGGTCCTTTGAGAAATTGGGACTGTAACGTGCTGAGCAAAGAACTTTGAGCTTTGGCCTGCTTTTCGGAAAATTTACGACAAAATTTGGTTATGTAGAGCTAATGAATTAGAGGTCTTCAAATAGCCAGATTAGGTAAATATGATGATCCACGTTTACTTGAATTAATCTAGAAATTCTAAACTTTGATGAGACAAATGCAAATATAAGTCATTATGAAAATTTAGATAGACATATTGATTAACAAGAAATATGAGTTGTGGTTTATTAAGAGAGATAAGGATTCTGAGTCTTAAAATGTGTTTTAGCTGGTTCTAAATCCTCATCAACCAATCCAACTAAAATGGTCCATTGACCAGTTGGGTGGAGTGCCTTGATGTTTAGGATTAAGGATCTATAAGCGAAGGATGATAATGTATATTTTTGTAAGATAACTTTTCTCTCCGTATAGGGTATAAGGTATTCCCCCCACATGTCCAGCGCTTGAATTACTCATCCCTCCTGTGTGAGAAGACTCATGAAAGAGGCGTGTGTGAATGAGCTAGTGTGACGTCGGGTCTGCGACGCAGGGAGGGTATCGGTAAATATTATTCCTCATTCTTCCTGGTTTTGCGCTGGATCAGTAACAATATCAATCCCCTTGATGCTTCAGTACAAAACATCAATCTGGACTAGCCTACACATCCATGCACTTGCATCTAGCAGCAGTAGCTGCATACTTACAAAACAGACAACACTTATCTCTATTCAGAGTACCAGTGATTAAAGCCTTTATAGAAGGATTACAAAAAGTGATACCACCAAGAGTCCCACCTGCACCAGTATGGAACTTAAACATAGTCCTTACAAGGCTTATGGGCCCCCCTTTTGAACCAATGCACAGGTGTCAATTACAATTCCTATCATTGGAGGTTGCTTTTCTCATTGCAATCACTTCACTAAGATGAGTTGGTGAACTTAAGGCACTAACTATGCAAGAGCCTATCTTTCAGCTTCACAAAGACAAAGTGGTTCTTCGAACTAATCCCAAATTTCTCCCTAAAGTAGTTTCTGCATTTCATATCAGTCAGTTGAGTTACCTGTGTTATTTCCTCAACCTGATTCTGTACCAGAACAAGCTTTACACACACTAGATGTTAAGAGCTCTACTATATTAAGTAGAAAGAACAAAAGAATTTCGCAAGACAAAACGGCTTTTTGTTGCATTTTCCCCACCACACAAAGGCAATCCCATATCTAAATCAGGAATTTCAAGATGGATCGTGAAATGTATCAAAACATGCTATTTAATGGCGAAAAGAACTTTGATAATATCCCCTATAGCCCATTCCACCTGCAAAATAGGGGCTACTATGGCATTCTTAGGGAATATTCCCCTAGCTGACATCTGTAGGCAGCAACATGGTCTACACCGTACACATTCATCAAACATAATTGTGTAGATCTGTTGGTGAGGCAACAAGCTAATGTAGGCCAGACAGTACTTAAAACACTTTTTCAAACAACTGCAACAGCTGCAGGTTAGCTACCGCTTTGGTAGTATACTGCTGTATAGTCTATGCAAAGCATGTGATCTGCAGCTCACATGCCTCAAACGGATGTTACTTGCCCAATAAGCATCTGTTCTTGGCATGTAGAGCTGTAGATTCACATGTGCCTACATGCCTCCCTGGGTACCTATACCTGTTGCAATTTCTTACTTTACATACATACTCATGGCCATCTCTATTCTACTCTTACTAACTCCATTCTCACCCTTTGTGGGAAAACAATCTAACAATGGAGTCGATACCCATGTGCACCATCACCGAAAGGAGGAGTCATCTACCTTGTGACTGGAAAGACTTTTTCAAAGAAAAACAACTTGCAAACATTTGTATCCAACACTAGATTGCAGGAGTATGCAAAGCATGTCAATCGACAGCTCTACATGCCAAGAACAGATGCTTACTAGGTAAGTAACATTATTATTTTTAACTTCTATAAAATGTATGTTCTATGTTAGCACCTCAGGTCACAACGATTTCATAAGATGAAGTAAAAAAAATTTTTTTATTTAGACCATAGTCTTTTAAACCTAAAACGATAATTCTAGTACATTACTAAAAAACTAATAAGACCAAACTTTCACCATTAAAATCAAGTAAAATCCTTAAAAAATCTTCTCACTGTATATGTAACATCTAAGAATTGCATAGCATATAGCAACCTTATTGCATCTATTCATACCGTAATACCATATTTAATTAGTACAGGTTTTAATAAACTACGCCTTTGCACTAAATAATTACTTCATGTGGGTCCCTCCTCTGCAGTACTAAATCTGCTTCCGGATTTAAGGGCTATAATTCAGGAATCCATTTAAAGGCTAGTCCTAGACACCTCACATTTCTTCTAAGGTTGCACATGCACTGGAGGAGGTATTTTGGAACAAGCTACCTTATTTACCTCTATGCTAGCAACCAAAGGTAATCCTCAATCACAATAGCAACAGACCCCAATCTCTAAGTTTGACCTCACTAAAGAGAGACTGAAAACTGGTGGACAAACGTCTCTCCGTATTTGCTCTGTATCAGCGCTCAGCATAGGAATCAATGCTGAGGCAGTCTGGCAGGACCTCTTGCAATAATCTGGGTTGTATTATATTGGGTTTAATGCATGCTCTAAATAGGGCTTCTTTACTTTGAACTTGCCAATATTTGGTTCCCCAAATAATTTTCTCATCAGCATTTCTTTCTTATACTCATATCCCTGAAAGGCCAAATTCTGATTAAATTCAGTTATCAGTTTTTTTTTTTTAGTAGTAATTAGGTTCTTTTGCGGTTGTTTTGATGTGGTGAAAAATAGGAGGATGATGGCTGGAATCTGTCCTCACTCTGGAAATAGGAATTTCTTTTAGATATGTAGATGTTTATTAATGGGCGAAGCTTCAGAAATGCTGCCATTGTGTGTAATTGTATCTCTTTCTGGGATAGCTAGTTTGATGTGTGTAATAGGATGCATAATGATGACGACAGTACATTTCTTTGTTATTCAGTGCATTCAAATAAGTATCTTTGAGTGGTATACACCTGTAAATCAGAAATGATCTATTTTACAGTCTGTTGAAATAGAACCAAGTATAAACGCATCATTCATTGAAACTTTCAACACATATTGCAGTGTCTCAGCAGGCCCCATAAACTTATAGGGAACCCTTTCCCAGACTATACTCTTGGGCACAGCATAAGCTGTAATGTTCACAGCATAGAAATCTTGTGGAGGTCTGTGTGATGAGAGATGCAGTTGAAGCACACGAACCTGGGTTTGTGGAACAGTTCTTTCAGGGACATAATGTTTATTCAGTAGCACTAGACCAACATTTGGTGTTGTCAACAATGTGGTGGAAAGAAACACTCCTGTAGCAATCCAACCATAGGACCACAGTGGTGTCATGTACATGTCACAAAACCAGTTATAAGCAAGAAGCAATCCACAGTATAGAGTGACTGGGAAATTTGATAAAATCCTCTGTGTAGAGTTCAGATTCATTTTGATAAAGCGTTGTTCCTCGAAAAGGCATTATTTCAGTACATGTTGACTCATGGGGGGGTTCATAATAAACTGTGGCATTGTTTGGAACATCTGTAACTTTAATAATAGTAGCTGCGGGTTCCGTTGATCGGTGTAAAGCCAGAGAGACAGTAGGCTCAAATAACTCCTGCTGAGTAATCAAGCTAATGATGTTACTGCACTTTTCTAGGGGTATTTAATTCCGAGCAGGGTGAGGCTGAGAGATTCCACTCTGAATCCTTCTTGGTGTCTCGGGCGGCCTGCTGTACAGAATCGGCCACATAGTGCTTCTTAAGGTGGTCAATAGACACCTGTCAGGTTTTCTTTAAACAAGACAAAGGAGCCTGGATTACAGTTTGTTTGCCTTTTACCCCAAGAACTGAAACGGTTGGCCTATAGGATGGCCCAAAAGCTTGCTTATTGTGGATTTTATCTCACATGAGATCCCCTACTTGTGGGATCCACCTGTCAGCAGCTGGTGCAACTTTTCCTTCACCGGTGGCAGCTTCAGAATGCTTTTATATTAGACAGCTTGTCTCTGACCTGGGAGACACTCTATAAGACTCTGTAAGACATTTAAACATTAATCCAGATCAAATTCCTTTTCTTCTGCCATCTTTCCGTGATTATGTAGGCCAGGTACATACATAGGCACTCCGGAGTCACCTCCTATGGAGTGTGTCTTCCCAGTACTAGTCTAGGCAAGTTAATTAATGCTCTCTAAACTCCACACAGGTGGTGGTCCCAACTAAGACCTGAACTGGGTCTCCTAGCGGTCAGGTCTTCTTTAAGCATGGTGTTAGTGCATTTTATCAACCCTTTATTTGCCGCTCAAAACAGATTGCTGAATAGCAGACATAGCATCCCTGGGAGGTGATTGCAGAACCATTGTCCGAATGAAAGGTATGTACTGCTCCCATAGCTATCAGACACTGCAAGTTCTTTACGCCTGCTTGAGCACCCGCATTTCTCTGATGCCACACCCATAGGAATTGAGAACATGAATCGATTGCCACCAATATGTACCGATACTAGTTAACAGACTTTATAAGCCCAGGGGGCGTGGCCGAACGCAGATGGGGCAGGGAGCCTGAGCTCCTGCCGGTGATCCCCCCCCCATCCAGCGCTATCCTGCCCGATATAGGGGGATCCACAGCACATGAGACATACCCCCCCAACCCCAGAAGTGTGGGGGAATTGCGTGGCCCCTGAAAGAAGGGCGGTAAGGAGTGTAATCGCAGGGAAACCAGGATCGATCGCTAAGCCGCTAGGACACTTAAGATGGTGCCTGCGGCAACGGACTGATTAGAGACTGGCCTCTAGAGCTGCGAGAATCTGCGCATAGCGGGTGCCCCATATTACAGGCCCTGGAGGAATGAGATTTGGAACTCGAGACGTGCTAGTGAAAGTAAGGAGAACTGGGGAGCCACGGGGCTGGCAAAGGCGCCCTGCGGCAGCATGGAGAATCTGGAGGACGGGGCCAGGGCGGCCGAAGAAGCGTTGGGGGTGGAGGCGCCCCCGCGGACAGTGAGCAGAAGATACTGCTGGCCTGGGGAAACAGGGTTTGATGCCTGAGCCACCCAACCGACCACAGCTGGGACAGAGGGGCGTGAACGGCTGAGCGCGGCCGGAGAAGCGCCGGAAGCGGAGGCGCACCTGCGGACAGCGAGCAGGAGAGACTGCCAGGCTGGGGAGACGGGGGGCTTGATGTCTGAGCTAGGCCACGGCTGAGATAGAGGAGCATGAGCAGCCGAAGTAGCGCCGGAGGTGGTGGCGCATCAGAGGGCAGTGAATTAACAATACTGCTGACCTAGGAGGACGGTGGCTCAAAGCCTGAGTCACCCAGCTGCCCAAAACAGAGATAGAGGGAGAGGTGAATCCAAGCGCGACAGAAGACACGCGCTGCCGGCTCTGAGTTGTGTAAATAGCGTGAAAGAAAGCAATTTGAGGAAGGCCCTGGTAGGAGAGGCATGAGACTGGTGAGAGAGCTGAGAAGCGATGAGGTGAGCCTTAAGCGCTACATATGAGCGGCCAAGTGCGGCTGAAGAAATACTAGAGGGAGAGGCGAATAGAGAAATTGGGAACACCAGTGCTATCCGATAACGGTGGAGAGGCGGGAACCCCCTGGTCGAGGCCTAGACGTCGGCACCAGAAGCTGAGGGGCAATACACACTGCCAACATTGAAAGACAGGAGAAGGGGTCTTGAACCGCCTAAACAGCAGCAAGTAGAGTGAAGAGGGGAAGACCCTAGTAGAAGACGCAGGAGGAGCGGCGAAAGCGGGAAACCAAAGGCACCAGCACTGCCTGGTACCGGTAGATGAGCAGGAACCGCTGGTAGAGTCCTAAACGGCAGCGCCAGAAGCTGAGGAATGCAGAGGGTGGAAACGCACACGAGCGGTAGGCCCAGCGAGGAACTGGGAAAAGACGCAAGAGAATCGGAGCTCAAAGCTGGGGCTCTTACCTTCTTGGGCTACGTGAGGAGAGAGAACCCAGAAAGGACGGATTTTCTGGAGCCTGAGCTGCCCAACTGAATGTAAGGAGCACGAACCAAAGATAACTCTGACAGGAGAGACACGGAGGCTGGTGACAGAGCCCAGAGGCGGCACTGTGAGCCTGGATGATGGCTGTGAAATGGTGGAAGAAGCACGAAAAGAGGAGACGCACAGGGGAAGCAAGAACCTCGGAGCTATTCGGCTCCTGCGGAACAGCAGGAACTTACGGACAAGGTCTGAACTGTGTCACCGAGGGGGAGAGAGCCCTTACCAGGGAACAACCGCCACCATGGGGAAAGTGTCCAAAAGGCGGGAAACAGAGCAACAGCAGGAGTTGAGAGGGGAAGACCCTAGGGACACACGTTCGAGGGCAGGGCCCCGCACGGAAAGGAAAGAAAACCAGGAGGACTCGTCCCTCTACGACATCCTGCAGGCCATAGAACTGTCAAGAACGGCAGTCGAAACCAAAATTGATACACTAAGAGAAGATCTGGGCATGCTAAGAGCAGATCATAGGAAGCTAACAGACCGAGTTACGGCAGCAGAGGGTGATATCTGGGACCTGAAACCCCAGGTGAATACGACTACCCAAAGACTCACTGAAATAGAAAAAAGAGTGCATGCGCTAGAACTTAGAGCGGAAGACGCCGAAATCAGAGTGAGACGTAACAACCTGCGAATCATAGGCCTACCAGAGCAAGTTGAAGGGAATACCATGGTCGCCTATTTGGAGAACTGGATTTGCACCAAGGTGGCAGAAGAATGCCTGTGTCCATACTTTGCTCTGGAACGAGCACACAGAGTCCCTGCCAGGGCGCTCCCACCTGGAAGGCCGCCAAGGCCAGTGGTAGCACGGTTACTATTTTATAAGGATAGGGATCATGTGCTGAGCCAGGCTCGGTTTAAATGCCACCTCAAAGTAGACAACAGCACTGTTAGAATTTTCCCAGCCTTCTCCCGAGAGGTGCAGAAGCAGAGAGCCTCATACACCACAGTAAAACGGAAACTAAGACTGATGGCAATACAGTACTCTATGGTGTTTCTGGCCAAACTTAGGATGATCTCAATGGAGGGAATCAAATTCATCAATACCCCATAGGACGCGTGGGACTGGATTGATGAGCAAGCCCCGCAGGAAAGAAGAGATGAGAGACAAGAGAAGCCAGAACGAGACATCACACGGTTTCCAGGAAAAGGAGGAAAACCCAAGAGTTTACCCACAGCAGCGGAATCACGGCATGACAGAGAGCGGTAGCAGCGATAGCCTCCCTGAGCGCTCAAGGGACACAGGCGCCTCCTCACTGTCCGGGCAGGACCCAAGAGAGTCGGACTCTGACACCAGCACTAGTACAATGGGGGAGGCCCGCCAGACTCTTCCAGAGATGACTCCCAGAATAGCGAATGACATCATCTGAAGGCCATTAGGACACGCAAGTACAATCAGGAAAATTAATGCAGGGGGGATCATAGCAACCTGGATATGGGCTCGCATGACAGGAAGGGGGCCTGGGACCAAGGTCTGATGATAAAATGCTATATGCACTGGGTGGGGGCTATCCGGGGGGGATGGGGGCACGGCTCTCCTCCAGGTGAATACCAGCCTAGTCACTACCCAAACTTTGGACAACTGTTGTAATTGCACACAAGTGTGTAGTTTGGATGGGGGAGAGATTCTCACATGTCCTGGGGAGGGGGGAGTGGGGTACTGCTGTCAACCAAAAAGGTTGCCCTTGTCTTAAAATATACATCGGGAAAACAACAGAACAAGTCAATCTACACAAAGTACAACAACGTTCTCGAATTAAAAAAACGGGTTCAAACTGCTCCAATGGTGTCACATTTTCTAGAGAAACATCACACAGAAAAAGATTTCACTTGGACTGTGCTGTCAACAATTCAACAACTACCGAGAGGGGGAGATATAGAGACCCGACTTTTACAGAAAGAAGCGCATCTATTTCTAAAATTTCATAGCGCACAGACTGGACTGAATGAGATGACTGAACTCACCAAACTTAGTCCTATTGCTCTAAGTGCGATAACATTTTCGTTTGTAACAATTTAAACAGTGTATTCAGACATGGAGAAAACTACAAAACCCAGAATGCATCTTTCGTGTGCAGAAAAAAGTGTAAACATTCACATCAAGGCAACACAACCTACAAAAGCTGTGAGCATTCTGATTGAGAATGATCTCTAAATTGAAAAAGCCACTTCATACATAGGAGGCTGTTAAACATTTGAGCAAAGTTGTATTACTAACGTCTAAAGAGCCAGTTCCACAAATTGAATTACTCCGGAGACCATGAAGGGCTACTACAAAGTGTTTACGTTCAGAACCAGAACAGACTAGGAATTCACCAAACTCCAAGCTCAAAGGGTTTGAGCGATTGCCGATAATTAAAGTAAGCGTCCTAACAAAGGTATTTTTCGACTGGGAGCTGAATTTCAAAAGACTCCAGAGCCAAGTGGACACTGACCTTCTACGAATCTGCACTCTGTCACACGTCACCGTGCCGGTGGGGGGGGGGGCGGGGGGGGGATGCTGCAACACCGTATCCGCAAGTAAGCTCAACGCCGTGGCTCGAACGGTTTTTCGTTGTCATAGAAATCGTTTCTCGTCTTATTAATGACTCAGTGATGCAAGCATGTTTATAAGACAGAATTGTTAAAACGTCTGCTGCACAAAAAATCAAGATACGCGCCCTCTCGCCTCTTTTAGGAATTTGAGCCCAAGAGAAAACATTGCTCAACCTTAATATACGCACCGAATTTTAACCAAAGTAAGTGCGCTTGACTGTTGAAACTCAGCGAAGATAACGGTGACAAGAAATGGACAGCCTAACTCAACTACTGTTCTTTTTTCCAGAACTTTTAACATCACAAATAATGGCAAAAGTACCCCGAAGAAAAAGGCGGGCAGTCCTATGTATGACTCCAAGTGAGTATTTCAGTTCCACACATCCCTTTAGCCAAGCAAAACGTAAAGGAGAAGTCCATTTTAATAAAAGCGCGTTTCCTCTCTTCTTCAGACACCTAAAGCATTCATGCTGCAGAGTCCCAGACGAGCTTGGCAAACATTTGAATTCGGAAATAAATTGAGTACGTTTTTCGACAAAATGTAAAGCAACAAAGGTTTTATTTCAAGAACAAATGGTTTAGGAGCTCTTCAATTTTGCTTCTTTTCAGCTACTATAAACAAGTTCTAATGAAAAATACTGCGTGTTGCTACACATAGTGTGTCACGTGAGAACTGAAGTCCATGTAAGCACTTTTCTTACAATACTGGTTACTCTTCTTTACAGATCAGTGTGGCAAATTCTATAATAAATCTTTCTCTTTACCAGCATATAAAATTATTTTTGAGAAAATCCCGAGTTTTAGGAAACACGCAAAAGTTCAGGTATCCGAATTCATTAATTAATTCTCTCTCATAACTTCACTAGAACTATTTGGCAAGGGCTTACAAAAAAAACTTTTTCTTTTCTTCTTTTTGCTTTTAGATTACACCACGCCACCTGCCCTGAAAGACGATCCCTAGATTTCTACTGGGATTACAAACGCGCTGGCACTTTCTAAAAATGATTCCTTGAGGGTGATGAATACAGCCAAAATAGCATCATAGGGATAACAGTTGAACCATAAATCCCATAATGCTTTGAGCTTAACCCCATGGCTATAGGAACTCTATGAAAGGATGAAAAATAGTTGATGGGTAGATTTCCAAATAAGTGTTGGATTGACAAACCGTTGGTATAACATTTTTATCAGTAGCTTATTTTTGCACTTGTTGTTATATTTTTCCTATTAATTGTCATAAATTGCATTGTGTTTATGACTGTTTTCATGTAATTTGATTTGTGTGTATCACTTTCCAGACAAACAGTATGAAATAAGATAAATACCTCATTGACAGATAAAGTTTGGCGAATAATAGCCAGGACCAATGAAAATAGGTCCATGTTGGTCCTCATTCTGCTAAAATAAAAAGTAGGAAACAAATAAGGTGGTTGTATTCTCTATTTTTTTTACAAATCTCTACCAAAAAGGGGCATGAGATATGGCAGCAAAGGATGCTTCATTCTGAGAAAGCCACTGGAGGCTTGTTCCATGGGGGGCGGACAGGGAGGAGGGAGAGAGACAAACAGTAATGACAAAAAAGACGACATATAACCTATTATCCTGGAATGTTCGGGGTATGCACTCCATGCACAAGCGATATAAAATGTTCTCCCCCTTAAACAGGTGGGATTCACATAGCAATGCTGCAGGAGAACAACATCTTGGCCTCCGAGGGTGCTGCACTGCACCAGAGATGGAGAGGGCAGGCATACTATACATCATTCTCGGCATTTGCGTAGGGGGTACTGATCTTGATATGGGTGGGGGTCCCCTTCTAGCACATAGGACACAAGGTAGACCCAGAGGGCCGCTATGTGATAGCTTCAGGGAGACTAGATGGGCAGAACATTACATTAATCAATATATATGGACCGTACGTTGATTAGGGTACCTTCGTTGGAGCAGATGTCTGGAGTCCTAGCGCCCTACATGACATGTCATGGGGGGTAACTTTAACTGCATTGCAGACCCGGAACTAGATCGGTCCCACCCACCTCTCCGAGACTCCCCAAACTACAGAATAGCCAGGGCCTTTAGGGAATGGCAGGCCAATGGGGGTTAATAGACCTGTGGAGATGCACTCACCCTCTGGATAAATAATATTCCCACCTTTCACATGTCCATGACCTGCATGTGCGATTAGATACGTTTTTATGCTCACCCGACATACATGCATTGCTTCAGGGAACGGAATACCTGACACGAACTGTCTCGGACCACAACCCGATCCTGACAAGGCTACAATGGGGAACACAGCAGCGGCCCATTCCTACTTGGCACCTCAAGCCAGAGGCACTGGAGCACCAGGTGTTTTTACAAGAGTTCAGGGGCCATATCACAACATACTTTGCCGTTAATGCCCGTTCTTCTGATTCCAGAGTGACGGAATGGGAGGCCTTTAAAGCAGTAATTAGGGGACTATGCTTGGCAACATCTATTGGGGTAGGAAGGACATTGATCACAGACGTGGAAAGGGCAGACCAAGCGCTCAGGGAAATAGAGATAAGATGTCCTGAACACCCCAAGCTACGACAGGAGTTACTAGAAGCAAAAGAGGAGGTAGCTGTGCAAGAAGAACGATTGAGGTGCTTTGACATTAAAACATACACAGATAGGACCCACGCAGAGATAAGGCGGTCAGATTGTTGGTATGCCTTGCCAACCCAACCCGCAGGGGGAATACCATAATGGAGATAGCAGATCAGGCAGGACGCCGACTGTATAGGCAAGACGAAATAAACAACGGATTCCGCGGCTATTACGAACAACTTTATAAGAGTTCTGGACCCCGGGGGGAGGGTGAGATAGAAGAATGCCTGACTGAGCTTTCTCTCCACACACTATCAGAGACAGACCAGTTAGGAGCGGAAATCTCCGAACATGAAATTAGTGGCCATCAAGGTACTAGTGAGAGGTAAGACCCCGGGCACGGATGGACTCCCTAAGGAGTTCTAAGCAGCCTATGTGGAGGAATTAGCCCCAAGATTGGTGGAGCTATATGCAGAGGCTGGGGAGAGAGGAGTATTACCACAGACCCCCCTGAAAGCAGTGGTAATTCCGCTGCTCAAGCCAGATAAATCCCCTCTTGAATGTCTGGCATACAGACCCCTGTCGATGCTAAACCTAGATTTTAAATTCTAAGCAAACTGTTGGCAATGAGGTTGCTCCCACACATGACTTCTCTGGTTCACCAAGATCAGGCGGGGTTTACACCGAGTAGAAACACAACTCTTGAATATAAAGCACCTTCTTGCCATACTAGAACTGGGTTAAGAAGAGAAACAGGATGGTGCGATATTCGCAATAGACATAGAGAAGGCATTTGATAGCCTGGAGTGGTAGTTTCTATATGCCGTCCTAGCAAAAATGGGGATCGGACGGGTTCATAAGGTGGGTAAGGCTGCTATATGATGACCCGGTGGCTAGGGTCTGCATGGGTCGCAAGATAGCGACACATTACCGAGTGGAGAAGAGCACGTTCCAGGGGTGTCCCCTCTCTTGGCTCGCTCTGGCCGTGGAGCCGCTGGTGTGCTGGGTGCGGACCGCCAGAGGGGTACAGGGGTCTGCAATTGGGAGGACAAACCTCATATAGTGCTGTACGCCGACGATCTCCAGCTCTTCCTAAAAGACAATGAGGGGGAAATGAGAGGAGCTAGGAACATGATGTAGGAATTTGGTGCACTATCAGGGCCCCATGTTAATTGGCAGAAATCTCGGTTGTGCCCAATAGTGGCGAGCACACCACCACCTGAGGGACTGTGAGATGCCGTGGGAACCCCAGTGCTTTTGGTATCTGGGAGTGAAGATCTTCCATTCCATGCTGGACATGCAGGAGGAGAATTTGGGAGGAGCATTACATTCTCTAAAGGGCAACATGTCTTTTGGGGGGGGTCTCCCTCGATTGGTGGCGGGAAGGATCTCACTTGCATCAACGATTACTAAACCACCAAGCTTCCCTTAAAGGACAGCCCACCCGGAGCATCCGCTGTCCGAAATCTGCGAAAACTGCACCAACAAAGCCAAGGCGTCAAGTACACGGATAGATAATTCCAAGCAGGCCACAACAGACAGGTTAGCAGCTCCAATCAACAAATGCACCCTAATAAGGAGTCTCTCTTTGTGTATTGTGGTCTTTGAAACCCAGCACACTAAATTACAGTTAATGGTTTAGCACCAAACGTCTTCAAATCAACAAGTGCGGAACCCAAAAGTAAAAAAAAAAAGTAAATAAAATGAGTTACTAGAGCCTCTTCCACCAGAAAGCAGCTCCATATCAGGGCCGGGAAAGAGACCTGGGAGGTCGAGGGCTGCCCGCGCATGCGCTGTTACTGAAGTTTTTGCGTGTTCTGCGGCTCGTGCCCAGTGGCGGCGGCGCGTGCGGACTTTAAAAGCCGCCGTACTTTAATGAGTGCTGCATCGTGCAGCCCAGGGAGGGGGCCGCCAAAGCAGCCAAGGCAAAAAAAGAAAAGCAGAAGTCCGGCGGGAGCCCACCCCGCCTTCGTGAATGCCGCATGGTTTCAGACGGGGCTCCTGTGAGCAAGACTGAGCCCCGCGTGGTGCTGCAGTGAGCCGCTGAAGACACACGACCAGCCGGAGTCCCCACAAGAGCTGGTAAGTGGGGCATGCTGTACGTTTAAAGCGCGCCGCGCTTGGAGCGCAAGTGTGCATTTAAAAAAATAAATACATTGCATGTTGTACATTTAAAGCGCGCCGCGCTTGGAGCGCGCTTGCGCATTTAAAAAAAAAAATTACATGAGGCTGGTGAGGACGAAAGTGAAACTGCATGCTGGCTTGCGAGGGAAGGGGGACAGGAGATGTGCACGCCGCGTGGCTGTAAGCGCGTACACCAACTCAAATCCGCCAAAAGCCTGCGCGTGCCCATCTCCTGTCCCACTTCCGAGGCAAGTCAGCAACAATAGAACTCGCTGGCGACAGCAGCGCTTCGCGCTGCGTTCGCAGGCGAGACCTAAAAAGGGCACGGCCTGAAGGGGACTAGCAGTACCAGCGATATTATTTCGCATAGCAACTGCAGAGGTTCACGCAATGGGTGGCGGGAAGTCTGGCACCGGACATAGGGACGCGTCCCTTCGTTCCAGAAAAGGCAGATGTCTTTAGAACCCTGTTGGAAACCGTGAAGATGCAGCACGTCCGTACCAACGAACATAGGGTGATTCGGCGTTGCTGGGGTAGGTGCCTACAGAAGACCAAATCAAAATGCCCATATTCACCGGAATTGCCACAGACACTTTTCAGGGTACTTCCGCATGGGGGGGGGGGGGGGTCAGTGGAGGAGGATTGAGGAGTGGAAACAAGCAGGGGGTCATGAAAATTGAAGAACTATATAGAGACTGGGAGCTACTCCCTTTTGAAGAATTCAGTACAGATTGGAATATCCCACAGGGACACTTCGTGCTGTATAGGGCAGTCACAGGGGCAATGCGAAGACACTGGGGGGTGGAGACGACCGAACCGCCGAGTCATGCTTCCTGCAAATACATAGGCCTGGCGGGGGGGTACCATAAGGGCAGCCACATGTTTATACAGAGCCATCAGAAGAGACTCTACACAACCACTGTAGGCATTGAGGAATACATGGGTGGAAGATTTGGGCAGACCACTAGAGGACAAGGATTGGGAAAACATACTACAAAGGGCCACCACAGTTTCTCAAAATGCACCCTTTAGCCTGATTAGCTTCTACACGTTACATCGGGTGTACATCACCCCGGAAAGAATCAACCGGTTCTCCCACAGGGAAGATGCAGAATGCCCGCGATGCGGAGATAGGAGGGCAAATTTCATACACATGATGTGGAACGGTCAGTCTCGAACGACCTACTGAAAAGAAGTGACCAGGGAGAAGGCTCGAATAACAGAGCAGATAGTACCATGCACGCCAGAACATGCCATACCTAATCTGTTCCCCCACACAGCTAAGACTAAAGTTACGGGGGGCGTGGCCAGCCGGCATGCATGATGGCCGCAACAGAGTAGAGCGCCGCTCGACACCCTCCTAAATTCCCACATATCTGTCAAAATATCCGTTATTACCAGCTCAATTTGCTAGACCTCGGCTCCTGATCACCTCTGGCATGGCTGGTCCAGAAATGACCCATTGCGGACAGCCACGAGCGGAGATATCGCAGCTGGCACCACGCTAAGTTGCATAGACGAGAGAGACCCAGCAACATTGGCCCGTGAGCCACCACATTGCTGATTGATCTCACGACCGCTGAGCTCTGGAGCACGTACCGGTGCGGTGGCCCCGCTGGTATCCGGGTGTGAAAGAGCGCTGCTCCCTCTGTACTACCACTGCGGCTTTCCTGTGACGGCGTTTGGGCACAACATCGGGCTCTGATGGTAAGATTAACCAACCTAGCGGGCTCCGCCCGAAGTGCAAGCCTCAGTGGGCCTCCCAAATAGGCCGGACTGATTTTTGCTGCACAGTGGGGAGAGGGTAGTTATTCTCCCCACCTTCCTGATACATCGGGCGGCTGAAACCCCCAACACTGACAATCATCTATGACTACGGTGGAGTAAAACAAAAAATAAATAAATAAAAAAGGAAAGGGGGAAATATTATGCCCTCTAGGCCCAGGATTGCTCCGGTGGGTGTCCTCCCCTCCAGTGTCTCTCGCAACAACCCGGCCTGGTTGGCCCCAATTACCTTGCTGAAATATTGGCGAGGGATAAGGCGAGAGAACTTGGGAACATTGGCGGCACCACATTACTCGCCAACAGCCCAGATATAGCGGTGCAGTGACTCACGAGGTCCACTGGGGGGCTCTACCACCATAGCTCCACTATTGGGGCTGAACACTTCGGGACACAAAAGCTTGTTTCCATGAGGGACTGGCGCATTAGGCGCTGACGCTTGGGCCTGCCTCTTGGACGCCCCTAACACCCTCGCTATCATACTCTGGTGTCCATGTGCTGCTGCCCGGATCCATCGGGGGCGCCAAGACTGCTACCGGCATTGCTACCATGAAGGGAAATAAACAGGCACAAGTGTTGAAGCTAGCGAAATATGCCAACTCTAAAGTTGATGCCGCAGAGAGAAAAAGCGCTGAGCAGGAGACCACGCAGCGAGTAGACGATGCCACCCCTATGCTGCTCGAAGTAATGGCAGGTGTTCGATTCTCGCTGGAGCGAAAAATAGACACGGTGACGACCGAGGTCACTCTCATGCGTGCTGACCTGTGCAATCTGGAGGACAGGGTCAAGGCTACAGAGGAGTCTGTCGTAACGCTCCAAAACTCCACGACAACGCTGGAAAAATCGGTAAAACGACTACAGGTGCAGACGCTGGAGTTGGAGGCCAAACTGGAAGACTACGAAGGACACGCCAGAAGGAACAACATTTGCATTTTGGGAGTTCCTGAAAAAGCAGAGTGGCAGGCCACGGACCTTTTTGTTGAAAATCTGATCCAAACCCATCTCCAGCCCCGATCCTTGTCGCAATATCTTGCAGTGGAGCGGGCCCATAGAGTACGGGGAGGCCCCCCAAAGACGGGCGCCCATCCTTGTCCCATCCTAGCACGGATATTCATTTTCCGCGACCGAGACATTATCCTGCAAACGGCGCGCGCCGCTCCTCCACTCAAGTTCAAAAATGCAATTATTACCTTCTTTCCGGACTTCACACTAAAGGTACAGAGTATGCGCAGGTCATTTCTTGAAGTGAAAAAGGCGCTCCGTGATAAGAACATGAAGTACGCTATGCTGTTTCGGGCCAAGCCACAGGTGCAGGGGGGGGGGGGGGAGAGACCCTGTTTTTTCAGACTCCAGAGGAAACCTGGGACTGGCTGGAAGGCTGGAGATCCTCCAACGCTCAGAATCATACCTCCCCTAGCCGGTTACCCAGATATGATCGACGTCAAGAAAGGTGCAACCGTGTGGAAGGGGTTTGACCGCGGAAGATAACAACGCCAGGCGGCTGGCGGCTACAATTTCATTTACTATGGTACTGAAGGTATCATCACTGGGATGGCAAGTGAAGCCTGGTCCGGTCCAAGATTGGGGGACTATACTATGTAACAGATGTAGGGTGTTCAAATGTAGAGACGCACCGGCAGTGATCAAGACTGTTTATTGATGCCATTAATGTCATTCTGTGGTAACAACATATGGTTTATAGCATGTTTCACCATGGGCTGGAATAGCTGTGATTATGGGAGGATCTGGGCCCTTGAGTTGGGAAGATCCGACTGTGTAGAGTTTCCCTTCGTTAAGTTTCAGGGTACACAGGCGCTCTGCAAAATTGGGGGGTGGGCTGTTCTACGTCCACGTTGCAGGGAGGCAGGGAAGGGGGGGATCCGGGTAGTACTGAAAGGGTTAGTTATAAGTTGTGTTGGTATGTTAGATGCAGCTCTATATGCGGTGCTTTGCTTAGTGCATTTATAATTTACATAATGGCTGGTTACGGCTCCTCTTGGTGCAGGTTGGAATGGTCTAACATGTTGTCGCTGGGTGGGGGTGGCAATGTTGATTTGTGTCCTGGCGTCTCTAGGGCTTCCTCTGTCAGATGGCCCCCAGTTTTGAGTTTCAATGGGGGATGATCACGATAAAGCTTCATCTAAGAGCCGGTTTAAATTACTCTCTTGGAATGTAAATGGCCCGGGGGACTGAATTATGCGGGGAATTGTGTTGCAATTTTTTAAAAGACATGCCCCGGATGTGATATTATTACAAGAAACCCATATTCAAGGTTCCCTCCTACTGTGCACTCAATAGGTGGGGCTACAAACTGGTGGCCCACTCGGGATATGCTAGAGGGTCCAGAGGGGTCGGTATCCTCATCCACAACACCTTCCCCTTTCAAATGCAAAAGGCCGCAAACGACCCTCTGGAAAGATTTGTCACAGTCTCGGGCCCGTGGGAAGGTAGACCCCTAAATGTGTCATCCCTCTACCTCTTGGGCTCCATTCCACATCCTTGATCGATCTCGGCTCACACTTATTGAATCTACCTGAAGTTGACCTGCTACTGGGTGGGGACTGTAACGCAGCCCTGGATGGTGACCTGGATCTACGACCGCTCAGACAGGGGGAGACATCCGGAAAATTGCTTACCGACTTCCTTGAAGCCCTTTGTTTGATTGATGTCTGGGGGGTGTGCAACCCAGGGGCTAGGCAATACACTTTTTTCTCTGGGCCCCATGGTAATATGTACCTCATCGACTATATATTTTCCAGGGCCACCCAGCTCCCACAGTTCAGTGAGACCTCCTTTCTCCCCAGGGGCATCTCAGACTGTTTCCCGTTACTGGTATACTATGGAGACACCCCTCCCCCCACATGATGTGAAATGGCATTCAACCCCGGGTATCTCAAGGTGCCAGCTATTAGAGACAAACTGTTAGAGACTACAAACCACTATTTTACCGAGAATGATGGGTCAGTTACCTCTGACGTGGTGCTCTGGGAGGCATACAAGACGGTAATACGGGGTAGTGGGGTGGCAGCAGTGGTGAGTCATAGGAAAGAGCAGCGGAGACGACTTGAGGAGATGGAGGGAGAGATTGCCCTTCTTGAACGCAGCCTCACGATATCAGATACTCCTGTTGGTGCGCATAACCGAGTATAGGAACATTGCAGAGGACGCAGCTAATGCACACTACCGGGCCACGCAACATCGGGTTTACGATATTGGCGACAAGGCTATTAAACTGTTGCCCTGGTTAGACAAACGCGACATAGTAAACAGGTGGGTGACAGAGATCGTCTGTCCCGACGGCATGAGACAACAGGACAGGTAGAGATGGCGGACGTGTTCACTGGCTACTTTGGGCGGGTGTATACCTCCTCCACATTCTCCTCCCACACCGACTCGGCAGAATTATTGACCACTCTGGGACTACCTGTCCTGGAGCCACAAGATGTACAGGACCTAGATGCTGACCTGACAACTAAAGAGGGATCCAAGGCGATTGGTACCTTGCAATCCGGAAAGGCCATGGGCCCTAGTGGCCTCCCAATCGAACTCTACAAATCTACTGCCTCCACAATCGCCCCTTTTCTTATATGGATGTACGAGGAAAGTGCGGCTCCGGGGGGGGTCCTGCCTGAAATGCAGAGAGTTGCCAATATAGTTGTGATACATAAAAAGGGTAAGCCTCCTGAGCGGTGCAGCTCGTACAGGCCGATCTCCCTTTTAGATCCAGAAGTGAAAATACTATCCAAACTCCTCGCCAAACGTCTCACACCTTTCCTTCATAAATTGATCCACCCGGACCAATCCAGATCTATACCAGCTAGAAACACCGCCCTCAACCTTCGGCGCCTCTATGAGGTACTAGGTCTGGCATTCACAATTCAGTAAGACGCAGTGATTGTCTCTAGATGCCAAAATGGCATTCGACATGATCGAATGGCCCTTTTTATGCGCAACACTCGAAAGGTACGGATTTGGTCCTAAGTTTTTATCTTGGGTGAGACTCCTTTACTCGGCACTGCAGGCACGCATTATAGTAAATGAGGGACGTTCTGCAGTATTCGTATTACAAAAGGGGGCGAGGCTGGGGTGCCCCCTTTCTCCCTTGCTTTTTGCCCTGGCCTTGGAGCCCCTGGCGATATGGATCAGGGGAGACCCCCTCATTTCATTAGAGGCTTTAACTGGACGGCAGAATGGAATGATAAAATTTCCCTCTACGCTAATAACATTTTGCTCTATTTAGCTAGGCCTAGATTTTCTATTCATCCTGTTTTGCATATATTTGCACTATTCCAGAAGTACTCAGGATATACATTTAACTGGGATAAATCCCTGGTTTATGTTCTCAGTGGAGGGTGCCCAATCCTGCTGACCGGTTGTGAGGTCAGAATAGTTACCAAGGGTTTTCTATACTTGGGTATATATGTTACCGTCATTCCTACGATATTTCATGACCGTAATCTCGCACCTCCTCTGCGTCGCTTCCGTGCTGATGTGCAGCATTGGAAAACACTGCCCCTCACTCTGCTTGGCAGGGCCGCTCTCTGCAAAATGATGGCCCTTCCCCGATTTCTTTCTGCTTTACAAAATACGCCTTACCTGGTTCCTCCACATTATTTTAATGCCATCGAGTCTGAGGTACGCGCCTTGCTGTGGAATAACGGTACCCCCCCCTGCATAGCTCTGGCTAAACTCACTAAAAGCTGGTACGACGGAGGTATTGCCTTGCCCGCGATTAGAAACTATTATTGGGCCTCACAGCTAGTGGTCCTCAACCACTGGGTGCACCGCCCTGGCACGGACCCCGCATATCGAATGGATAGGCACAACATGCTCCCTGGTAGCTGTACTAGGGCCCTTTATGGAGGGAAGAAACATACACCATCACACACTCCAACCTCCACCACAATTTCTAAATGGTGCACCGCAACGGCCGCCCTAGGATGGAAAGATAGAATAAAACAAGTTACCCCATTGCTCGACGCACACCAGCTGGGCGTACTATCATAACGACCAGGATTTGATAAATGGGAATTAATAGGTCTCTCAAAGGTGGTCGATCTGTGGGCAGGAGGAAAGGTGACCCCATTTAGCGACCTCCAGCACGATTATCAATTGCACAGCGGGGAGTCTGCTTGCGTCTTCTACCATTTGAAGCTTTAAACTGTAGGCAAACATCACATTGTCGAACATAATTTCCGAGCTGTGTATAGAAACATGTCCACTAGTAACGTTACTTCATTTATTCTAACTTTAGCCGACACAAACCCGGCTAAGTCTAGCCTAGACAACTTATTAGGAATTATCCTGTCTCACACTCTGGATATAGTAACCAAAGGACTGTTATCTGAATTGAGTGCGTAGAAGTATTAGAAAGGAAAGTCCGCAGGAGACATTTCACTTGTCACCTTTCCCTGCATGGCTGTTTGTAAGTCTGTGTCGATCTTTGTTTAAGATATGGTTAAGACCGCTAATTTACCAGTCTGTACTGCAGCCTTTGCAGCTGAGTCAGCCGTACAGTTCCCTTTGATGTAAATCCTGCCGCGCTGATGGCCCAAATTGTGCAACATATGGACCAATTTAAGCTTGTCTTGTAAAACAGCTACCTTTACTCAGGGCTTTTTATTCTTAATTGGATTAGTCTTCATCGGTTTCTCTTTTGAATGTTTGAATCCGTTCAGGTGCCAGTGCTTTAAATCTTCATTGAAACCTTGCACACAGGATAAATCGGACACTATTAGTGTGGGGGCTGGCTGGTCAGCCTTCTGCAGTGCAAGTACCAAGGGCATGAATTTCTGCATGTCATGCGGTGCGGTGACCTAGGACTTTGGTGTGTGTGTACTGTGGGTGGAACTCACCATCTTTAACTACACCCTGCACTGCTTTGTAGGCTGCGGAGTGTTTTTGTTTAGTTTCTACCACTGGTTGTGCAGAACTGTCCATTTAGAACACACACTCATATGACTCAATGGGTAAGGCAACTTCGAGTTGGAGCAACATTTTGTACATATTGGAGAAAAGCTTGTGTACGAAGAGTCTGCTTATACTGTAACTACATCTACTGCACTTAACGAAGAGGCCCACTGCGCCCATCTTGGGTGTAGAGCAAGAGCATTCAAATGCTTGCTATAGTGGATGCGGCTCTAGTGCTGGTATGGGAGAAACCACAATTATTCGTTTTCTCTATGCTCTTTCAAAAAAGAAGTCTGTGCAGTTGCAAGGATTTTCTCTATTGAAGCAAAGGATATGTTACTTACCTTCAGTAATGCCTTATCTGGTAGAGACGTGATCTAGCTGCAGATTCCTTACGTTTGAATATCCTATATCCTAAAAGTCAGACTGGATCTGGAAGATTTTTCTTTGATCAATACCGTTGCTTGCCAGTAGGTGGTGTCGGTTGGCTCTGCGTCACATCGTTGGCTTTGTTTCTGCTGTTGTGATGTCGGCATCACCCATATAGGCACCACCTTTGTGCGCTGACCTCAGCTACTTTTCACAACTTTCCATGCCAGAAGCACGGAGCCATAAAGTGCACTGATATTGGTGTGTTTCTGGACAACTAGGGTCCTGAAAGGGGGTCAGCCATTACCGTAAACACCTGTCAGCAGTGTGGGGAGGATGGGTGGGTCAGTAAGGAATCTGTGGCTAGATCATGTCTCTACCAGATAAAGCGTTACCAAAGGCAAGTAACTTGTCCATCTGATAGGGACATCTAGCTGCAGATTCCTTACCTTTGAATTGATACCCAAGCAATACCACCCCTAGAGGAGGGACTGTGGACACATTTTGACTAGTAAGTCCTGCTGGACAGAGCGGCCAAAAGGCCGTCCCTTCAGACTTGACTGTCCAGGCAGCAGGGTTTGGTAAACGTGTGCAGGGATGCCAACATTGCTGCCTGACTAATGTCGAGGTCTGGAACACCACATTGCAACAACGTAGCAGCAGCCTTAGCTCTGTTGGAATGAGCCCATAAGCCTTCAGGAGGCTGCTTTTTGGCCATAGTGTAGCAAATTGTGATGCGGAGGATGATCCTCGATTAGCTAGTCCTCTTCTGCACCACATGACCTTTCTTTGATCCAGCGTACCGCACGAAGAGTTTGTTGTCCACCCGAAACACTTTAGTGCAGTCAAGGTAGAACCAAACGACAATGCTCTTTTTGGGTCCAGACGGTGGAGTTGCTCCTCTTCTTTAGAGGGGTGCGGAGGAGGGGACAGATTACCCCACGTGGAAAGGTGTTCCCACTCTCAGTTAGAAAGAGGCCTTAGTGCAAAGAACCAACTTTTCAGGGAAGATGGTCAGGTAAGGAGACTTGGATGACAGAGCGTGCAATTTGCTCACCCTCCTGGCAGAAGTTGACACCAAAACGGCTGTTTAGAAGGTAAGAAGCCGGAGGGGACAATTGTGCAGAGGTTTGAATGGAGCACACATCGTGAAGGTGAGAACCAAATTTCCTGTAGAGGCATGATGAAAGGGGCAGGAGGAAACATATGTACAAGCCCCTTAATAAATCTATTTACAATTGAGGATTTAAATGAAGAGGGTTGCTCTGGACACCTCCAAAAGGCAGAATGGGCCGAAAGGTACCATTTGAGAGTGCCCAGAGCACAGGGCTGTTGGGCAAGGGTCAAAATAAAGAGAAGGACTTGAGAGAGGGAAGCAGAAAGAGGATCAATAGATCTTTATGTACAATATTTTACAAATGTGTGCCACCGTCCGTCATACACGGTTTTGGTAGAAGGATACCTGGCTGTCAAAATAACATTACAGACTTCGGGAGGAAGGTAAAATGCGATCAACTGGTGTCACTTAAATCTCTACGTCAGATAACGTACAGTTGACAGGTTTGGGTGGAGGACCTTCCCTGCTGTTGCAAAAGAAGATCTCCTGAAGGGGCAGCCTGTTCAGTTGATCAATGCTCAGTTGGAGATGCTCGGGATACCGGACTCTCTGTGCTCAGTCCGGGGCCACAAGAATGACTTGGGATCGGTCGCTCCTGATCTTGAGCACTCTGGACATGAGTGGTAAATGGGGAAATGCTTACAGGAGGCCTGAGCTCCACTCGAGATGAAAAGTGGATCCAAGTGAGTGCCATCGTGGAAGCTCCAGCGCGCTAAACTGCAGACCTTGCTGTTCTCGGCAGAGGCGAACAGATCTAACCAAGGCTCTTCCCCACTGCCGAAAAGGACCTTGCGTCACCTCCAGATAGCGATGCTATTCGTGATATGCTAGGCATCGACAGCTGAGTTTGTTCGCCCTGGCATTCAGAGAACCTGTCAGGTGTTCAATTTCCAGGGATATGCCCTGCTGTTCCAGCTATGTCCAGAGATGCAGGGCCTCTTGACAAAGGGTCCACGACCCTCTCGCCCTGTTTGTTGCAGTACCAAATGGTAGTGGTGTTTTCCGTGAACACTTATTATAATTATTATCATTGCTTATAAATTGCAACCGACACCCTATGGGTAACCTGGCACTGTGATATGGTGTTTTGCTGAGTGCAGAAAAGACTGTGTCCCCTGCCTGGAGAGAATTAGCAGGATGCCAGAGTGCATACTATGGGATAGAGCCAAGTTTTTTATCTTTTTTCTGAACTGCAGGATATTGTCTGTTTGTCTAATATCAGATGGAAGTTTATTCCTGAGACGGGGTGCTGCCGTGCAGGAGGCCCTGCCTCCTGATTTAACTTTCTTGACTCTATGCGCCCTCACCAGATTGGCCGATGAGGAGCGAAGCGTTCGGGGAGGGGCATACCATGTAAGTTTTTCCTGCAAGGATTTGGGTCCATGTCCATGCAGGGCCTTAAACATTATGCACAGTGCCTTAAATTGTATTCTCTGCGAGACTGGCAACCAGTGCAAATCTGAGAGTGCCTGGGAGGCCGAGGAACGGCGTGGTCGCCGTAATGCTATTTTGCCCGCCATGGTCTGTATTCTCTGCTGTCTCTCAATCAGATATTGTGGAGAGTCTAATACCAGAGCATTACAGTAATCCAGTCTGCTGAGAATAGTGCTCCGAACTATCAGCGTTCTGGCCTCTATAGAGAACATCAGAAAGATTTTCCGAAATGCTCTAATCAGACTAAAATCGCTTCCAACTGTTTTGCTGACATGTTTTTCTAATGTCGTTGAAATCGCTCTGCCGAGTGAGTCGGTCGTGTCGAACCCACAATGGATGGCGAGCTTTGCTGTATCTCTCCTGTCTGACACCAGTTGGGAGTGGATGGCCGAGCCCTCCTAGTACCTATGGCAGCACTTGCGCAACCGTTTCCTACAAAGTGTGGGAATAACAGCCCAATAAGCATGCGGTGTTCACCGACCACAATGCAAGGCTGGAGGAAGAAAAAAGTTCCAGCCTCTTGGATTCACTATCTAGGGCAGGGCTCGAAAAATCATAAAAATGTCACTAGACTTGCAGTTCTAGTAACTTTAATAATCTACTCTACCTAACTGTAATGTACTTGACCCGTGAACTGGTCTCAAATTGTGTGATCCTAGGCAAATATTTTGTCTTATGGAGCAACCTCTTTCTTTATTATCACATAAGAGAGCACCTTCAAATATGCAAGTTCACTATTTCTGCTGTACAAAAAAATATTTTTATTTACTGGACATTGGGCCACAAGTACAACCCTTCCAATTTGCGATTCGCAAATTGCGTTGTTTTGCAACTCGCAAATTGGAATTTAGAACAGTGTCTCAGACACTGTTTGCAATTCCTAATGGGGTCACAAATTGCCTGCCTCATGAATATTCATGAGGCAGGTGCAATTTGCGAACCCATTGGGAATGGCTAGCACTCCCAGGGATGGTGGCCTGCTCAGGTCAGCAGACCACCATGTCTGTGACTGCTTTTTAAATAAAGCTGTTCATTTTTGTTTTTTAATGCAGCCAGTTTTGCTTAATGGAAAACGGCCTGCATTTAAATAAGAAAAATGAAACAGTGGTCCGTGGAACTGCTGCCTGCTCTTAAAAACAAAAAAAATCAATGCTATTCACAAAGGGGAAGGGGTCTCCTGGGGACCCCTACCTGTTTGCGAGTGGCTTACCACAATGAGTGGTAAACTGCGAGTGTTTTGCGGCTGCAAACAATCTTACATTGAAGTGCGAGTCGCTATTAGGAAGGGACATCATTGGCATTCCGCTACCTGACAGCGAGTCGCATACCCTATTTTGCGAGTCGGTAATAGGTTACCGACTCGCAAAATAGGGTTTGTAAATAGGGCAGACCTATTTTGCCATTGCAAACGGGCCAATTTCCTGTTTGTGACTGCAAAAAACTGTCGTACATCCGGCCACAAATGTTTGCTCCATGGATAACAAGGATCGAGCCCATAAATAGGGTACACATGATTCCTGGCTTTCCTCTTAGTTTACTAATAGCATTGTCATCTGGGCAGGAGCAGTAATAATTCCCAGTTCATGTTTAAAAACTGGTTTTTCATAAATATTACCAAAGCATGATGTGGTAGTGCGTTGTCATTTACAGATCACATATCTTCCATTGAAATTGCCACAAAACGTTCCAACTAACATGCAGTTTTACTGATAATAGCGCATAAACAATTTTTGGAAACTGGGTTTCAGCAAGCATACTTAAATTTGCACATCACCAAGTAAAGTGTTATAATTTGTTTTGATCCAATAAAAATATTTTTTCACCACAGAATTACAAAAATGGGTCTTCATAACTAGTGAAATATATTTGAAATGTTTGAACAGTTCACTTAGCTATTTCACTGTTGTGTTAGAAAAAAGCCTGACATCCTACAGCCTTTCATTTCACATGATTTGCACAGTTCAATTGTCACACAGTTAACTTTACAAAATCCTCTAACTTAAGTCACAAAAAGAAAAATAAATGTAAAAAGATGAGCTGACTTTTGACCTCTGTCTCTGCAAGCCACCAAATGTGTCAAAATAACCAGATTTATTGCTATTTTTATTGCACTTTCACTTTGTGAGCAATAAAGATGCTTTTAAATCTTATCTTGTCACATTTTTTCTGCTTTCAGAGACAGAGTTCAAAAGTCAGTTTGTCTTCCCTGAAGTTAGAGGATTTTCAACTGCCCGAAAGGGCGAGTAATCCCTAAAAATAGCTCGTCCTGAATAAATCTTGCTCGAAAATGCGAGTGGATTTTTCGAGCCCGGCAGGGGTGCGGAATGGTAAGTGCCTTGGAAACTAAAGGCTTGGACTACCAAGCTTTTGAGGGTAGGGTGGTTGGTGAGAAAAGATGGGTCACTCGATGCAGGGCAATGGTAGCAGGCAATTGCTCAATTCAGATGAGCCCCTGTGCTGGGCTTGGACCAGGTGCCCATTAGGACATGAGTTAATGCCTCGTTGAAAGGCAGCAAGGGTTATGATGAGGAGACACCAGGCAGCAGGACCTCAGTCATGATGTTCGTCTTGACTGCCACAAAAGGGAGCTCAAGGCCCAGGACCTCAGATGCCCTTCGCACCACCATAGAGTATGATGCCCCCTCCTCGGTGGCCGCGGTAGGGAAAGAAAGAAGGCCAGAATCTGGAGAGTTATCCAGTCCGCTGGCCTCACCCAATTCCTCACACTAGTCCATGTCGTGGTGAGGCCAGTTTTGTAAAGGGTCCAGCGACCCCTTCCAATCTTCCTCCATTCCTAGCCCTTCAGAATAGGGCTGAGGAAACAACTCCGAACCCAAGGGTTCTGTCGGCACCAATCCGGCACCAGATCATTGGGGATAAGAATGTGGCTGACGCCGCTGATGGGCGTCTGTGGCGCAAAGAGTCTGGGCGTGTGAACTGGCACCGGGAAGGTGGCAAAGGTGTGACCAACGTCTGTCTGGCACCATGGGGGGACATTGGGGCCCCGGCGCAGAACCCGATGGTGCCAGTAGGGTCATGCCGCCCAAATATGAGGCACATAACGTCATAAAAGTCCTTGTGCTGGGCTGGGGGGGTCACTCCAGCTCCTGGAAAGACTGGGAAACGTGGAGCTGACCCCGGCGCAGGTTCTGAGGAATGAGGCCTAGAACACCAAGGCCCCTCCATCTCAGCGGACGGAGAGAAGTCAAAGCACACTTCGGCTTCTTATGTTTCTTGTGCTTCTTACCTGACCTATTCAAAGACTCCGAGTGGAGCAGTACCTGGACCACCCCCTTGACCAGGACTGCAAACAAGACGTCCAGGGCGAACAACACAGTGTGAAGTGCCAGGCCGCAAGCAGCTTTAGGGAACCGCTCCCACAAAGCTTACAGAGCCATGGCCTGGTAATCTGAGCACGAATTCGAGTAGCGATCCGGGCATCAAAGATAAACCAATTGTGGATCCATCACTGGTAAGACACAGCTTGAATCCAGAAGTCTTCTTGGACATGTTGGAAACCTATACAGCAAAAAACAAAAAAAAACAGTTTGACAAAATGTCGAAAAAAGCCTGTCAAAAAGTGACAGAGGGTAGCTCTCTTCACAGATCTGCACTAGCTGGCGTGGAAAGAAAAGAACTGATGTCAGCACGCTGTGGTGGTGCCTGTATAGGTGAACCAGAAGTCAGACCGGCGGACATGACTATGTCATGCGGAGCCCCCAGACTACACCCCCTTCCGATGCGCAAGGGTATTGCTTGAAAAATTATCTGGATCCAGTCTGACGCCTGGGAAGTTCAAAGGTAAGGAATCTGCAGCTAGATGTCTCTATCAGTTACATGCTTCAGCTGGAGAATACAAGTGTGACTTGTACGCTATGGGAATCAGCTATCCCTCATTGTAGAATACATATGTGTAACCTGAGTAGTTTGGTATGACTCTTAATACAAGGTTTCAGACACCTGTTAAGAAGGCCACGGGGAAAGTGGGAGTTACTAGGCCCAACCGTGGGTTTGAGGTGGATTGTATTGGGGTGGATTGGATAAGGGTGGGGTGGCCTGGAGTGGGGTGATTTGGATTGTGGTGCAGTAGCTTGGATTGCACTGAGGTGGGGTGGATTGCACTGAGGTGGGGTGGATTGCACTGAGGTGGGGTGGATTGCACTGAGGTGGGGTGGATTGGAGTAAAGTGAATTGGATTGAGTGGGGTGGATTGGATTTAGTGGAGTAGATTGGGGGGGTTGATTGGAGTGGAATGTGGTGGACAGGTGTGGAATGGAGTGGGTGGATTGTTTGGAGTGGGTTGCAGTGGGGTGGACTGGATTGGAGTCGGGTGGACTCGAGTGGGTTGGACTGGATTTCAGTGGGGAGGATTGGAGTGGGGTGGATAAAGGTGCTTTTGGGTGGGGTGGATTAAGATGTTTTCGAGTGGGCGAGGTGAATTGGATTGGAGCGGGATCGATTGGTTTGGGGTGAGCTGGATGGATTGGCTTGGGATACAAGGGGTGGGCTGAACTGAGGTGGAGTTGATTGGATTTTCTAGAGGAGTGGATTTTGGAGAGTGGAGGTGACGTGCCGCAGGTCGGAGGAAGAGACGTGTTACAAGAAGCAGTGCTGGCGAAGGCCACTGTGAAAGCCGCCAGCATGTTCAGCCAGGAACCGGGCAAGTAAAGCCAGGTAAATGTCAGCCATAAGCTTAAGACACCAAGCCCTGACTCCGAACTTAACCCCAAACCCCGAGTCCAAGGAGGGGCGAGGAGTTCTGCGAGACGTGGTATGAGTGTCATGGACTGGGAGCTGCACGGAGCCACGCTCACAGTTCCCTGAAGCCACCGCTTGCCGTTTGCTGTCTCCATCTGGTCATCTTTGAGACGCTGAGAGCTGCAGTGAAGTCGGTAGTGCAATTGAGGGATTCCAGATGGTGCTGGGTGACTCCAGCCTGCTGGCCTCAAACCGCAAAATACTAAAAAAGCACGCGGGACATAATGAGGAGTGGAGTGTCAATGTTTAGGTGGAGGGCAGAGAGTGTAGCTCAAGGGCTGTATTCAGCCTTTGAAAGAGCAAGCCCGGTGGAACGCAGAAGCGCCCCTGCTAGGTCTGGGTGCAGCTTGGGGGAACCGAAGTGCTCCCCCTCACCTCCTCTGTTCGCTGTGCCAAGTGATTACAGCCAACTGGGATTCTTGGGCAACATTCCCCCACTGTCGTACAGGGCTTATCAGCCACCATCAGCTACACCACGCAGGAGGCCTGCATGCCAAGCGCACACCTACAACTGCGAGAGCCCAGAATAATACAAGCAGTGTCCAGTAAAAAGTTTTGAAAAAAGCGGGTAACCTGTGAGGCAGTTGTGGTCTTGCTGGAGGAGCTAAAAGAAGCAAGAGGCAGTTCTCCTGTCTCTGAGACTAGCATGCTTGTGCCTCTCCCACCCCCCTGCCCCAGGCGGGCCCCACTGGGGGCGCTAACTGACCAGGAAGAAAGGTGGCACTACCTAAATCCTCGCCACACAACATTTTTATACCGGCTTATAAAGGCCAAATCTGCCCAGAACACCACATCTCGCTCCTTGAGAACTCATTAAACAAGTGCCCAACAAATCTGTGGCAACATGGTTTAGAGAAAAGTCATCCCCTGGAAAAAAACTCATAGAGTGTTCAGGCAGCTTCCATATTACATCTGGGGCGCCCCTTCTCCAGGACTCTGACTTCGCTTCAAACCAATAAAAAAAACAGGACATAGCGGGGCACTGGCAAGAGGCTTAGCGTATGGCTCCTCCATCTCCCACCAATCCCGAACCCAAATAGCTTGACCCAAAAAAGAGTTGGCGGGCGGGGCTGACAAGACGGTCCTCCAAAAAGACCCATGCCCTTGGAGTCCAACCGCCTGTGCAAGGACTGATCAACTAATATTTTCCTAATATTCCCGACAGGGATCTCCACCTACCAACCTCATTGGGCTGATGGGACTTTAACAGTTCATCATTTTCCTAATCTTCCTCACACTGCATAGTATCGGAGGGCACATTGGTATCCGGATTAAAACCCAGTAGGTCAAATTCTTGCCCTGGGTTACAATGGGATCCCTAGGACAGCAAAGGACAGCAAGGAGAGCCTTGTTTTCGTTCCTCAACCAACCCTCTAGACAACTGCCCCAGAAACTACAGTAACCGAGAGCGATAATCATTCTCTGAGTCACTTGGGCATAGATAACTGGGGCCTGGAAAGAGAAATCCCATATAGTGAACAGCGCTCAGGAGCAGCACTGTGTAGTAAGTTGGCTCTCTATATACTATACCAAAATGAGGTATAGTGTGTGCAGAGTCCAGTGGAGACCCAGAGGTTTTGCAGAGGCTAAAGTAGATAATACTAATGCTTTCTTTTGTGGTACTATGGGCAAGCAGTTAGGCTTATAAGAGGGTAGTGTTAAGGATTTGTTGTATATAAAGTGGCAATAAATGAGACACACACTTGATGAATAAATCCCAGACCAATTTATAAAAATAATACTTGATTATATTTATTTTACAGAACCACAGAACTTGGTTATAGGTAAAATATGTTTTTCAAAAGAAATACTTTTCAGTTTCAAAAACGGACACTTTGTGCAATTTTCAGACATAGCAATATTAACCTATGGGAGGAAGAAAACATTCAACTTACATAGGGATAACTTCGACTTACAAGACCAGTCTTTGGAAGTTAAGGTCAATATTGGGCAAAGTTTAGTTCACCGCCAGCCGCACAGGGGCAGCCGGGTGCAGGGTGCAAGTTCGAGGTCGGGCGCCCAGTACAAATTAATGGGGATTGGGGGCAATCTGTCAGAGGCTGCTTACAAGTAAGTAGCAGCTGCTTGGTGGGGCTAATCTCCGGGGGTTGAAACAAGCACTGGACGAGTCCCAAAGCAGCACCAACACTACACCACCAGCAGCACAGGGGTAACCGGGTGCAGGGTGCTAACATCGCATTGGGGGCCAAATGCATGGCAATTGAGAACGACCAAATCGGACAAGGGCTGCAGACTCCGGCCAGGAGGCCAGTCAAAGGAAACTTACAGCTGTAGAGGTAGGTTGCGATTCTCGGGGACGTTAGGACACCTTTTGTCCTCTTCACCAAGACCCAGGACGGCCAGGGGGCAAGGGTGCCTTTTGGTGTCAGAAACGGCTTACCGGAGCAGGTCGCATGGGAGGGGGGAGAGCGTTTCCGTGCAGAAGCTGCAGGTGGCATCGAGGAGTCCAGGAGAGGTCATCTCACGGAGGACTCGGGCTCTGGAGTGCTGGGGAAACCTTGCTGGGACCGGTGGGCCACTTGGACTCGGGCTGGAGGTGTTGGGTGCAGTGGTGGAACCGAGGCAGGCTTAGCTGTTCTTCAGGTCACAAAGTCCTTACTTTAAAGATGGTTGCTTGGTGAACAGGTCCGCTGTTCTCAGGAGTCTTGACCTCTATTGAAGGCAGTCAGTCCTCCCAGGGATTTGGAGGTCGCTGGTCTACAGGTAAGTCGTCTTTTGGTGCACTATCGTCAAAGGCTGCAGACAGGTCGGTATGCCTGGGGCCAAGTCAGTTGGTCTTTGCAGTCTTCTCTGCTGGTGTGACTCTGTAGTGTCTGGCTATTCTTAGGTCACCAAGAACTGTAGTTCAGGGCTTGGGGGGGGGGGGGGGGCAGCATCTAAATACTACATTTAAGGATGTTTAAAGGGAGTGCCAGGTCAGAGCCAATGGGCTACTTACCTTAAGTGGATAACTACACCCTCTAAATGCTCATGCCTCATGGAGCGTGGGCATTTCCCTGATCCGGACTATAGGAGTCCTACCATCTGCAAGATGGTAGGCACTGAAAAGTGTACTTTACCTTGTCTCCAGCACCTGAGGGGTGTAGTTGGCTGAGAGGGGCACATCTCCTATTCTTCCTATGTTTTTCCTCCTGTCCTCCAGCCAAAAAGGGGGTAAGGACAGGAAAGGGGCCTGCTCCTTCTAGCAGGAGAGGCTGGGGTCACATTTCAAAGGTGGAAATGCCTTGGAAGCTTCCCGCCACAGATGGCTCTACCTGACCAGAGGGAGGTGTGAACATCTCCACTCAGGAAAGGCATTGTTCTCGGCCTCCGAGTGCGCAGGCCTGCTCCCCATGAGGGCAGAACACTGTCTGGTGGTAGCAGGCTGACTCAGGCTAGTCAGTGAATACATTTAAGAATTGGTAGATTTCAGGGGGCCCCTTTAAGGGGTCCTCTGTGTGCAACCTTTAATAAATCTGACACTGGAATCCGTGCAGGTTTATTATGCTGAGATGTTTGGTACCAAACATCCCATATTTCAGTGAAGCCATCGTGGAGCTGGGGAACTCGTAATGACGAGTATTCAGCCCAAGTACTTATCATGGCTTCCCTGGTCACTTACAATCTCCAGTAATCGACAAGGCAGATATGCCCTCAGAGGAGATATAGTGCCTTAGGGCCTACTGAAGGGGTGTCTTACCTATATCTCATGCAGTGTCTGTGGGCATGGCACACAGGGATGTGTGCTGTGTCAACTCTTCAGTTTTGTCTGCACCAAGACACCCAGGCTGCAGTGGATGTGTGCATGTGCTTGGTGAGGGCTCCCTTAGGGTGCCAAAATTTGTGCTGCAGCCCTTAGGGACCCTCTTTAACCACAAGGCCCTTGGTACCAGGGGTACCTTTTATAAGGGTCTTATATGTGAGTTAAAGTGGTGACAATTGTGGTATAGTTTTAGGGACAGAACACTGGTAGTGGGAACCTGGTTAGCAGGGACCTAGCACTCTACAGTCAAAGTTGCATCAAAAGCCAGGCAAAAGGTGTGGGGGGGGCATTGCAATAGACATCCACTTTCCTACAAACTATGATTGCGCAAGTCCACAGTAGCGAGACCCACTCTCTTCTTGGGCTATATTACCATAAACCGAGCCATCCAAACCTCTCCAGAGGCAGACTCAGCTCAATCCCCTTCAAAAAGCCTAGGAGGGAAGGTATATCTGATCAGCAACTCAGAAACCTATTGGACCAGTTCCTTGCCAAACTGGAAGCTCAAATAGAAGTCCCATGCACCAAGGAGTATCAGTTTCTAATTCTACAGGGCCTCCTAGCCCTACACTTGCATCTGTCTTCCATTAGTATCAAGCAAGATACGATCACCAAGGCACTCCTATGCCAATCCATCTCCTCCAGTTTTATGGACTTGGGACTCAGGCTAGATACACTGGGAAAGCTCTTTGGGAAAGCAGGGGTGGATCAACTCTGCTTATGCTCCCTGCTGCTTGATAAACTAAGCTCTCTAAAGGACATACTCTAATCTCTTGTGGACAGTGTAGAGTTTGGTCCGCGCCCTGGGAAAGAATACTAGTGCTTCCTTGCCAAACCAAACCCTTACACCCAACCCAATCATCATCAACGACATCTCTTCCCCAGATGTGGTGATACTGGCTTCGCTAGGGAACGAATAAAGGACCCATTGTTTATTAAATCAGCCCGCGCACACCTTGGCCAATACTGCGGCCAGCCCCCCCTAAGCTCGACCGTTAGAAGAGCACAAGTTCAATCGCCTGAATCGCCAGTCGCATCAGGCAAACTTTCATGTAGAGCAAAAACATTCATTGGAAAAATAGACAAAAAAAACATTGCTTCACAAAACTTGAGATCCCTGATCACAGGACCTCACAGCATCTCTGATGCGGACTAAGAGGACGGGTCCATTAAGCTCTTCTCCATATTAAATACAGACCCTAAATTAAGCAGGGGGCACATGGTAGGCACAAGCCCACAAACCGGCACTGAAAATTCATCGAGCACTTCTGCTCCCCTTGAGACTTTGCCATCTGGACCACAAAAAGCAGCCGCTGCTCCAATTTCCACCAATAGTCGTGGGAAAAACATTCAAAAAGTGACTTCTCCACACCAACAGTTAGCATCCACCCACCTGGGGCTCACACTGATTCTTATACCCACAATTGAAACATCAATGGCATATAAGGAATCCCAGGAAGGTACTGGTGCACTCAGCAGCATACTAGATACAACAAAATATAAATCCCACAGGGTGGGAGGGGCTGCACACAGAGGCTGTTTCTACGAGCCCACCCTCTGCATTAAACAAACACACAGCGGACACATATGTGATCAATGGTGCAACCAGTGAAAACAGAGAGTTTGACATTCAGCCACAACCAACATTCACATTAGCAGTTCAATGCTCGAAGGCAAAGTAGGGCGACAAGCAGTCACATACAACACCTGGACCAACAGCCCAGCAATTGGAGCCAAAGTGACCAAATTGTCAGGTCCCCACATATCCAACTCTATGGCCCCAGTTAAACCTTGCCCACAAACTTTCCAACCACAATGCGGTCCGGAGACTCTACCTTCCAGAACAGGGAAAGTCACATACGCATGGACCACGGACCACTTTGGACTAGCATTCATTCCACACTACACTCCCAAGGGTGCCCATGACATACATAACAGAGATAATTTGTTACCCTTGTTTAAACACATTTTAACACTAAAGGATCGGACATCGGCTGAACTAACTTCTTTCAAGTTTGCCCATATTTTAGAAAAAGGTCTCCTGGACGCCACAATCACCACATGGGAAGGAGCATGAATAAAAGGCATTGTCATTTACAATGCCAATAGCTCAAACTCGCGTAAATGCGAGACCTATTGCATTGCAAATGCTTGTCTCTATAGTTTAGAACAAGACCCGTTTTCTTGCGAAAATCTCCCCCTCCGCAGAAACTCGTCTTCACCAGCAAGAAAACATGTGAGGAGGGGACACACACCAGTGCTCTTCACAGCCCCTAAAGGTGGTGTGTGCGCCACGATGCCGCATCCAGAGTGGGCACCATGTCCAGGGGTGGGCTTCCCTCGAGCCAGCTGCACACACACAAGCGCCCATGCACAGGGAAACCAATGTCCACAGCGGCAGCAAATCAAAAGGCGCATAACCAGGGGAAAGAGTCACACGAGGGGAAAGAGTCACACCAAGGGAAAGAGTCACAAGAAACAGCGCTGCTGTCACAATCAATCATGAGGTGTTGTAACGCCTGACACACACACACAGACACACGCGCAATTTAGCAAAGTGTTGAAGAGGCCCCTCTTTAAAGAGCACTACACAAAGTAGCAAGAGTACACGTCTGCTCCCAGAACCCAGCTACCCCTCCTATCATTTACTGAGCGAATGAGTGAGTGCTGTCTTTTGGTTACAATTGTGCTACAAAGATAACATATATATATATATACAAATAGCATAAGGACAGGGTGGATATGCTTTCTCTGACCGTTCTTTGTTCTGAGACACTTCCTTATATCAAAGAACTGCCAACGCTTAATAAAACAAGAATTGCGACAAAATACACCTTTCTATGGTTAGGACTAATCCTCCTTCCTCCCCATCCCCCCGCCATTTCAGTACTGTATTGATATGTTTATGTGTATGGGAGCACGACATACATTTCACTCAGTCAAAACACCAGACAGGAGAATACAACTTTAGACCGAATCCATGCAATGAAGGAAAGTAACATTTCAAAAACGAAGCGAGGGGCATCGCTGAAGGATTCCCGAAGAGACGGAGGTGAAGTAGCATGAGATCTCAACTCTTCTCGGAAAGATCTGCAACAGCTACAGCCATCACTTTCCCTGCGCAATCTGCTCGGCACAGCCCCTAAAGGTGGTGTGTGTGCCACGATGCCGCATCCAGAGTGGGCACCATGCCCAACGGTGGGCTTCCCTAGAGCCAGCTGCACACACACAAGCGCCCACGCACAGGGAAACCAATGTCAACAAGACAAGAGTTACACCAGGGGAAAGAGTCACAAGAACCAGCGCTGCTGTCACAATCAATCATAAGGTGTTGTGACACATGACACACACACACACACGCACGCACTTTCTCTCTCACTCTGTCTCACTCTCTCACTCTCACTCACTCACTCTCTCTCTCACTCACTCTCTCACTCACTCTCTCACTCACTCTCTCACTCTCACTCTCTCACTCACTCACTCACTCTCTCTCACTCCGGGAGCCTATGTTACGCCACAGAGTCATTACCTCTGGCAAGTGGTCTGCTCAACAAACAAGTTTACCCAAAAAAGTGCGGCAAGCTGCTAATCTCCTTACTGTGTCACGCCGCGGGTAAGAGATCCAATCCCGCTGGGCGTGGCTAAAAGGAGACAGGGTGGCAACAAGCACTGATTGCCATGCCTTCAGCATAATTTGTGACGTCAAATGACGCGCACAAATTAAAGCTGAAGGCAGAGCTAGGACGAGGCTTCTAGAATCGTATCGATTCCAAGATGCCTCATAAGACGAGAGCAGCGCATGCGCTGCTTACGTCACACGAGACCTAAAAAGGCGACCCAACAAATCAATCCAAATACCACCTGATAGCTGTAGTGGACCTTGAGGCCAAAGCTTATGCTCAGCTATTATTCAAATAGCTGGATGCTTGGGCTTTAGATAACAATGTCCTCCTGTTCTTCTAGACAGGCTTTTGTGCAGCAGCGTCCACCATAGATAACATCACTGCACTCGCCGTCTTGAGTCATCAAGCATCAAGAAGCCAGCCACCACTTCATTGCTGCTTTACAGATTACAGCACCATGTTTGATAATGTGGACCAAACTACGCTATGGAGAAAACTAACAATGTGGGGCCTTCCAGCAAACCTCCTAAGGGCCTTAATCTCTCCTTACTCTGACACATGGGTCAACGTAAACACAGGTCACAAACTGTTTCCTCCAAAATTACCACCCAAGACAGTCTGAAGCAAGGCTGTGTCCTCACTCTCCTCTGCTTTTTAATCTGTACACAGCAGATCTGGGGGAAAAGCTTTGGTGAATTGCAGTCTGGCCCCTCCCCAACTAGGTCACATGACTCTACACATTCTTTAATACGCCGAAGACCTTGTAACAACGGATCACAATTAAGGGGACCTACAGTGAGCACTGAACAGTCTACATACTTACAATGAAAGGAATTTCCTCACGATCAATCAGTACAAAACCAAGATTGTAATCTCTGGGCATTACAAAAACAAGAAACTACTTTCATGTTGCATGGGGACCAGGATCATCAACACGGCTCCAAAATACAACCGCCTGGGGGGTTCGGTTCTTCGAGTCCTCCCAACCCTCCATCCATAAATGCTCATTAAAAAAGAAATCCTCATAGCGAACGAAATTAGCACAGGTCTGGCTTAGAGCGTAATGTATACTTGACCTGCGCAGGGTAGTGATAGACGCTGGATTTGGAAATGTGCCTTCTCGGCTTGGTTTCGCTGGGCTCCTGTTACAGACTAGGCTGCAATACCAGCTGCACTTGTTTTATCTGATTTCCAGGCTTGTGTGAACACGTCTGCAGGCATGCTTTGGGGCAACAGGCACGCTAGGTGTGGTATTTTAACGAGTGTGCACGTTAGGGAGACGGTGGGACGCAATGTCCAGTGGGCGGGGAGATGACCCTGCGTATAGAGTATACAGCTGGACCTATGATGTGAGGTACATGAGATATGCTCTGCTCTATCGCATTTGTCTTATGAAGCTATGATTTTTCTGCTGCCGGCCACAGTGGTTGTAGGCACACAGCTGTGTGTTCTGACTGATCTCACCTCTCAATAAATAAAAAGTTGGTTATAAAAAAAAAAAAGAAATCCACCACCATCATTTATGATCTTGCCTTCCTCAATAAGAAACTAACCAGCCCTCCTGCGGTTCCAATTCATAAAGTCATAAAGGCATCCCTTCTCTCGGCACTACAATATGGACATTAGGCTTCTCCGGGGGCCTGCTCCATCAGTCTAGAGAACGCACAGTGCTCAGGTTACAAGGAAATACTTCAACTGCCAAGGCACCTTCACAGATCTAGAATTCTGCTGAATTTCCGCCTCCAATTCAAAAGCTAGCCTGCGAATCAGACACTCTGAGGTTTTCTATACAGTTCCTGAAAGCGCCAAAAATTCACTTAAGGTCCGTCTGAGAGCAACGTTTGAGAGTCCAGAGAGCCCATGGCCCTGGCCACTACAGGAAGCAATTAAATCCCTTCAAATCGGAGTCACGGTACTATCTCTTGATTCTATTCTATTTCTTTCCTGACTTGGAAAAAGGTAATCAACAGACAGTTACACTTCTCCTCATTTCAGCAGGATTCTGCCTCTCTAAGATCATCAGATTCTCCTCCCCGTACACTCCTCATACTTGGTCAGGAGACCTCAGCCTTACCTCGCAGAGACCATCAATCGCTGAGTGCGCAAAGACATCATGTATATGCGCCTGCTGGGATTACCGGTAGCAGATTTGTACCAGGCATGGGCCAATTTGGGTAACAATGAAGCATGCAGAGTATGTAACTTCAAGCTGGAATCATGGCCACACCGTCTGTGCCTATGCCCATCTCTAGGTGCTCCAAGGAGGGGCTTACTAAAACTGACTTTTCTGTCAAAGGGGCGCATCCATTCCTGGAGGCCTCTGCTGTATGTTTCTCCCAATCTGATCCAAGATCCTTATCGAGGTGCAGCAAATTCGTTAATGTCCTAAGAGCTCATCTTCAAAGTCGACCCCTTAACTCTCACTGCATTAAACATCCTCAAAAACCCATGACTGACTATTACACTAGGAAACACGGAAACACCTAGCCATACGGTGCGGGCAATAGTCCTCTTATCTAATGATGCCTCTGCCTAATTATAATTTATCAAACACAGTAAGATGATGTACGGAGCGCTGAAACTTTTCAGACACTCACCCCAAGTCATTATTAGATCTGGGTTGAGTCCATCATCGTTCTTTTGCTCACTTCGCTACCCCAATTGAGACCCAGTCATATGCAAATCAGTCTTGACCCTGTGCCTTATGGGAACAGTCTAGCCCGAACTTCCAAGCCAGGTCTTCCCTGGACTGGAAACAAGCATCATGGGACCTGTTTTGGGGTAACACCCTTCATCAGCCGGGCTAGCTTGAATCCAGTGGCAAAGTGAGCAAGGGACTCACATCTGGGCTAATGAGGGCTGTTACCCCGAAACAGATGAGGCGTAGGTGGGTGCCTATGGGTGGAGGAGGGCCTTGAGCTCAGACCACCAAGGGTCAGATGCAGCAGCTACCTAGGCAGAGCCGTGCAGGGCAGGAAGGGAAGCAGTTCACTGACCAGGTCTGTGAGATTGCTTCTTTCACTGCACTGCGGCTGCTAATAAGTAGTGTGAGGGGGAGAGCTGGACAGCTGGGAGGCAGGAGAGTGTGAAAGTGCCACTGGAGGGGAGGTGGGCCGTGGGGGACGAGCAGCAGCAAGGACACAGAGGGAAAATGGCACAAAAAAGTCAAAAGAAGCAAGAGTGAAAGGATAAGGACAAACAATGACAAAAAGCAAAGAAAGATGAAAGGGAGGAAAAATATTAGAAAGCCGAGACAGAGGGCAGAACTGCAGCAGAGCAGAGATGCTCCCCACTGAAACACCAGGGATGGGGGCAGGCGGGTGCCTGCAGGTGGAGGAGGGTCTCAAACCAGCAAGGGTAAGGGGCAGCAGCTACCTAGGAAGAGCTGTGCGGGAAGGGAAGCAGTTCACTTACAAGGTCATGTTTAGATCATCCCATTTCAGCATGTTCCCTGGGAGGTTCCTCCCCAATGAGATCCCCGCACCAGCAACGGCTGCAAGTTCAGGCCTGGACATCAGTCCAGTGTCAACATCATCGTCTTCTGCATCTGCCCGTGCATCTTCCTCTGATTTATGGCCTCTTATACAGGACGGGCATCGCTCTGATCCACAGGACCCCAGTTTCTGTCTGTTGTGTAATCGTTTCACCAGGTCGTTTCTAGGTAAGCCAACACTGTAGAGCAGCTAGACCTAGGTGTCTTCAGGGGATTCAAAACACAATGTCTTTGATTTGTCGTAGCCAGGAAGAGGAGCATGGATTTGATGTCTGCTTGATAGCGTCAAGGGCATTTCCTTGTTTCTTGACCAAGAGGATGTAATCAGGGAAAATCAAGATCTGGGAGACTTGAAATTGCAGCCATTCTGCTGCCCTGGTGCCTTTTCAGGATCCCATTCTGGTCTACATAGTTGAGTACTTTTGCAATATGAGGATTAGGAGAGTGCTTCTGCCTCAGAGCCACATGGGTCTTTTGTAAAATAAAGTATGTCAAGAGTCAATCCGGAGGCATCCTTGATATAAACCAGTGGTCCATGAAGTTTTGAGGTCAGAAACCCACCACACCCACTCAAAAGCAAAGTTATTCCTAGGGCCATTCCATCTGGATCCTCCAAACAATCCTCGGGCATTTTATTTCTAGCCAAAAGGCAAACAACTGCTTTAATCTCTTTAAATGTATCTTCTGGTTCAGCTATGCACCCTTCAACCTCAGTAACTCTACCCCCCAAGTTGCAGAGAATCCCGTAGGGTAACGTCCATTCACACTTTGCCAACCTTAGTTTCTAGGATTGTCGGGGAGGCATGCATAGCATGGAGTGTTACACAGTGGAGGATTTGCTCAGCAGCTGTGAGTCAGTGCTCTGCTGCCTGTGCATAGGGGTGGCTTCTGTCAGGGATTTGACATACTAGTCAATTCTACAGTTTGCTGTGCTGTTACCTGGAAGGAGGAATTGCTGCTGCTGAAGGGAGGACCCAGTCAACACCTCGCGGAACCCGCTTCGCGGGTCCCGCATCGCCAAGGTCGCCCAGCCGAGTGTTGTTACCTGCAGGGTGTGTGCGCGAGTGACAGGGCTGCGAGCGCTGGGAACCGGGACTCACTCTCCCAGGAGCCCCGGCGATCCCGAGGCCAAGTCACCTGGCCCGCTCTCCCTGACCGCCCCGCCCTGCAAATCAGCTGAAAAGGAGCCCGCCCAAGCGGGAAACCGGGAAGTTCTACAGTTTGCTGTGCTGTTACCTGGAAGGAGGAATTGCTGCTGCAGAAGGGAGGACCCAGTCAACACCTCGCGGAACCCGCTTCGCGGGTCCCGCATCGCCAAGGTCGCCCAGCCGAGTGTTGTTACCTGCAGGGTGTGTGCGCGAGTGACAGGGCTGCGAGCGCTGGGAACCGGGACTCACTCTCCCAGGAGCCCCGGCGATCCCGAGGCCAAGTCACCTGGCCCGCTCTCCCTGACCGCCCCGCCCTGCAAATCAGCTGAAAAGGAGCCCGCCCAAGCGGGAAACCGGGAAGTTCTACAGTTTGCTGTGCTGTTACCTGGAAGGAGGAATTGCTGCTGCAGAAGGGAGGACCCAGTCAACACCTCGCGGAACCCGCTTCGCGGGTCCCGCATCGCCAAGGTCGCCCAGCCGAGTGTTGTTACCTGCAGGGTGTGTGCGCGAGTGACAGGGCTGCGAGCGCTGGGAACCGGGACTCACTCTCCCAGGAGCCCCGGCGATCCCGAGGCCAAGTCACCTGGCCCGCTCTCCCTGACCGCCCCGCCCCTCATGTTCCTCCTAACCAACGCCTACAAGAAGTGACGTGCCTCGCTGCGCGGGAGCGCGCGGGAGTGCCCGGGGCTAAGCCCGGGCAAAGGGCGGGCCCTCTGTGGCCCTCAGAGGCACGAGAAGGCGAGGCGAGGCCACCCCCCTAAGGTTCGCCGTCTGGGATTAGTAAGGTACAGAACTCTATTAACCCTCATTACCCCCAGGTCTTCTGCCATCTGCCTGTGGATCCTGACACATACCTTGGTCAATTGGCTCGGTCGTTTGTAAGAGGTAGGCATTATGGTAAGGAAAAAGCCCGCATCTGCTGCGACGGAGCCCCTCAACACAATGCTCTCATATGTGGTTCAAAAAGTCAATAAGATCAACAATGAGAGGAGGCAATCGCTAGGCTTGAGCCAATCGCCAGTTCTTCCGTTAGAAAGCCCGCCCGCAAGGGCATCTGCTCCAGAGTTACTGACCACACCGCCAGATCTTCCCCAGTCGAATAGCCTAGTTCATATCCCACAAGACTTGGCCAGCGACGCAGAAGATCCTCACGTTTTGGTTAACTCGTCGGCCAATAACGGCAATACCTCAGAGCATAATCACCAGTCATTTTCCATCGAGGAAGTACCGTCACCGGGGCAGCCCGTTCCACGGCCAGTGAGAACCTGTAGAAAATCTCACTCAAAGAGAGGGGGGAAACAACAAGGCAGGAGAAAGGCAGCTACACCACCCCCAAGACGTGAAGGGCAACAAATTGACTTTGATGCCGATGCAGAATCCAGACGTATTGTTGATGATGAACTCTTTAATCGGATCCAAGATATGATTGATATAAAAATTAGGACAATCATCAAGCCCTTGATTGGTAAACTGGATAAATTAACTTCGGAGGTTAAGAAGGCGGGGGGTGCACAAAGTAATCTGGTGGTAGAGGTGGCCAATCTATCTGCTCTTGTCACAAAATTGGCATCGGGAGCCGTAGAGGCTCTACCAAATGAGAGTGTCCCACAGCCTACACTGCCAGAGGGGCCCTTAGCAGTAGCTTCAACTCTATTAACGGCTCCCAGTCAGGACCTAGCAGGCGGAGCCGTGCCGACATCATCATCAGGGGACATAATTGGGACAATACATGAGGATACATCAGCCCAATTTATTTTGGAAGCCTCCCCAGTTGTGCTAGTACTAGCAAATGTCCCAGTCTTAGCACAAAACAAAATAGAATCGAAACAGGACTTGAAGGATAAAGCTCTTCATTGGCTTACTACAAACATGACCATGGCCCCCCAAGGGATGGATAGTTTAGCAAGGGATATTGTTATGACCAGGAGGGTACCTTGGATTGGGTCCAATCCCAAAAAATTTAAGGGGGACTGTGTGATTATAAACTTCGCCAACACAGAAGTCCTCCCAAAAATTTTGAATAACATCTTCCCACCCCAAAGGCGAAGCGGCTCTATAGTCCCGCTCACCCTAAAATTTTTCTATAGTGAGGCTCAGCTCCCTACCTTTTCTAACCCTACTAGAGTTAGGAGAGCGAATAACGCCCCAAACTGGGAAGGCGGTTTTAGACATAGATTCCCCAACAAGCGCCCTGGGCCTATATTTAACTTTGAGCACGGAAAATCTAACCACGCGCATGAGTCAAATTTGTGGCCTCCCATGCCACCAGACCCTGCCGTCAATGGTTGGGGCCCGGGTTGGATGGGCCAAGATCCCATTGGGCGAATCAATAGGTTCGTACCATGGGCGAGAAACGATTACTTTCCGATACGCCCAAATACCCCTTTACCTATGTGGAACATCGCAGCTATGGGTCAAGGTCAGGCAGCTACCCCTTTTGATTGGGGGGGCGGATTGGGGAATAGGTATGCTCCCTTAGCGGATCTAAACAACTGCGATTGACTTAAACCTTGCAATGTCCGAGCAAGTGAGTCCATAACTAGACCCGAAATAAACCTTAGCCAGTGTCACACCAATGACGGTCCCCGCCTGCTTACATTTTATGAAACACTTGAGAGTTATGTCCCGTTGGACAACCCTGGGCTATCATACCAGGGGGAGGGTTGCATAGCGTCAACCCTGAACATCGTTCCAACACAGAACGCACCTGAGGTAGCTCAGAACAAGGCGGTCAGATCCTTAAGCTTAGCTGAGGGGTGTTTGTTGGGGGAAAAAGAGCTGAGGTTACCTACCAACGCCTGTAAAATTATAACATGGAACATAGCTGGCTCATCTGCAAAACGACAGGACAAAGCATGTGTGAGCTTTATTTCTAAGCAACATATAATTGCCCTGCAAGAAACGTGGGACATATCGGCTAATTTCTGGTGGGATGGATTCACCTGCTTCTCTATCCCTGCAGTCCCTAGCCGCATGGGCAGAGCTAAAGGAGGTTTGGCCATTATGTTTTCTCTAGATCTGAAGGGCACCTATAGGCAGATAAATACAGATTCCGTAAACATCCTAATGGTTGAAAGGACGACTAGTAACAATTGCAGGACGATATATAATAATTTTTACAACTCTAGGAACAGCGAACACAGTGGGAGTAATGTCGCTAACCTAGATAATATCTTAAATAAAGTGTCTCAGAATATCTATTTAGTTTATGAGTTTATCCTATTAGGAGATTTTAATATTCATCTATGTAATCTGGGTTGTATGGGAAGAGGTGACAATGTAACTGAGGGGGGCGAGGAGGCCCCTCGGGGCCCCCACTTTGAACACTCTACAGAGGGGCTTGAGTTAGAAGAATTATTAGCAAACCATGACCTTTATGAACCCGATAAGGGCGTTAGGGCGCCAACCTACATTGGCAGTCACCATGGCTCATTGATAGACTACATCTTTGTTTCACAAGGTATTTTAAACCGGTCTATGGTCTATTGTACAGTCATAATACCCTACAGTGACCACAACCCTGTACTACTTGAAGTGGCCTGGGGTGGCCAGATGGGAGCACCGCCAAAAGCACTTAAACCAGCACACCCCCTGAAACCCTGCGACCAAGACAGACGACTGAAATGGGCCAAAGTGATCCCGGATAATTTCTATGAAATAAATTTTCCAAAAATAAAGGACAAAGTGGCCATCTGTCAAAAATCGGGGGCGCAAGGTAAAGAAATTATAGAGGCTTTTGAGGAAATTTGTGGCCAGGTGGCTAAGGATCTTTTAGTCAAACCAAAAAAAGGATTTTCTGGAACAAAACGTTGGTTTGATTCTGCTTGTTCAAAAGCGCACAGAGCATTGTTGACAGCGTTAAAAACCTCTCCCAGGGCTGGGGAGGATACTGTTAGATTAAGGAAACGCTACAAGGTTGCCATTAAGAACCGCAAAAAATCCCTTAAACGCGAAGCATGGGAAAATCTCCTCTCAGCTGCAGTACTGAAGGACAGTAAAAGATTCTGGGAGATCATTAGACAACCGTTATTTTCTGAAGACAATAATGCTCTTATGGACTGTGTGATCACCGACGACAAATGGCTAAACCACTTCAAAAATGTATATGAGGGTGGGCCCAAAGGAACTGCAGATGTTTCAGTATCTGCTATAGTGGCAGACCCGTTGGTCTTCAACCCCGAAGAAGTAGAAAAAGCCCTGATGGCCACAACAAGACATAAAGCTCCGGGCCCTGACGGTGTTCCCGCTGATTTTTTCATGTACTCTCCCAAATTGTGGTCGGCGGTATTGTCGAAAGTGTTTAACGCAGCCAACAACCATGTACCCAGTTCTTGGGCCACATCCACCATAGTCCCTATCTATAAAAATAAAGGCCAGCGAGATGATCCCGCCTCCTATAGGCCCATATCTCTTTTGGACTCAACGGTAAAAATATTAGGCAGAGTTCTTCTAGCCAGACTTAATGACAACGTTGAGAGCCGTGGAGGGTTGTCTGAACTACAATATGGATTCAGAGAAAAAAAGGGGACGATCGAACAATGTATAAACTTACATCTATTAATTTCTAAATATACAGTGGCAAAGGAGGGCTCCATGTTCCTTGCATTTATGGACCTCTCCTCTGCCTTTGATCTGGTGAATAGGTCGAAATTGTGGCAGTTATTGTTGGAGATGGGCATTGATGAGTCTTTGGTTGTGTTTATGGCTAAACTGCACCAGAAGCTTTTTTCAGCTGTCCGAGTCACAAATGATGGCAGACGTACCCCCCTGTTTAAATCCCTTAAGGGGGTGCGGCAAGGCTGTATTCTAGCCCCTGTATTATTCACCATCTACATCAACAGGCTGGGCAGTCACCTGCAGGGACAGGCAGCCGACGTTCCGCATGCAGGAGATGTCAAAATTCCAGCGCTCCTGTATGCGGACGATGCAGTGCTGATAGCCCGCACTGGGGTAGGCCTACAGCATCTCCTGGACGCTTTTGGTAGCTTCATGGAGACGCTGGACCTTAAGGTCAATGCCTCTAAATCACACACGATGGTCATGGGGCGTGAATGCAACAAAAAAAGACACAAAACATTTTTTTGCAGGGGAGTCCCTGTCACCAACGTGTCCACATTTCCATATTTGGGGGTAATATTTGACCAGAAAGGAACTTGGGGCCCTCAGATAAGAGCAAAAAGATTGGCGGTAATAAGATCCTCCTCAGCGGTTTTGGGCTTTGCTGGGAAGCTAGGGGCTAGGCCCATGCAAGCTCTTCTGAAAATCTACAAGAGCAAACCAGTGGCCATAGCGGCCTATGGTTCCCAACTGTGGGGTTACGTAAACCTGGATCCAATTCAGAGAGCAGAAAATAGATTCATTAGATCCTTGCTCTCAGTCCCGCAATCCACCCCAACGTATTCCATCCATAAGGAGGTGGGTCTGCCCTATCTGTCTGATACCCTGAGCCTTGCTCCGCTAACTTTGTGGCTGAAATTGTGGACAAATGATGACCTACCTCTGAACCACAAGATTTTGCACGTTGTCTTATCCTTGGATAAATACACCAGTATCCCTTGGTTGGCATATGTAGCTAAAACCCTTGCAGATCTGGGTCGCCCAGGTCTTTTTTCATCTCCGGAAAATATTAGGAGACAGGACATAGTAACCATCAAAGAGTTATTTAGGGATAGGCAGGAAGCACGGAGGGAGGATCTCGAAGTGTTGAAACCCGCAGTAAGGGCACATAACCTCCTGGTTTGTACACCCTCACTCGCCCCCTACTTGAACTTTGTCACATTCCCATATCACAGGTTTTTATTATCAAAGTTCCGATTTAATTTGATACATTTTTATCTAGGTTCATTTAAGACCTGGCAGAAGCCTGAGCAGGCCCCACCGTGCTGCTGCGACAATTTTTCGGTGCAGGATACTCTGCACTTTGTTATGTTTTGTAGTATATACCATGAGCAGAGAAAGAAATATTTGTTGCCTATTTTGAAAAAAGCTGGTTTTGTCCAAGTAAGACCAGCCCTGCTCTTTCTACAACTACTACCTAACATACATGTTACTTTTTGTATGGCAAACTTTCTGGTAGCCGCAATGCGGGCGAAACCTGTTAGCCATAGCTTACTTTAAAACTTCTCTTGTTGTTTGAGCATGTTTACGTGATAGATTTGTATAGAAATATTTTATCCATGTCTAAAATTTTTCTTCTGTTTGTTTATTGGGTTTTTTTGTGTGGGAAATGTAAATAGATGTATAGTAGGCATTGCATTGCAAAGTAATTTTTATTTATTTATTTATTTATTTATTTTATGTTCTTTGTATGACTTGTAATAAGTCGAATAAAGATATTCTGACTGACTGACTGACTGACTCATCCCTTACCATGGGTGGCTCTGTCTTTTCCATTCTGCCCACGTGGTGACCCTGAATTGAGCTGCGGACCACTTCTGATGCCTTCTTGCTGTGTTCCGGTTGGTCAGTTAAGCAGCTGAGAAGCCAGCTGCCCATGCTTGGTAGCATTTGCAAATGGCAGCTGGGTTCAAATCGGTGTGAATAATAATTCACACAAAAGAGGACGAGTGAGGGTAACGGACTCACCTACTCCGGACCCCTAAACAATACTTTTACACACCAGAAAGATAAAAATGTCTCTGTATAGTTGTGGCACGTGCTGTGTGTCTTAATACTGCCCTCACTCACACAATTGGATGACATGCTTCATCATAGGGCTGCTCCCAAACACCCCTGCGCAGCCAACACCTGTGGTGGAGGAATAGGGTGGAGGAAGACAAACACAACACCAGGGAGAAACAAATGATTTCTAAAGTGACCAGGCTCACGGGAAGTGAAAGTGCAGAGTAGATTCAAACTAGCTTGCTGTGCGTATACATTATTTCTGGACCCTCCGCCCAGAATTAAAAACATGAAAGATGGTGGTGATTGGAGATGTAATGTGTTCCTTACAACCCTCCTTACTACCAGGTTGTCGACAAGTTCCGTCCGTGTGTCTGTGCCCCTCGATTGAGGTCACGCTGGCCTTCTTAAGGACTCTGCCGGTTCCAGAATATCTGTGTGTCTCCCTCACCTCGTGTTGAGATAAGAGGGTGTCAGAACCACTAGTTCTGGTCCCGAGGTATTCCCTCGACTGTGCTCCTGGATGTACTATACAGGAACAAGAGACATAAGAACAAAAGAGGTCATTAAAAGGATTGTTCTTCCTCGTGTTTCTATATATAACAATGACCTGTTAAAAAACTCACTCCACCAAAGACACGGGTAGATCACCCTAAAGATACTCCTCAATGTCGGAGTCAAGCCAGTTGCTCGTAATTAACCATTCGTTTAGCCTACCTACTAAGTGGGTGTAGATCCAAGCGACGCATGCACCTTACTGTATATTCATACAATCAAACAAACATAAGGGCACTCGGTGTCTCCTCACTTACCTAGTTTACCCCTAAACCATGTTAAAAATAGGAAGAGGCAAGGAGAGACCCCCCTGTAGTCACACTCTGGGGGAGGAAGGTTAAAAAGAAGAAAAGACATTGTCGTAGTTAATGATCACAATATCATGTTATAATGGTGTCAAGAGGTGTAGTTCGTAAGCACCTCAACAGGATTAAATGATAAATGACAGTCGTTTAGAACAAGTAGCGGCAGTATTAATCAAGTACATGCGATGTTAGAAGCCCTGCTGCTCCGTGCTGCGGGTATTGAAACGGATGACAGTTACTCTAGCCTGGTCATGCTAAGCGGTATCCTAAAAGGGGATCTGGCCCCACCTGAGGTCATTAAGGTTACTGCTTGGGAGTAATATATTAGTATCACAACCCGACGTAGTATACGGAAATAAAAATTGCGGGTGCTGGCTGTAGAAAGCCCCCATAGACCCCATCGTGGAAGGAAAGATGGCATTATGGCCCATCTGTAGGGCAAGTTTCCTTACATGCTTTGTTGCCCAGCGATAATTAATAGCGCATTCCGCCCCTCATGAGTGCCCCCCGTGTGCCCCTGACTCCTTACTACATCAAGGGTGGTGCTCCTCCCATCAACTGCTTGCCTGCTCCCGCCGTGTAGGTATACGAGAGAGCAGCAAGACAGTCCTGTGTAGGTCTCCATGTAGCATAGGCCACCCAGAGTGCTTCCGGTCATGTGGGCGCCGTAGTGTCGTGCACATTGCCAGCGGCCCCGATCCCGGGAGCTGGGCGTCCCGTTGTCAGAGCGACCTAATCTGCTAATGTTTAAAGCTGCAGATTTCAATTCTGGTATTAGTGGCTGCATTACTAGAGCGTGATATCGCACAGCTATGCTGGTCATTCGTAGTGGGTATGAAATAGGGTCAGAAACAATGGCCCTGATAGTGGTCATAAATACCCTTGCTTCCCTTTCAAAAGGTGGCCATTATAAATGCTGCCACAAGAACCCCTCACACTATAAATAAGAGGGTGTAGGTGCCTTTCATATTAAATACCTCATTTTTAGGTCTCGCCTGAGCCAGCGCATGCGCTGCTCTGGCGAGACATTTAGAAAGCGGCTTCTCGAAGTGTTAACAAAGAGGCCACCAGCTTGCGGTCACGCGCACAAGCGCGCGCGCGCCACGCTCCGCCTCTAACTGCTGCACGCGCATCCCTAGTGTGCTTTGTACAGAGCGTGTCATCGCGATCACATTCGCTTTCTACGCAAATCGCGATGATTTTCTCTTTCACGGTCGCGCGGCGTTACTTTTACGGCTGCGCGGCCAATGCTTGTTCATTCCGTCTCTTTTCTAGTAGTCTCCCGCCGCCTTAAACCTGCAATATTGTCATTACAAGCAGTATCACTTATAAGGCCGTTAGAAAGGCCACCTGTGCATACGTTGGTGAGAAATTAACCATCTTATGTGCACATTTCCTTGTTAAGTTTGAATCTCACCAAACTTCAAACAAAAATATGGAAACAAAATCTAGTACAATATCCCCTTAATCATCTAAACTGATTCTACCCTTCTGCACTCGAGAAACAAATTGATAATCTGATTCTATCTCCCTACACAATATAAACCTATCTTACCCCATAATTTTTAGCATTAATATAAACTATCTTGCATTAATAATATCTCGCAGCTTATGCCCCTGTTCAACAATACGCTGTTCTCCATCTACGTTTGTGCTTTCCAAGTGTCCATAGATACATGCATGGCATATAAAGAACCTAAACTGAATATTATGACAAAACCTAGCTTGAAAGGGGAGTCTGCAGCACTAGAATACTTTGGGCGTGATGATCTTTTTCTGTTGTCCGTTTGCAAGTGAACCTGGCACTGAAAAACGACTTCCCATTCTTATGAAGTAACTATGGCCTCATAAACAGATTGTCGTTGGACCTGTTATTTATTTATCTATAACATGCTACATTGAGGCAGTGTTAATTACTTAGATAAACTATAAAAATTCAGAAATTAAACTTTCGTGATTCAAACTGTCATAGGAAACAGAGAAAGCATCCTGCATCAATGGCGTGTCTGATGGTGTGTGCCTGTTTCCCTTACCTTAATGAAGCCGCATACTTCTTTCAGCTACTAACGGCCTTTCCTATGTTCCGGTACCCTTCCCAACCTCCCTGCTGCCTCAGTTTTGCATGTGCTTTGTACATTGAGTGCTTCTTGAAATCCATCTCCTTTCCTGCGCAGCGTCCAAGCCTTTAGCTTGAAACTATTCTACTTGCATCTTGATTTATCATAATTGCTCCGCGGACGGGGAGTCGGGGCCCGAACAAGCAGAGTTCCTTGCAGCATGCCTAAATAACTTTGGCTCGTGACCAGCCTTCGAGTGAACCCTGAGGATTCCCGTGGGGCAATGTAGACTGGAAACCAATAGCAAATGCAATGCAATGCAAGGCTAGAAAGCACTTGCAGCTTGTCCACTCCCTTTTGGTACACAATTTGTGGGTGTTGGTGTGAGAAGAAAATAGTCTTTAATCGGTGCATGTCGGTGCTGTGTTTTAGACTCCAAGCAGGCTCGCTGAATTGCTTAATTCAGTGGTTGCTAACCGTTTGCCTTATGTGGACTCCAGCTTAATCATGACTGGAAAACGGGAACCCACACTAAATAATGATTGGAATTGCGGTACACCAACTGGGTCATTCTGGAAGTTGACGACGCCGGGCTAAGAAATTTCGATGATTTACACAATACACTAATGATACAAAAATGTATTTAATTGACAAACCAATATAGACAAAAGAATAATCTTAATTTTAAAGAGAAAATTGAAGCTTTACTAAATTCAATTAAGGCGACCCATCATCCATGCTACATTCTGTTTGATGCACTTGCATTGTCCCACGTATCAATCTGAGGATACTAACTTAATTTTAGCCACTAATTTCAAATCCCTTCACATTTACAGAATGTTTTAAAATATTCAATTGTGCTTGCTTATTTATTATTTATTTATTTTCCTGTGTCTGTTGTGTGTGTCATGCATGTGTTTGTGTGCTGTCGGCGGCCGGTGACAAATAGTGCCAAGAGCTGCATGTGTGTGTGGGAGAGGTAGGCAGAAAGGTTCCCAGGGCTTTAAATAGAGCTATTTAAACAAGCATTGGCATAGCCAATAGGTCTCGCCTTTGGGACCTTATAAGTGTTTAGCCATGCAACAGTTGATGTTGTTGCACCAAGGATATTGTGCTGCATAACTAAATACTTATAAGGTCCCAAAAGCGAGACCTATCGGCTATGCCAATGCTTGTTTAATGATGTTAACCACACCCTTAATTCCTCTCTTTTACTAATGATGTATGGAGTGCCCATCACTGGTTTTACTTCAAATAGGTGTGGACATAGGTCCCATGTGAGAGGCCCACCGTGCCTGCACCCCGTGCAGCCACTCACAGGGACTTGGGACAGGTATAAACAGCAGTTCCGCTGCCTGGACTTAAGGTGTGAGCTGTATGAGGCAGGACAGGCCCCCGGCCCATCAGCTTTAAATCAGTTGCAATGCATTCAGGCAGATTTATTTATAGTGTGCACTCCAATCCACCATGGGGCACTTCTGCAGCAGTTCTGTGCAGGCGCTACTGCCCCCGTGGACCAACACTAAGACAGCATCCAGGAGCTGGAGCGCTTAGCAGCACTGCCAAGTGCCACACAGCTCTGGTTTGACTAACGCATTTTTGTGCTTGTCCCTGCATTGCTGCACTGAAATACATTAGTCACTCAATTAATGGTCCTTTCTGATATTTTGTTAATGCTTGAGATGCTCGTCTTAACAAGTCCCTATCTGTCTAAATATATATATTACCAGCACAAGCCTGCAGGCTTGTGCCAGAGCGAGCCTGGGGTCGCATTACCAAGGATAAAGCAATGTTTTTCTCAGGCCCTCATATCAACTGTGACAGGAACCCAAAAGTGAAAGGAAAAGCAGTCAACACTAACAAGCTCCTCTTCTGCCCTCATTTTCCCCTCTACACAGCACAACTCTGCAAACTATCAGCATTTCAGACCACCCTGCAGAGCTGTCGATGAGGGTGAGATTTCATAGGACTGGGGCTTCTTTCCGTTCACTTTGCCTCCTCCCCTGGGTCTGTGACATCCCGTGCCAGGTGTAACATATAGATGTTGTACACACTATAGGGCCCATTAGGATGGTGGGCGGACTTCAGTCCGCCCGCCATTCTAGCGGTGCTGGGACCGTCCGCCATACGTGCGGCGGTCGCATTCTGCATTTCTAATATTGCGGCGGGTGCTGCTGCAAACAGACCGACAAGCTGCTGGCGTGGAAGCAGGAACAACACACAATTACTAGGCATTGGCCGTGAAAAGCAAGCATAAATGAGATCTACCTAGGTCAATGTCTTCAAAGAAAACAAAGCTATGCTTCCAATGTGGATTTTCGTTTCTCCACAAAGGTAAATGTCGAGCCATAGGACAAGTCTGCAAAGGTTGTCGGAAAGAGAACCATTTCATAACTGTGTACCAAGCTAAAGAAAAATCAAGTGCATCACAACGGCAAGAAAAGTTGGATGTGAGAGCGTTCCAAAAGTATTCTTGCCATGCCCCTAAAACCAAAAAGCAGCATCAGTTACAACAAGTAGGAACCAGGCACAGTCAATCGCCATCAAGCTCGTCGTACAAAGGATATTCAATGTCACTATTGAGCACCAGCGATGGGTGTGCTTTGATGATATCTACCATAGGACAGTGCACACATGTGGGGTTATCTGCCTGTAAAGAAGATCACAGTTCAAAGAAAGCTCACCAAACATATGACAAACTTCTTTTGGACACTGTCCCAAAATCACATTGAAAGTCACCTAATAACTTTCATCTTATTCAGTGGTGCGTGGACTAACATCATGCCAGTGGAAAGGTAAGACAGCCTATCGCCTGTGCCTTGCCTCCCTTCGTCAGGCACAAAGGTATATACCTAGGCCACTTCTGAGCCATTGCAAATCCAAGAGTCATTCACAGCGACAACTCGACACAAAAAGACAGCGGTGCGAGCCACCATTCATGTTCTACAAGTGTCTGTTTGCTTAGTTTTGCCACTCCTGCTGATATGGGGTTGATATCCCTCAACAAGAAACCTCTGTGCTCAGTCTGAGATCACAAGCCGATTCCTGTCATCGTTCCATGGCCGGGGAAAATTCAAGAAAATGAATGAACAGCTTCATATCAATGAAGACATTTGCTCTGTTGTTCTGCTGCACCTTTTGAGTTGCTTTTCATCCACAGGAAGCTGTAGAGAAAGAGTTGGAAGCACTCGTAAAACATGCCATCATTGAACGCTCCACAGCCCCATGCCATGGGTTTCGCCCATAGGAGTAGTACCTAAAAAGGACAGTAGCTGAGAGGTGCACATTTGTGTTGATATGCGCCAGGCAAACAAAGCCATTGAGAAGGAAACACCCTGGTCCACACATAGCGGACATGATCATGCAATTGAACTGACACTATGTGCTTTCCCGTCTTGACCTGAATAAAGGATACCATCAACTGGAATTTGAGGAAAAGTGGAGCTACATTACTACATTTTCGACTCGTGTTGGTTTGCTTAGATATGAGAGTCTGAGTTTTGGAGTATCTTAGGTTGCTGAGATATTTCAGGATGTTTTTTGCGAGAGTAATCCAACCTGTAATACATGCTTTAATTACAGTGCTGACTTACTGGCTCTTAGGATAACACAGAAAGAACACAACAAAGCCCTTACCCAAGTGTAGCAGTTACTTGCTGATACAGGTCTCGCTCTGAAAGCTGCAAAGTGTGAGTTTCACAAAACCAAACACATGTTTTTTGGGCACATATTTTCTGATGGGTGAATGACTCCAGACCCAGACAAGGTACAAGCATTGTCCTCCCCCCTCCCGTCCACCATGATGTTATCATACTGCGATTCTTTCTAAGCATGGCCAGTTGTTGCTCAAGATATATTTGCAACTTTGCTTCCGTGAGTGCCCCATTAAGAGACTTGGTAAAGTGAAATGTCCCATTTCAGTGGTCTCCTGAATGTGACCAGAGTTTCAAAGAAATAAAAAATGCAATTGAGAATAGACCTGAAATGGCCTACTACAACCCAAAGTTACAGATCGAAATAATGGTTGATGCAATCCTGGGGGAGAGGAGGGTGCTCAGGGTAATCCTTGCTCAACATAATGGCCATCGACATGCTCAGAGGCACATTGTGGTCTATGCCAGTCGGAGCCTGTCTGAGACAGACTGGGGCATATTAACAAGGCGGCAATATGAAATTATCGCCGCTTTTGCGTCCGTTTTCGGGCGAAAAGCGGCGATAATTTCATCGCCTTATCAGCAAAGACACGCTTTCGCGTGTCTTGCTGACTTAGCGCCCGTTTGCAGCACGCCTCCGATCGCATCGCTAATGAGATGCAAAGGAGGCGTGCCTGACAAGACTCCCTTGGGAAAATATCGCGAAGGCAGCTTCGTGATATTAACAAGGGAGGGTAGCGATTTTTAAAATCGCGTTAAGTATGCCTTCACGCAGGAATTTAACGTCTGTTAAATTCCTGACTAAGGCATACTTAACATGGGGGGTGGATTTTGTGGCTAAGACCACAGGCCCTATCATCTAGGATATCGCCGTTTTCCACCATGGAAAACGGCGATATCCCAACTATCTCTGGAATTTTTATCGCCTCGGCGATGCGCGTTGTTAATAACGCGCAAACCGGGCGATAAATTCCAGAGATAGCCGGCGATAAATATGCAAGCGCTAAGCGCGCTTTGCGATATTTATCGCCAGCCCTTGTTAATATGCCCCAATGTGCCAACTCACGGCCAGAGAAGGAGAGTTTGGCTGTGGTGTGGGCCTGGAACATTTTCATGCATTCCTCTACAGAAAACAGTTTACTGTTGTCACAGACCACCAGGCATTGCTCACAATTTTTGGAAACCCGAAGGCCAAGATACCCCATTGCATTGAGAGGTGGGAGTTAAGACTGCAAGAGTATGACTGAGATTGTGCATACACCTGGGAAGGATACAAACTCAGCAGATTACTTTTCATGAGTGCTGCTACATCTTCACAGTTCGACATCCAAGACAGCTGAAGCATATCTCACCCTTGTGAGATCCAACGCACCTGTGGCTCTTTTAGTATAACAAATCATTGCTGCCAACAATACCAATAAAGACATGATGATCATCAAAGAACTTATTGCTACACAGTCATGGAGAAGAAACACCCGGCCGCTTACTGATGATGTTGGATTCCAAAAGTTCAAAAATGTACAGGAAGCGTTAGCAGTCACCCAAGCAAGAGTAATACTGAGAGGCTCGAGAATTGTCATACCTGAAAGTCTGAGACAGCAGGTCCTTGAGCTGGCCCATGAAGGACACCGTGGCACTGTAGCCATAAAAAAGAGCCCTACGACATTGAGTGTGGTTCCCTCGGCTAGCTGAGCAAGTTGAGAAGAAGCTGAAGGTGTTTCACATCTGCAATTGTTTGTCCCCTAAGGTGATGCGGCACCCAGTGACAATGTCTGAGCTTCCTGCCAATGCATGGGAGAGAGTTGCAGTTGACCTCTTTGGGCTTTTAGAAATGGACACCATCTCCTGGTATTCATCGACGAATATTCACCTTTTCCTTTGGTGTAAGACCTATCTCCGACAACCCATGACAAAAGTCATAGAATGACTTGATGACATCCTTGCAACGTTGGGCATCCCCCAAATCCTCAAATCTGATAAGGGTCTGCTCTTTAACAGCAAATAGTTCAAATAATGTCTTGTCTGACTAAATGACAAACACCAAAAGAGTACACCCCTCTAGCTGCATGCCATTGGTGTATTTGAATGATTCATGGGCACCCTCAAGAGGGTCTTTCCATGAGCGTCCACGGAGGGAATCAGTCTGAAACAAGCCATGTGCCAGGCCCTCCAAGCTTACCAATCAACTACTTACGCCACAACCGTGAGAGTCCAGCCACCTTGCTATTTGGGAGAGCCAACAGAACAAAACTAACTCAATGGACCTCGGATCGATCTGTGAATACTGACATGGTTCAAGACAAAGACACAACTCGGAAAAGAAAAATGAAAACCTATGCATGCCATTATTGCTGTGCCCAGAAGACAGTCTTTGAAAAAGGGGACTGGGTACTAGTTAAACAGATGAAGATGGAAAACGAACACTCTTTTTGCCGCTAATCCTTTACAAGTCGTGGTGTGCAAGGGACGTATGGTGACAGCACATCCTCCTGGACAATCCATCACACTGGACGCCTCAAATCTTGAAAATCTACTGCAACACTTGTTGAGTCCTGAAACCACGTGTGAGGCAACCCTGCCAGCAAGTCAGGCTCAAGCATCTGAGCCTATGTTGCCGGTGCCCGATCAGGGTGGACCTTGATTATCTCAGATCACCTGAGCTGGCAGACTAGAGCGAGTGCCTCCCCGACTAATTGAGATGATGTGAATTTTAATGATGTCTGCCAGTTTTTATTTAACAAAGGTAGAGATGTAGCATATTGATGTTATACGCGCTAGGATCCTCGTGGTTCTGGGTGGACTCTGAACAGGAACTTTGTGGGGAGGTGTTAGGGTGTGGTTAATGGGAAGTATGATGTAATGTGCAGTGAGTTAAGTGTATGTTGAAGAATAAAGTAATACCTGACCGCATCTCCCGTGTGTCATAATTCATCTGTATGCTCCAGGGCTAGGGAAGACACTAAACCAGGCAGAGTAGAGTGATTATGGATGACTGCAGGGGCAGGATTACTGCACAGTACTATTTCAGCGCAGTGGTAAATGATATATGTCTGGTCATGCACTCCACCGTTATCATATCTGCCCCCTGTAATATCTGCCCAGTCATTGTGGTCTCATGGTTTTTGCTTCAGTGCTTTCTGGCTTCATTCTTTAGACTGCTGGTGCTCTCTGCCCGCATCCTATTTCCGTCATATGGCCTCTGTTACTGTCCTTCGTGACTCTATGCTATGTGGCCACTGTCATTTTAGCTTCCCATTCCCACACATTTCTGTGCTTTCTATGCTCCCACACCTTTCTAATTCTCTGTTCCTATACCTATGCCCAATAAGATCTCTGCCACCATTTGCTGTCTGTCCCTGTTGTTCGTCTATTCCTGCCCTGTGCTCCTTGCTGTATCCTGCCCATTCTGCCACAGATTACTATTTCTCCTCTGTCCCTTGAACTTTCTACCCAATTTGTTTATGCCCTTGTGGTTCATTGTCCACTGTCCCTTCTTGGTCTCTCTATCACATGTTTATTTTCTGCCCCACATGCTCTCTGCACCGGGTACCATTGGGCACCTGTGCCTTCTGCCTTCACAGTTGTGCTCTCTATTCTTTCCTCTTTGCTCTCTCTTTCGCTGCACTAAAGGCGACTCCTGGCATCTGTGTGACCTTTTCTTGCTGCCTTACCTGTAGTGTTGTCAGCCATCTATCACTTTTGCATGTGATCTCCATGTGATGTTTCTGCCTCCTCAGATGCCCATGCTGTCGATGCCCCCACAGTCTTGTTGGTCTCTGTGATCTGCTCTCTCTGTTCTCCTGCACCCCAGATCTGCTGCTCCTTCTTCTGTTCTCCCTATGCTCCTCAGGCCTGCTGACCCCTTGGAGTGCTCAATAGATGCTGCTGCCTGGGCCTTTTATGGGCTTTGACTTCTGATCTCATGAAACCAGTCTAGCACTCTCACTGAGAACTTCTGTTTTTAATGATGATGGAAGAAAAAGCAGAATGAGGAACAGCAAACCTACAAAAGATGAAGGCTGCACCAGGAGTAATGAAAACTTAAGAAAAGGGGAATTTAATATGGACAATCAATTTACATCTCAAGAAGCAAGGGCATTACCACAGAGGGCCAAAGTAACAAACACTTTTGTGTGAGTTCACTATTTTTTGGTATTCACAAACTCCAAGTTTAATTTAGGATTGTCTTTTAATGTGCAAAGTCTCCGCAAATAACTTTTTGTAAAATTTACTTGTCGTTTTTGAATACCAAAAAAACAGTAAAATTACACAAAAGTGTAAGTTGACCTTTGTGAATCGGGCCCACAGACCTGTTCTTAGCCTTCCAGGACAAATATTCCCCATGGTTTGACCCAGTGCCAAGGTGAACCCCTTAATGTTGGAAATCCCTGAAAGCGTTTCCTGACCAGATCTGGGCACTGTGTCGTTTAGGCCCACCTCCTCTAACCTCCGCCGCTATGTCCTAATTAATAGGACATAACTGCTTTGTTCTACTCCCTCTAAAGTGTCACTTAACCTGTCATACTTGCATGTCACACATAAGCATGGAGAAATCATGAAAATGTCACTCATATGCAAGCTGAAAACTTGGCAGCTATGGGGCGCCCCCCCCCCCCCCCAGAGGGTGAAGGGGCTGCTTCACACAGCACGTTTTCCCTGCAGTCGGTGCAGCAAGCACGCTTGACCACCTTCTGTCAGACCGCCAGTGGTCCTACCTGCTGCACGCCCTCCAGGATCAGGAGTTCTGCGGCCTCTTCCAGGCCCAGCCTAAGCAGAATGGCCACCTCCACTGCCCACGAGCTGAGGGGCGTCTTTGGCAAACAAATCATTCTCAAGTAACCACTGGGCCATCGGAAAGCCATTACTCCTTTGCTAGATCCCGGGTCCGTCACTGTCTGGGAGCGCTATAGCCCTTCCAGTGTTGCCTCATGGCGGCCATGTTGAATCTCGCATGGTGGAGGCAGTCACTGGTGCTTCAAAGACCCCGCAGTTACTTCTCAAAACAGTCGGGCAGCTGCATGCTTTGTTCAGGCAGCGGGTGAACCAGGGCCGGCTTTGGGCAGTGCGACTGGTGCGACTGCGCTAAGCGCTGACCTGGAAGGAGGGGGGGGGGGGGAGGGGTACTGACCTCAGGGAGGGCACTGTGTTTAGCAATAACGTATGATTTAAAAGTATCTGCTGCAGAGTTCCTTGTGCGTCCAGCTGGAGTTTGTCTAGTGGCAATTTTGACTCACTATAAAGTAGCGCAGACGGTTAATATGCCTGCTGCAAAGAACAGATCTGTATTTTACGTGGATAACTGAGTGAGTGGATTAGTAAATCCAGCCTTTACCGGCAATTTACAACAAATGAAATGTATTTGACAGGCTATGTAGAGATGAGGGGCACTTTTGCCGGGGGTTAGTTGGGGGATCTGAGGAGGAGGTCATATTGGGGGAGGGGGGGGGGGGGGGCGCCAAAAAGGATTGTCACACCAGGCGCCACCAGTGCTAAAGCCAGCCCTGTGGTGAACAGCTGAGCGCAGAATGGTGCAAGATTGTAGGAGCAGAGCATGGAGCGTTCCAGAGACTCGTCTGCCATGTTTGCTGCTCAAGCAAGTACCCTGCCCACCTGTGTGTTTAAATGCTTTCACACGAGTCAATGCTTTGCCATAGCTCTTGGATCAATTCAGGTTCAGCAGACCCGGGAGGGCAAGTGCCCAACCAGGACCCACCTCCAATCACCTATCTGCCTTTGATATATGGTAATGGACACCAGGGGGCACATTTACAAGCCCCTAGCGACACGTGAGCCGCAATTGCGTCATTTTTTGTGACACAGCGGTGGAGTTAACAATGCGCCACGTTGCAGCACATTTACAATGTGACGCATCTAGGGAGATGCGTCACCTTGTAAAGCTCTGTGCCACATTATATCTGCGTCAGGCATAATGTATGCAAGGTGGACGTTCCCACTCGGGAAAGCCTTGTGAAGTGAGGCAGTGAAATCTACAAGATTTTACTGCGCCACTTCTATGACGCGACTGCGTCAAAACCCTATGGCATAAGGAGTGAAGCAGTGTATTAGGAATAGGCATCCCCATACATTCCTGGAGTTGCATCATGCTTGCGACACGACTCCAGCAAAGAGTGATTTTTATTGCCGACACATGCGTCAAAATTTCTGACACATCTGTCAATCCTTGCGCCAAGGTGAGCCATATTGGAAATACGGCGCATCCCTGGTGGTGCAAAGGTTTTGCATGCAGGCACACGGAAACTGACGCATCTGCACAGATACGGAAACTGACGCATCTGCACAGATGCGTCAATGTCTTGTAAATAAGCCTCCAGATATTTTATCTGGCACACCTTAAGTACTTTTTACTAATTATAACTCTTCATAAACTGCCTTTTGGACATTGGTATATATCTCCTGCTTATACACTCCCGAATTGACCTCAGGATCTGAAAGGGTACAATAATTCACAAAACAGTTAGCTCTGCAGTGAAAGGTAGCACTCTGTAACACAAGTGAACCAAAAGGCTGTTCATAACCCATTACCACAAACCAAATAAACCTGTAATCCCATACCGAGGCACAGACACTAACTTAAATTGAACAAATGTAACCAAAGGAAAAGTACAAAACTGTATGACGAAGTCCACACCAATTTGTTTGTAAAAAGTTATATTGCAGGTTTATTCGGTATATGGTAATGGTTACATGGACAGATGCATTGTTGCTGGGTTGGGGAAATCATTTGGGAGAGGTGAATATCAGAGGGCTCTGTTCTCTGGTGGAAACCCGCCTCCACATCAACCTGTTGGAGTTGCAGGCTAATCGCTTAGCATTGAAAGCATTCCTCCTGTCCACTAGAGAAAATGGGTGCAGGTTCTCATGGACACCACCACCTCCATGTAGTACTGGGGTTATAGGTCCTGTGTCAGTAGGTGCTGTGTCTCTACAAATGTTTGCAGCATCATGGCATTTCCTGTGTTGTACAACACCACGCAAGATCCCTAAACGCCAGGGCAGACAAACTCAGTCAACATTGCCTAGAGGATAACAAATGGAGGCTGTACAGAGAGGAGGTACATGGTTTCCTCCAGCAATGGGGAGAACCCTGGCTTGATCTTTTCTCCACCGCAGTAAACAAGCAATGTCCATGTTTTTGTGTGTTGGCGTTCCCAAGGCAATTCTCACTTCCAGATACCTTTCACTTGAATTGGAGCTCCAGACTCCATTATTCCTTCCCTCCTCTACCTCTCCTGCCCAAGGTTGGAAGAAGATCAGGAACGACCAGGCCCAAGTCATCCTTGTGGCGCCAGACTGGGCAAGGAGAGTGTGGTACCCAGAACTACTGGACGTAAGCATCTGTACTCCTATCTGCTGCCCTTTGGGAGAACCTCCTGCAGCAGGGCAGGGTCCTACACCCAAGCATGCACAACTTACCCCTCCATGCATGGAGAATGAGCTGCAATATTTAGCGTTTTTTGAGTCCCGTTCTCTAGTACTGAACGTCAACTTGGCAGCCAGGCATCCCTCAACTAAAAGAATTTGTCCAGGACGTGGAAAGTTTATTGTCTGGTGTTCTTTGTCATATATCCAATGTTTACAGGCACAGTTGTTTGACATTTTACTCTTTTGTTCATCCTTAAGCCAGCAAGGCCTTGCTGTGGCAACAGTTAAAGGATATTTAGTAGCTTTTTGATCCTTTTTGCATTTACCTGGTCAGCCATCTTTACTCAAAACGCCTGTTGTGATGTATTTTCTATAAGGTTTGATCTATATTTTTCTACCAGTGGAACCTCAATGTAGTTCTCACTTTCCTTATGGGCACTTCGTTTGAGACAACGCACAGGTGCCTTCTTTGATAGCTCACCTTAAAGACAGCATTTCTCATAGCGATTAGTTCATCGCATGAGTAAACTAGAAGCGCTCTCTGTCCAGCAACCTAATATCACCCTTTTTCCACACAAATAAGCACTCGGGACTAAAGCGGCATTTGTTTTGAAAGTTGTTACGCCTTCCCACATAGGACAGTACATTACTGTTAGAAATGGTGTCACTGGTTGAGGGGGATGAAACCCAATGCAAGCAGCAACTGCAATCCTTGTCACGGTGAAGTCACAAATCCCAAATTAACCTGTGCTCAACCCTCTCGTAGCTTGGCACGGAGCAGTCAGGCTTAATTTAGAGGCAATCTGGGAAGGTTTGATGCAGCACTTCAACTATTTGTGTTTTTCTTAGTTGTATTTTGCCCTGATTTTAATAGGATTTATTGTGACCCCCTCACCTGCACTCTAATCGGTTCCTTCACCGCTGTTTTGGCGGGTCCGGTCTCTGGGGTGGGATTGGCTTTGGGCACCATCTTGGAGTGGTGGTCACTTTGGGCGCCATCTTGGAGTGGTGGTCACTTTGGGCGCCATCTTGGAGTGGTGGTCACTCTGGGTGGGTGTTGCTGACGAGCGGTCTAGCGCTCCGGCTGAGTGGATGGACGCCTATTTACAGCTCCCTCCAACGCGCAGCGGTTACGCGCAGTGGGCGTGCCTTCGCTGTGCCTGAGTCGTGCCAGAGTCCTGCCCGTCTGCGCCCGTCCGCGCTAAGGAGGAGTGGCTCACGGCAGAACTCTGGACCTGGCCATCATGACTATACCTTTGAGAACTTATAGTAGGGCCGATCTACTGGCCCTTCGGGACCGATGTACACGCTGCGAGTTTTCGCCTGTAGTCCCGCTGTGTGGCCCATATCATTGTAGGTGTGGTGCTTGGTCATTGGAACCCCCCTCCACGCTCCTTGGGGCCTGTTATAAAGAGGATAGGACAACGGAACCTGAGTATCTGGAGCTTAAACGTCAGATCTGTGGTAAAGCACCATCAGGAGGTTTACGACCTTCTTATTGATGGTTCGCCGGATGTGCTTTTTCTGACGGAAACGTGGCTCCAGGACTCTGACTCCTCGATAATTAACCTAGCCTTTCCCCCAGAGTATGCTATTTTCACTTTAAATCAGACGACTAGAGGTGGAGGTATTGCGATGGCCACCAAACGGTGTTATCCCTGCGAGTGGAAAGCCGCTGAACTTTTGGGGTGTGAGGGTGCCCTATTTAAAATAGCGTTTAGTCACCAGTTTACCTTCTCTGGGTTATTAATTTACCGGCCTCCGGGCTGTGACTCTGTTTTTAGGGCTGCTCTTCCTGAGTATATTAGCATAGAGGCACTAGGATGCGCAAATTTTAATGTTGTGGGAGATCTTAATCTCCATTTGGACTGCCCTTCTTTACCCTCTATTAGGAGCTTTCTGGCGGATCTTGAGGCTTTACAGCTCTCGCAGATGATTACTTTCCCCACACATAAAGGTGGTCATATTCTTGACCCGTTCTTCACAAATCTAGAAGGACTCAGAGTTCTTGGTTCCTCCCAGTTGGTCTGGACAGACCACATGCTGGTGAAAACGGCATGCTCTTTGTCTGACTCTCCTTTTCTATCTCAGGATAGACTTGTTCTTAAACGACACTGGAACAAATTAAGACTGGAGGATTTTTACCATCAGCTCGAGAAGGTTCCTTTAGGTCCGCTCACCGAGGTCGATTGTGGATACGACTCTTTCTGTGAGTGGATATCTGGTGCCCTCGATTCTCTGATTCCTATGTGTTGGTCCAAGTGTCACCGGAAGGAGCCGAGCCCTTGGTATGACACTTCCTTGGCATCTCTTAAGAGGGCCTGTAGACAGGCCGAAAGATTATGGAGGAAGTCATACGACCCAGATCTGAAAATTTGTTATCTGGCCAAGGTCAAGATTTATCATAGGGCAGTGTGTCAAACTCGCGCTTCCTTTTATGCTCAACAGTTTCAGAACTCTGCCAATCCATCGAAACTTATTTTTAAAGTATTAAAGGACTTGATGGCGAAGAGAGCAACTGCAGTGGAAATATGCTCGGACTCACATTGTGAGGGTTTGGCCTCTTTCTTCCATGAAAAAGAGCAAGCCATCTATCGCACTTTCCCAACGGGTTCCCTGATGCTAGAGCAGGTTGGTCGCACCTTAGGTGAGGGGGAATGTCTTTCCATCTTACCCCCCTTATCTCTGGAGGTGTTTGACTTTCTCAGCGCCAAAATCAAGTCTGGATCTCCGGCAGACCCGCTGAAACCGGCCCAACTCAAGACCCTGGAACCGGTTTGCCGTACCCCGGTGCTGTCCTTGATCAACCTGTCTCTCTCTTCTGGAGTGGTTCCCGTTAGATGGAAGCAGGCAGTAGTCACGCCAATTCTGAAGAAGGCGACCCTTAACCCCCTTAAACCTGAAAGCTACCGCCCTATCTCCCTTCTCCCTTGGGCCACGAAAATAGCGGCGGCCCATGTGAATGCCACTCTTACAGAACATCTTGGTAGGCTTAACATTCTCGACCCTACCCAGAACGGGTTCCGTGCGGGTCACAGCACGGAGACGGCCCTTCTCTCGATGGTCGAGCATCTGCGTTCCGTGCTGGATTCCGGTCGGACGGCGGCACTACTGTTATTAGATCTTAGTGCCGCCTTCGACACGGTCTCGCACGGGATTCTGATTCGGCGTCTTGAGGAGGTGGGCGTTTCTGGCTCCGCCTTGCACTGGTTTCGTTCCTTCCTTACGGATAGGTCATTCCAGGTGGCGATCCCGCCCGGTAAGTCGTCATCCTACCCGCTAGACCAGGGAGTCCCACAGGGGTCTTCACCGAGTCCCACCCTTTTCAATCTGTATGTGAGACCGTTGGCTGTGGTCGTCAAGCGGTGGGGCCTGACTATGGTCTCTTACGCAGATGACACGCAGCTGGCGGTCACACTGAGTGGGGACTCAGACCTGGAGGCTCCCAGGTTCTGTGATGGTCTGCGGGAAGTGGCTAACTGGATGAATTCCAACTGTCTCCAGTTAAACACCAAGAAGACGGAGATTATGGTGGTTGGTAAACAGGTGGCTTTGTGGGATGACAAATGGTGGCCTTCGGAGTTGGGTGTGACTCCCCTCCCAGTGGCAGAGATAGAAAACTTGGGGGTGTGGCTTGATCCTTCTCTGAGTTTCATCTGTCATACCAAGAAGGTGGCGGCTTCTTGCTATGGCATCATCAGAGGACTTCGACCCATCCTCAAATTCTTTGATGCACCCACGAGACAGCTGGTGGTCCAAGCATCAGTGCTGTCCAGGCTGGACTATGCCAGCTCCCTACTGGCGGGGATAAACCAGTCAGAATTTCTGCGGCTCCAGCGGGTTCAAAACACTGCGGCCCGACTGGTGACAGGTCTGCCTAGGCGATGCTCGGTGTCCAATACTCTGCGCTCTCTCCACTGGCTCCCTGTGCAGCAGAGGATTAGATTTAAGGTTCTCTGCTTTGCATTTAAAATCCTAAAGGGTACTCCCCCACAAATCTTGGAGAAATTGCTGATCCCCTATGTCCCCTCTCGCACTCTTAGATCGCTAGGCCAGAACTTAGCAGTGGTCCCGCGTTTTAAGTTGAGCAGAATTGGTGGTCGCTCCTTTCGAGTTCTGGCAGCGAGTTGGTGGAATTCTCTTCCTCCACAAATCCGGGCCATCGATGAGCTCCTTCAGTTTAGACGGGCTATCAAGACCTTTTTATTTGTTTAGCTTATCTGTTGTGTCTCGTCTCCTTTTGTCCGCTTTTAGTGCTGTGTTGTGTTCACCTTCTCAAAGCGCCAGGACGCCCCTTTGCTGGGGCAGCTGTGCGCGGTACAAATAAAAATAACATAACATAACATAACAAATAGTAATAAAGTGAAAACACAACAGAAGAAAAATTCCACACCAATTTAGAAAGAGTAGAATTTAATAAATAATTTGACACCAAAATGACAAAAATCCAATCACTAGAGCCCGAAACTTGTAATTCTAAAGATTTAAGTGACTATCTGGTCTTGCAAGTCTGGGAAAAAGTCACAAGTTTAGGCTGACCGTGATGGAATGAAGGTTGGATACAGGGACCAGGTTAGGAGAGCTGAAAGAGTAACCTTCTCAGTCCAGTGCAAAGAATACTGTTCCCAGTGGAAGAGGCGATGAGGAGCAACAAGAGCATCACAGATGGTCATCGAAGTAGTGTGAAGGGCCGGGCAGGCATTGCGAATGGTCGTTGCCATAGCGAGAAGATCCTGTAGGTGTCGTGATGGTCGTAGCTAGAACTTTGGACTACTGATCACCGCGGTGATCGATGCTGTAGAGCGAAGAGTTGGTTTGCCGGAACTCCGCATGGCTGATTGACGCAAATGGTGAGGTTTTAGCGCCAACTGGCCCATTTGCATTTAACTTCACGGACGCTCAATTGAGGGTCCAAGACATGAAAGGCACACTTGGAGGTCAGGAGCCCACACCACCAGAGGCCAGCAGGGCTCAGGCAGGTCTAGTTGCAGGTCTAGCCAGCAGATCAGCTGGGCAGTTGCAGGGAGCCTCTGGAGTGTGTTATGATGCTGTAGCTCAGAATAAGAAAGTAACTGGCTGATCCTTGGAATCGCTTCAGCCTAGGATGAATGGTGCAGGTCCAATCTTCCTTCCAGAGCAGCAGGGCAGCAGGGCAGCAGAGTAGAAGGGCAGCAGAGTTGCAGTCCTCCTGGCAGCAAACCAGCAATATAGTCCTTCTTCTGTAGTGTGCAAAGGTCCAGGGCTATACTGAAGAGTTACTGTCTGAGGTCCAATATCTATATCTGGTGCCTCCTTTGAAGTGGGAGAAGTTCTGGAGTGTTCCCTTTGAATTGCACAGGTTCCCCACCAACCCTCCCCTGGCTTCAGGCTGGCTATACGGGGGTATGCAATCCTTTGTATGAAAGAGGACACATCCTATTTAAGTGTAAGTGGGACTGTGCACAACTCTGCCCTCCCACCCTGCCAGTGATGGCCCATCCAGGCACACCTTGGCTCTCTATTGGTTGTGACTGTCCAGGAGGAGTACACAAAGACCAACTGCCAGCTACACCCAAGTCATGTGACCCAGAGACGGGTACTAAATAGCTAAGGCAGGAAAATAACAACTTTCTAAAAGTCACAGGAAAAAAGTGACGCTGATTGCGACCCTAGCTGTTGCACTGCTACGAAAGAAAAGGTCTTCCATGTAATCAAATTGTTCATTGTTCAATTGTATCTTGCTTAGCAACTTTCTAAAAGTGGCATTTTCAAAATTGTAATTGAAAATCCAACTTTACCATAGAAGAAGATTTTTCATTACAATACAAAGGCACCAAACTTGAACCGTTTACCTGTTCCTATTTGGAAGTTACAACTTAATAAATGTAAAAAGGTAACTCCAATGTAATCGTATGGGAGAGGCAGGCCTTGCAATAGTAAAAAACAAATTTACGAGTTTTCACTACCAGGGCATGTAAAACTTAAACGTACATTTGTCCTACCTTTTAAATACACTGCACCTTGCCCTCTGGGCGGTTCAGTGCCTACTTCGGGGTGACTAATATGTATTAAAAAGAAAGGTTTTTTTTTTTGCCAGGTCGAAATGGCAGTTTACAATTGCATACACAGACTGCAATGGCAGGTCTGAGTCATGTTTAAGGGGCTACATGAGTGGGTGGCACAATCTGTGCTGCAGACCCATTAGTAGCATTTAATTCACAGGCTCTGGGTACACCTATTACCACTTAACTATGGACTTATAGGAAAATTAAATATTTAAATATTCCAGTTGGGGCTAAGCCAATGTTACCATGTTTTAAGGAGTGAGTACACAAACACTTCAGCACTAGTTAGAAGTAGTAAAGAGCACATATCCCTAAGGCCAACAAGAACGAGATAAGAAAAATAAGGAGTAAGGCAAAAAGTTTGAGGGAAGACCACCCTAAGGCTGGCAGGTCTAACAATTACTAACAGCTTTCACCGCTCCACCTCATCCATCTAAGAAGGAAGAGGGATTTTATCATCTAGACCCAAAGAGTCCCTAAAATTTGTTCTATACAATGAAGAAAGACCCAAAGAGTGCTTTTGCATTGTATGTACCAAGGACCATTGGATGGACGATCATCTCTTTGTGGGGTTCTCTGTAGCAAACTAAAGAGAAGCTGTGCAAAAGCAAACCATCGCTGGATTGTCCTGTGCATAAAAATCTGCTGTTGATTGGCCAAGAAGCAGCAACCGAAGGCCTACCTGTACATTCTATCAGAGCAGGATGTATCTGACGAGGAGCCACAAAACGTGCATGGGAATTGCTGAAGAAAAGTCTCTGGCTGAAGTATGGCACAACTGACTGTTCACAAGGTGATGAATTTGGAGCTAGATTCACCAGAAAAAGTAACTTGTTCGTCTCGCCATGTGCTTCTGTGCTCCCCCTATGTCAGTGTTCCTCTGTCACACCATGGGGCATATTTACAAGGGCTTTATCTCTGCTTTTTTGGCTTAAAAACTATTGTCCTATTTACAAGAGGGTGCAAACATGCATAATTGCATGTTAGCACCCTTTTTCCCAGTGCCTCCCTTTGCATCTCTAATGAGATGCAAAGTGGGCATCACTGGGCGTACCCCAGATGGACTACCTTGCAAATATCGCTGATGTTCACATCGCGATATTTACAAGGCAGCCCACAGGATTTTAGCAGACGTTAGATTTTGGCGAAAACTGCCGTTTTCGCCAGAATCTAACGTCTGCTAAAAGCCTGACTTACCTATGTTTGACATAGGGGGGCGGATTATGCTGATACGACCACAGGGTCGTATCAGCAAGGTTATCGCCATTTTGCAGGGAACATCGCTGGAAAGCCAGCGATGTTACCTGCAAAACGGCGATAACCTCACTATCTCTGGAATTTGTATCGCCCCAGAGAAACGCGTTGTTAATAGCGCACTACCAGGGCAATAAATTCCAGAGATAGCCTGCGATAAGAAATTTATCGCTAAGCACGGCCAGCGATAATTATCGCTGGCCGTTGATAATATGCCCTCATGTGCTTCCATGCTCCTCTGTGTTGCTTTGTCTTGCCGTGTACTTCTTTGCACCTCCCATGTTGTTTCCGTCCCTGTCTTGCTTACCCCCACATCCTCTGCTTTGCTTCCCAGTTTTCCCTCACCCCCCCATTTTCCTTCCCCAACAGCCAGTGTCCCTATTTTGCTTCCACGCCCCTCCCAGACTGAAATTGTTAACTAAAATGAAAAAAAAAGCCAGCACCATTTTGTATGCTCGGTCAGGCGTGATGCCCGCTTCTACAAAATGACATGCCATGAGCATCAATCTTTTTTCTTTTGGCCAAGTTGCAGTCCAGAAGGCGAGACCTATTGACTTTGTCGGTGCTTCTTTATGTTGCCAATAACAGAATTGAAAAGACCATGATATGCCCTGGAACCTGAACACAAAGCACCAATTCGGCTGAACAGCAAATCAGCCACTAACATTGTATAACCTATAAAGTATTGTTGCACTTTCAATGTATTTAGTGGATGTGGTATTTGTGAACGAGAGCCATGCGAGCCCTGAAGAAGACATTATCATTTTCAATTCAATTCAATAGATCTTTATTCGATTCACAGAATCATAAAAGCATTACACAAACAAGAAAGGTGAAATATGTGAGATCTATTTACAATAATAGAGGTGATCCTTCATGGAAATACGCCTATCAGCATTTAAAACCCCATGATAATACAAGGTGCAACATATTTGGTCCCTAGCATGACATATAAGATGCTTGTTACCTACTTCTAGACTAAGTATTCATATATAAACAGGATTAACTTTCATAGAGTGCAGAGTGCAAAGTGCAAGGTGCTTGATCATAAAGTGCTAGATTTTAAAAGCGTGTAAACATGACTTCCCTAAAAATAATTACATTCAATCATAAACTTTAAATACACACTAATTACAAATTTTAAAATTCCCACAGATCTCAATAAAATGAGTTTAAAATCTAAGTCCCTTTTTGATCCTAATAAAATAGGCTGACAGTAGAAATCTACTAGTACCAAACACAATGAGTCTTGATGAGTCGGTTTTTAAGATACGCAGCATTTCGAGGTATTTTCCAACACATAACTTCCTGGCCAGGGGTTTTATCCATTTGATTCTAGGTACTCTGTAAAGAGGGCAGAAAAATAAAACATGTGCAACATCCTCTTTAGTCCCTGTATTGCATTGGGAACACCTGTCTTCAGCTTCCCCTCTCTCTCTCTCTCTGGGCAGGCCCCCATTTAGATGTGAACGACTTAATTTGGAGAGTGCCGTACCTAAATTTAAGGTATAACACTTTAGCGAGCTGAGGCTCGATCTCGTCCAGAAATTGCTCAAAACGGGGGATTGTTTTGAACATCATGAATTGGGAGGTAAGGGGACCAGCATCACAATTCAAGACAACATTGTGCATGATAAAGTTCCAATAGATACTTTTTATTTCCTGTTTTGAGTCAAAATTGAGCAGGCTCGGGTTAACCCAGAATCTGCTCAGACCCAAATCCAGCAGCCATTTACGAATGTGTGCCAACCACGGAAAACTAAGATTAGTGTCTAGGTCCAGGAGTTCGATTAGTGATTGTCTATACATGTAGAGTTCCTCTGGCGTCCAGATTCTTATCCAGTAAGGCAGGGACATCCACACAGCTCTGTGGCCCAGGCGTTTAATACCTAAATCCATCATGAGGGGGGTTAATGGTGTGTTTTGTGGAAGTGTGACAAATCTCCTCAATATCTTTTTTTCCCCCTTAATTAAGACATTAAGCGAAGCCCCCCCCCAAAGCTCTGACCCATACAGCGCAGCATATTGGGCCCTTGCCTTGTAGACTTCCAGTGCTGGGGTAATTGCCCTGGACGTGGTTGCGTGCAGTTTTTTTAAAATTGGGGCTGAATTTTGCGTTAAAATTGTACTTGATTTAATGATCTGTGGATTCCAAGAAAGTTTGGAGTCAATGTTCACACCAAGGTAAATAAAATTGGGGACACACTCTAGACTCATTCCGTTCAATTTGAGATTACGCTTAAAGCATTTATGGGGTCTAATTGACATGTATTTGGTCTTTGCGGGATTGATTTCCAGACCCTTTAAAGTGCAATAGTCATTAAGTGAATTCAGAAGGTTTTGCAGGCCCTTTGGTGTTTGCGATAATAATATTGTGTCATCTGCAAATGTTAGAGCACAAACATGGTTCCCCCCCAGCTTCGGGGAATCGTGACTAGATTTTTGGAGGAACTCAACCATGTCATTGACATAAAGGAGAAAGAGTGTTGGCGCCAGGACACATCCCTGGCGCACACCTCTATTCACTGGTATTTCTTCGGTGAGTTCACCCGCCTGACCCCAACGTACTCTAGCATAATTGTTCTCATGGAGCCTGACCAGCTGGATTAAAATGTTTTTGGGAACTCCCTGTTGCAACAAATTTGACCACAAAAGCTCTTTGGGGATTGAGTCAAAAGCGGCCTTTAGATCTATAAAGGCCACGTATAAATGGCCATCTCTTAGCCTGGTGTATTTCCAGGCTATTACTATCAGACGAAACACCTGATCTATAGTGCTTGTCCGTTCCCTGAAGCCTGCTTGGTAGGGAGAAATAATGTTATTTACAAATATCCAATCTTTTAAATTTCCCAGAATTTGTTTTGCGTAGAGTTTTTGTAGTATGTCCAACAAGCTAATGGGCCTGTAATTAGCCGGGTCGTCTCTACCACCCTTTTTGTATATTGGAACAATCTCTGCTCCCTTCCAGGAATCGGGAATTGGCTGGCCTCCTGCAATTGCGTTACTTAGCAAATTGATGTATGGTACCCATACATCTGGTGCGTGTTTAAAAAGGTCACCTGGTATTTTGTCAGGTCCCGGAGCTTTTGAAGGCTTTATTGAATCCAGGGCCAGTCTAGTATCTTCGATGCTGAAGCACAATGGAGCAATCGTAGTTGGTGATATAAGACTACCAGTTTGCGAAACAAGTTTTGGCTGTATTGCAGCATGATATTTTGGCAACAAGGAACAAAAAAACCATGTTGTGGCATTTGAAAAACAGACATGTTTTACTGAGGAAAGTGGATTGATACCTAAAAGTGATTGTTTACAAGGAGAAAAGAAAAAAAGTTACTTAGCTGTACCTCCAGTTCTCCGGGATTGGTATTTTTCATAGATTCTCATGCTTGAATTATTCCCCGTCACCAGACTGGGAATCCTCAGTTACAATGTTAACACAGCAGTGTAGGCCTTACACTCAATAACTAAACCTTTTAAAGAATTCTTGAAGCGGGCACTATTGACACGCATAATGGCTGTACAATGGGCTGGCCTTTATTGTGCTGGGCATATTCTGTGTATAACGTCCCCTGGTTGTATTACAGGGTTTTATAACTCGAGCTTTTGTGCTGCAGATGTGCACACACACTTCGTATGTATGTGTATATGTACGTTTGTGTACCAGTATAAACTGTCATTCTAGAGAACAGCTCATCTATTGGGACGTAAGTGGGTGTCCGTTGCGAGCCCTCTCACATATTAAATACAATTGTACTGCATTTACCTGGCCTTTTATTTGCTCGACTGCGGTGTCATAATCCTCTGATGTTTGTGGAGGCCAGGGCCAATCTGGTCGGTTGGCAGGCATGCAGCAGCAGCAGGATGACGTCAAGTGCGCATGTTGGGTCAGACAATTCTCTTGCTGTAACCAGCCAGACATGCGCACTTCAGGCCTCTTGAACCTGTGCTGTGTTAAGGAGCCAGGGGGAACACAGCACAGCATTCCTGTAGAGCGCTAGGTTTACCTGCTCCAACCAATCCTTGGGTTGCTCTCATCCTGTTTACTGTTATCAAGAGCATTGGAGCAGTGCAAGGGACAGTTCTGCTCAAGGACCTGCAGGTTGGCCTGTCCCTGTGAACTCAAGCTCATAAGGCAGTGCAGAGGCAGGAATAGAACATAACCTGGCCAATCACTGTGTGGCTTTTAAATAAAGTTAAAGAAAGGTCTTCTGAAAGCGCACATTCTGAACTCTCGTTCCTTAAATGCTCTGTTACATGATTATGAATAATAAGGAGGCTTGGGCTTGGTGAAATAAATTATTTGCCTCGGATTATACGATTTGTCAGTGGCGGCTGGTGATATTTCAGATTTCACACTTTCAGAATTGCTTTACAAACCACCTTCCTTTCTCATAAATTCTTCATTAAAATTAGCTTTAAAATGAACTATTTGTCCCTCCTTTTACAAAATATTTTTCTAGGCTCTCTATTTGTCACTCACTCACTATCTGAATTTCATCCGCAAATTTTACGTCTCACCACACTGAAATGTCACCAGGGGCCACGACTATGTATGTATTTGTATGTGAAAAATAACAGATGACAAACAGAGTTTTGAAGTTTCACAATCAACATAAGGTGTGCGATAGTGGTGTCTACATCTGTCCTGCATCTCTATCTCTTAACTAGTCCTCAGATGTTCCTACAGAGGCCAAGGTGCCCGAGATCAATAGAGCACTAATGGGCTTTTTTGACAGCCATGAACATCATTGTATTACTGAAGATGTGAATTTTTGTTTTGATAAAAGACCAGGGATAAGGGAGCAGACATCATGATATCTGACACCTACACTTCAGAAATGGATACCCAACAGTAGGAGGAAAGTTGTGGAGCCTCCATGCACAACACCATTTTTTAATAAATCAGATTTCACTTTGGAGGTACATCTGAGGTACAGTGACACAGGTAGTGTTGGTGTTTATGGAGTCAGGAAGTGTAAATCACAATTTGAATGAGACACTGGGAAATATATTTCCAATGAAGTAGTGTGGCGTTCCCTAGCTGTTCCCTGCTGTTACTAACCACTAACATCTGTTACTAACCACTAACATCTGTTACACCAAAGCCAGACGGCTTGTGTAAGCTGTCACATTGTACCTAATTACTTAGCTACATCCAGTTTGAGCAGGAGATCATCGTGCCTGCTTTAAGCCTCTCTCCAGCAGATTACTTTCATGAGTGCTTCCATCATTTACAAAGGCATCACGACCTTCCCACGGCTGATGGTTCTCTGCACATCCGTAGCCAGGACACCATCAGTCTGGAAACTAGTAAATTGAAAGAACAGGGCAGCAGGCCTTTTCCATGTATCTGGAACAACATCCCTGTATCCCTCAGGAAGGACTTCTAGATACACTTCTTTGAAGAACACTACATCACAATGTATTAATAGCCCACAAACCGGCTACCTCTTGTTAAACCTGTCAGCCATAGGGTGGTTCCCCCCCCAGACGTTTTTGCCTTCACTCTTCCTGTTTTGCTAGAATTTGTTTTTGTTGGCCTTAGTACTCTATGTCTACTACCAATGCTAACTAATGCTAAAGTGCTGGGGTTGTTGCCAAGACAGCGGCCACATAGGACGCTTTGATTGGCTCCTCCGACTGCCTGCCACAATTACAAGCTGCAACAGCCGGTCTCGGAACCCTGTTACGCAGTGGACCGGAGCAGGAGCCCTCTGGTAGGCAGCTGGCTGAGTGTGGACTAGTCTTTGGGACCACAGGCAATCAAAAGACAACAACGGCCCGTGAGCAGCGACCAGTGACACAAGGTTACGAATGCTGCGTGGTAAGGCAGAGTCTGCCTGAGACACTGTGGGAAGTCCCTTGAGATAGTCCTCACTAGAAGTGGTGCCGTCCGGAAAAACAGAGGCACCATGGCCTTATGTGTGAGCGACCCACCATGAGCGGAGCGGTGGTGAAAGTGTTCTGTGGGCTTTCGCACGAGCCAGAAGTTGTCTGGCACTAGATGGTGATTGCCGCAGGGTTAGACATGGACCACCAGAGGCACAGTGTGGAGCCCCTTGAGCCAGTTCGCAGCAAAAAGCAACGTTTCCTGGGGAAGAGGAGTATCATGGCCTGTAGCAAGATCTGCCCACCACAAGGAAAGAGTGGCAGTGGCCACAGTCATCAGTCCCGCAACTACCCTGGGCCATAGTCTCAGAAGAGAGAGATGAAAGCTAGAGACCCCTGCCTGCAGCAGCGAAGGAGCTAGAAGAAAGAGCGGGGTACCTACTAGTGCTATTCCTGGATGGACTGCCCTTAATCCAGGGCCAGAGCTACTGAGAAGGCTGCAGTTCTAGGAAGGAATTGACCTCGGCCTGCGCTGTGAGAGGCTTGCCGGAGATGCTGACACACTGCAGACGCAGACTGGGGCCTGCACTGAGGAAACAAAGGCACCCCTATTGACACTAGATGAGCTGGCTCCACGAGAGGTGCACTCATGCGATTCCGAGCATTCTCCCCACCTCAAGATCCATACAAGCAGAGTACACAGCAGCGTGGGGTATGCTGTGTAGAAGGGTACTGCTGGAAAGATATAGACTGACTGCACTGCGAGTGTAGCGGCAGGAGTGAATCTGTGCCTGTAGAACCTCAGCTCCGCATTTACTGGGTGGGCATGCGCTGGCCCCTGAAGGTGAAATAAAGTCTATGGCATTGGCACTCAGGATGATGGACCGCACCTTAAAAGGACATGCTCATGCTCTCAACGAGAGCTGCCTAGAATGGACAACAGCCTCAACAATCCACACCTGCAACGGTGGGAGGGGATGAAGAGGCACTGCTAACAAGGTCATTCATGGAGGTGCTCTTTGCCTCCTTGTGAGAGGACATTCAATCTGTTAAGTGAGAGCTCTCGCAGGACCTCAAAAAACAAAAGCATGACCTAGCAGAAATGGGTGAAACGGTCTCTACGCCTGAGGATAATGAAACGGCGAAAGGTAAGGAACTTGAACACCTGTGGCAAGAGGGCCTTCACCTACAAGAGCAACAAATAAACCTACAGGCCCACGTAGAGGACGTTGAGAATTGTTCTTGCAGGAACAACATCAGTATCAGGGAGGCACCGAAGGGAGCTGAGGGAAGGGATATATTGGACTACCTCTTGGCACTTTTCTGCCAGATCCTGGACTCCAGAGCGGAGACCAACAAATAGCTGCATAGGTTCCATAGAGTGAACCGCACTAGCACTGGAGGGGCACGCCCACCAGACATGTGTCTATGACCTTGAACTCAAAGAAACTATCTTGTGACAGGCAAGCGAAGCATCTCTTGTAAAAATCTGGAGCGACAAACTAGCATTGTACCAGGACCTCTCCGGCTTAAAACTCCAGAACAGCAGAACGTTTTGCCCCATCACAGAGGTTCTCAGAAAAAAAGAAACCTCATACAGATAATGCCTAATCCTACGCTGGGAGGAAATCTTCTACCAACTGAAAACAGTGGTAGAAACACACCGCCTGTTCAACATCCCGGATGGGGCACAGATCTCCCACGACCAGCGAGGGACGATGATAGCATTGGATTGGGAAAGTCACTCAAAGCTCTTCGCCCACACCCTGAAAATATCACTCTAGAGAGACAAGCAGTTATAGACAGTCTCACACATGACCCAGAGAGACAGGACAAAAACTGAGACCGATTCAGCATTTAATATTATCGAGGGAGGGTCAAAGATATGTTGGGGCCCACTTCCTGTACCAGATGTAGGTAGCTGTGGAGGAGCTGGAAAGTGTACAATTCACTAGCGAATGTGGAGTATCCCATCCTCAGTCCTGGAATGAATTACAGGACCGCCTTGGCAGCTGACAGTATATGCTGGACGATTCTGTTGTTTCATTGTTTATGTTCTTGTTGAAGGGTCATTGGGAGTTGGTCCCCACCCTCGTGTTTCTTACTTTCATGCTTGCTTTGCTATTGGAGATTTACAAGGGGACAGTACTCAATCCACCATCAATAAATTTGTCGGGCCTAGGTCCTCTATGCGATTGCGTTCACAATCTCCTCTGACTCTGACCACAGTACTCGACCCCAGTCCACACGGCATGGAATAGCGCGCTCTCACACCCACCCCATCCATTCGGATCTAAAGCTCCTTATCCTCACTGTTCGAGCCTCAACAAACCAGTTAAATGGAAGACAGTACTGCCATTCCTCAAATCCATCTGGGGGACATCTGTCTCCTCCAAGAGGCTGAAATCCCACCATTGTCCGCGCCAATACTTCTCCTCCAACTCAATCAAGACAGGAGGGGCAGCAATTCTTTTTGCACGCTCCTGTAAGGGGTCAATCAGGAGTAAGGTGGCTGAGATATGAGGGAGACTGTTAGCATACCACATCCAGATGGGAGGTTCTTTTATTCACTATTGCCTCATTTTACACCCCTAATGAGAATCATCAGCAATTCCTGAAGCGAGGGGTACAACAAATCACCCTTGACAGATCGGGACAGCGTTATGGCCAGGTCGAAGCCAACTCGGGGGTGGAGGGGGACTGGAGTGTCTAAGGGAGGCGGGATTCAGAGACTTTTGGAGGATAGCTCACCCTCACACCTGAGATTACACCTACTATTTCCCTGCCCACAAAACATATGCAGGCATCGACCACTTTCCAGGCACACAGACCCTGCAAACTATGATTAAGGGAACAGACATTGAACCTAGGGCCTTGTCCGACCACGACACCCCCAAGGGTTGAGACACTTCCCATCTCTGATGGCACCGAGATCTCAGAGGATGCACATATAGAGACAACATTTAGGGACTTTTAGAAGTTTATCTACGTGGCGCAAGACTTACTTAAGGTAGACACCCATGCCTATCTTCAGAAGGCCCACACCTCACAACTCACCGCACAGTGAACTGACTCCCCTGATAAACCTAAATGAATTGAGGAAGTCCTCTTGGCAATAGCGTGACTGAAGCTGCAAAAATCCTCGGGTTGGATGGCTTCTCCGTCCTATTCTATAAGACCTCCATCAGGCACTTACGCCAACCCTAATCAGACTATTCAATTCATTTGCAGACACCAATATTCTTCCCCAATCTCTGATGGAGGCCTGCATAACGGTCATCCCCAAACCCAGGAAATATGCAGGCTACTGTAACTCATATTGACCGATTGTGCTCATAAATGTAGACACCAAACTCTTTACTGGCATTCTGGCAGCTCGACTGAGCCCCCTCATGCCAGGTCTGGTGGATCCTGACCAGTCTGGTTTTATCCCCATAGGCTATGTGAAGTCAATTCTAAATGAATCCTACATGTAGTTGACAAAGCCAAACAGCCATGAAGGGAAGTAATGCTCTTGGCCATGAAAACGTTTTCAATAGAGTACATTGACCATAATTGGACACGACCCTGAGCCACTTCGGTTTTGGGAACAGATTCTATGGCAGCAACAGCGACCCCAAGGTGGTTGTGTGAGTAAATGGAACGCTTTTGATCTGCTTCCTATCCATAGTTGGACACGACAAGGATGTCCACTATTGCCCTTGTTATTTGTATTATATATGGAGCCTATGGCGCAGAGGTTCCGTGGCGATACAAGGACCACCCGGTGCGGGTTGGGGGAGAAATGAACACCCTAAACCTCTGTGCAGATGATATGCTGATGGCACTCGATGACCCCCTGCATCTCCTTCCCCTCTTCCTTGAAGAGCTTGTCGGGCTTTTGTATCAATCTTCAAAAGAAACAGGCACTCAATTTATCAACTACACCACACACTCAGGAGCAACTAGCTGCCCTACACCCCATGACGTGATCCAGTTCCTCGATTTCCTATTTTGGGATGCATATTGCCCGACGATCATCAATATGTTAGCCATAAAAGATCATGCCCTACTACGCCAGACCTAGCCCAGTGGGGACACTATCGCCTCTCTTGGCTTGGGAGGATAGCTGCCATAAAATTGACCACACACCCCAAGGCCATCTTTCTGTTTCAGGCCTTAACCACCCAACTCCCCTTGTGGAGAAAACATCCCTGAGCTTCTCCCTCTCAGACAGGGGGTTATAGCCCACATCATGACCAGGTTCATGGTGCGAGGTTACCCTATGATGAAGCATGTCACCTTCAGGTGGGTGACAGAAACCGTCCTTTAAAGAGCACACTCCATTAGCACTTGTTTGTTCTCTGTAGACCCAGGGGTTCTTTTGTGGTTTTGGTTTCTAAGTTGGGGAGTCCACCCCGGTAGGTCTATAAACCTCCTCTGGCCCTCTTTTATGTTTTGAAACTGTGGTAGAAGCGAACTAACAATATGAATAGAAATCTATTTGCACCCTTGAGGGCATCCCAACCCATGCAAGCTGACCACACAAGCACCGCGGAAGGGACGGCAGTCAGAATAAAGATGTTGGAAATGGCCCATTTTGCAGGGTTATCCCCAAACGTTTTGCTTCTGCCTCCTCTTCTTTCCTGACCTGTGTTTGTTTGCCACAGGACTTTGGGCACTTTACCACTGCTGATCAGTGCTAAAGTGCATATGCTCTCTGTGTAAGTTGTTATTGTGATTGGTTATCCATAATTGGCATATTTGATTTACCAGTAGGTCCCTAGTAAAGTGCACGGAGTGTGCCATGGCTGGTAAATCAAATGCTACTAGTGGGCTTGCAGCACTGATTGTGCCACCCACATGTGTAGCCCTGAAAAGATGTCTCAGGCCTGCCACAGGGGCTGGGGAGTTGCAGTGGATCCAGGAGTCTGGATAATTCAGCACTAGGCTGAATAGGCCTGATCTGCATTTGGAGTGGTGGGAGGAGTAGCACCTGTACCTGAATAGAGCTGTGCCTGCCTTCCACAATGCTGGCTCCGCCCCCCCCTGTTGTGTGCCTGGAGCCAAGGCTCACACTGACAATGGATGCTGTTGTGCACTTGCAGAGTGCCACCCAGAACTGGTTTGAACTGGGCTCAGAGCTCCTTGCACAAAGAGAATAAAGAAATTTTGGGGCATAAGTATCAGACCCAAACCCTAGACTATAGATCATTCCTGGATTTCAAGAGGAACCTTTGCCAAGGAGAAGAGCTGGAGAGACTGAGGAGAAGTACTGCCCTTGCTGTGTGTCTGGGGTTGGCCTGCAGTTGCTGTTTCTGCCAAGGAAAGGAGAAGGACTTTGCTGTATGCTGTGTCCCCTGCTTGAAGGAGATCTCCAAGGGCCTGAAGAGAGCTGGCCTCCTGTTCTGAAGTTTCAGGGACACAAAGACTTCACCCTCAGCCCCCCTGAACTCTGCTGCTGTGAGTTCTGACCTGTCAAGAGGTGCCTGTGCCAGTTTTGGGCGTCTGGAGTTTGTTGCTGCTGTTAAGGAGCTGGAAGAAAGAAGAAACTCAAAGAACTACAGAAATCCACGCATTGCTCGTCTTGCGGCTGTTTTCCAGACGCTTCTCCGCGGCGTGAGAAGAATTTCCACGCATTGCTGCGCCACTGCGGGAACTGCCGCAAGAGCCCCGACACAGCGCCGCTCAATGTCGATCGCCGACGCATCCCGGATTTCCACGCGTCGTACCTGTACAGCAAGTTCTTCCAACGCATCACCCATGGACCGGAATCGTCTCGAAGAATCGACACAAAAGTCCCTGTACAGACCGGATTCGACGCAAACCTTCCTCTGCATGCAGCGGGACTGTCGCATCGCCTCCCCAAGGTCTCAGGAGTGTTGCATCTCTTTGTTTTTCGATGCTGCAGCTGTTTGGCTTGAGAATTTTGATGCATCTACAGGTACTTTGGTGAAAAGTCACGCATCCATAGTTTTCTATGGTACAAGTTCTTAAAACACTCTTAAAGTCATGTTTTTAATTATGTATGTTGGATGTTTGTTGTTTTGGTCTGGTTTTGATCTGGTTTAGTTTAGATAAAGCTATTTTATTTTTCTAAACTGGTGTGGTGTCCTTTTGTGGTCTTTTCACTGTGTTACTGTGAGTGTTGGTACAAATACTTAACACATTGCCTTTGGGATAAGCCTGTCTGCTCGTGCCAAGCTACCGAGGGGGTGAGCAGGGGTTATCTAAGGGTGTATCTCCCGTACCTTGACTAGAAGCAAGAGTCCCTATTTGGACAAAGGTACCTACCTCTGCCAACTAGAGACCCCCCATTCTAACAAAAGACATTGAAAGCAAGGAAAGATTATTACCCATGATAGTAGGACAATTTTGCCAAATGACGCTATTTATATAAAGCTATGTGCGTACATATCCAGACTCGAACAGCGTGTTTGATACTTGTGAAACACAGATTAGCAGGTCATGCCATGGAACAGTATGTATGTATGTGTGTATGTATGTATAGCACATTTATAAAGCGCTCCTGTCACCCATCGGGCATCCTGGCGCTGTGATCTAACTGATCCTACAGCAAAAACAATACTGTATCGGCAAGCTACTCAGTCCTTGGAAACAGGTGAGTTCTTAATTCTTTTTTAAAGGAGAAGAGATCTCCTAAACATCTAAGCGGCAGTGGAAGATCGTTCCACAACTTAGATGCCATATAGACAAAGGAGCGTCCCCCCATCCGTTTTCTCCAGATTTTGGGGACAACTACCAAATTAGCTGAAGCAGAGCGGAGAGATCTAATAGGGATGTACCAAGAGAACATCTCCTGTAGGGGTAGTGGTCCCAAACCATGTAGGGCCCGGAAAACCAAGCATAAAGCTTTAAACTCGACCCGCTGAGAGATAGGCAGCCAGTGCAGGTCTTTAAGCGCTGCAGATGACGAATCAAAACGTCGGCGGGATAGTGCTAACTTAGCAGCAAAGTTCTGTACCCATTGTAGTTTGCCTAATGCCGTGATAGGTGCCCCCAGAAGCAGTGCATTGCAGTAATCAAGTCTACTTAAAATGATACTGTGCACTACTTCTGGTCTGGCATGGGCGGGAAGCAAAGGGAGAATCTTCCGCAGAGTGCGAACAGCCCCATACAGGAGGACACTGTTTTATCAATGAAACCCTCTAGTTGAAGATTGGGTTCCATTGTCACACCCAGATTACGAACCGAGCTTGCCGCTGCTACCGTACCCTGAAAGGAGGGAGGCCAAAAGTCCTGCGGTAGGGGTCGTGGGACACGGTCCGCTGAGCAATGCAGCACCTCCGTTTTGGAGCTGTTAAATTGCAACGAATTGTTACTCAGCCAGGTCGCCGTGGAGACCATACAATGGTGAAAGGTCTCCAGTGACACCGCCTTTTCCCCCTCAAAGGAGAAGATAAGTTGGGTGTCATCAGCATAATTGGTGACCGTTATGCCAAAAGATTTAATTAACTTGACCAGGGGGCGGAGGTAAAGATTGAAAAGAATGGGACTGATGGCTGATCCCTGGGGTACGCCCTGCCCTACCCTTCTGATGGTAGACTTGAAGGGAGGCAGGGCAACCACCTGATGTCTGTTGGCCAGGTATGAAACAAGCCATTCTCGGGCCAGACCCATCACACCAGCCTCCTCCAATCTCCTGGTCAAGATGGCATGATTGACCGTATCGAACGCTGCCGACATGTCAAGCAGCACTAAAAAGGCTGCTTGACCATGATCGGCACGCGAACGAAGGTCACTCAGAACAGTAACCAAAGCTGATTCGGTTCCATGCGCTGGCCTGAACCCGAACTGCGCCATGTCCAGACAATCATTAACTTCCAAAAAACTGGACAGATGTTTCGTGACCAGTTTCTCCAAGATCTTAATCGGGAAGGGAAGCAATGAAATAGGTCTGTAATTAGCGGGGGATAGGGGGTCCAGTGATTCCTTCTTCAACAGCGGAGAAACTACCGCAAGCTTCCAGCTGTCCGGAACCTGGGCGGAGCCGAGAGACTGGCAGCAGATTGCATGGAGAGGAGGAAACAGCTCCTCCCCAAACACCTTCCAAAACTTGTGCGGAAGTACATCAAGAGGAGAACCTGAAGACACACTATCTGCTAAAGCAACAAACTCTGCAAAGGAGGGGGAGGGAAAGCTGTCCAACCTTGCTCTCCCAGCCTCCAACTCTGATGTAGGCGGGAGAGCGGCCTCTGAGATATTGGGACTCAGTTTACTCAAGATGGTCGCGATCTTATCTTCGAAGGCCATGGCCAACGAGTCGCAGAGTAACTGAGAGGCAGGAATAACTGTAGAAGCACTAGCCGGTCGAGACAGCTCGTTGACAATTTTAAACAAAGCCTGAGCTTTATTAGAGGCTGACAATAAAGTCTCCTCTAAGAACCTTGCTTTTGCACACTTAATCTGTGACTTATAAGCTGCCAGCTCCTGCTTAAAAAGGGCTTGATCCGAAGCCAGATAGTGTTTCCTCCATCTCCGCTCTGCCCGTTTACATTGATGTTTAAGTTGGAGGAGCTCCCTCGAAAACCAAGGCATGGCAGCTCTAGTTCTGTCTCGCATTTTCCTTAGTGGAGCCAGCTTGTCCAGAGAAACCGTGATTCGCTGAATAAGGGCATTATAACTTTCCTCCACATTTTTTTCCAGTTTAAAAGCTTTCGAGAGCATGTCAGGAAGGGATTCACCTCTCAAGAGCCTTGACCATTGTCTCCCAATCTTAACATTTCCCGTGCTACTGCACTTAGAGTGGCCTACCGGGAGATCTGCAGAAAAAAGAACTAGAGCGTGGTCCGTCCAGCATTGCGGTAGGATGTTTCCAACCCTCACCTGACTGGAATGGCAAAGATCAAATCCAAGATGTGTCCCCTCTGATGAGTCTTCGAGGCAACCAACTGCTCCAGATTGATGTTACAACATGCCTGAGTAAGGCATGTAAAGGCTGAATATGTTGGCCCATCTGGCCGCAGATTAAAATCCCCCAGCACTATCAATCTGGCATGGGAATTAGATAGATCATAGATTAGGTCAATGAGTTCGGACACGGCAGACGTAGCGCCAGCTGGGGGTCTGTAACACAAGAGAACAGTGAATAGCACCCCCCCTGTCCTTTCAGTGAAAAACCCATCAGTTCGTGTTCCCTGATTTTCTTAATTTCTAACTGGGAGAAATCCAACGACTCTCTATAAATCAACTCTACACCTCCTCCTCTAGCACCAGCCCGTGGATTATGTCTAATCTTATATCCTGGGGGGCAAGCTTGCCCCAATTCTACTCCACTATCTACCCTCGTCCATGTTTCCGTCATGAATAAGGTGTCTAGTTCATGTTGTTCTATGAGTAGCGCTATCTCTGTATGATGCCTACCCAAAGATCTAACATTCAGCAAGCCGCAAGCCAAAGACTTGTGGCTTTTAACGGTAGTAGTGGGTTGATGTTCTACCACAACAGCAGGTTTCAGGGCATATAGATCCTCTTTCGTGTAGGTTAGGCGCCTATGTGAGACCGGAGCCACAATTTCAGCCGCCAGCGCGCCCTGTGCGCGAACGGGCGCAAACGGGCTTACCTCTGGCGCACCTCCGGCGCGCCCACGACGCGACCGCTGCGCGCCAACGCTGCGCGCTGGGCCCTCCATTCCTTTTTTATCACCGTGGAGCGCAGGAAACCGCCTATGCGAACGTCTAGCCCGCCAACCAAGATGGCGCCTAGTCACCGGCCCGTTTTCCAACCACTCACCCAAGATGGCGGCTAACGCCGTGATGTAAACCTCCCAGGAAGCCCTACACACTGAGTCCCACAAATGCGGGTGAAGTTCCAATTTATAGTGCAGGTAAGACTCACTAATCACCCCCCGAGTAGTGCAAGCGCGACTGCACAAATTATGGTACGAGCGCGAACAGAGCGAAAGCCAGGCTATGACAAAATTAAAATTAGGAACAGTTTTTAAAAAGCCAATAAAGCTATGACACGCTTGCAGGCTCAGTATCTTTTGCCATATAGAGTTCTATCCAAGCCAGACCTGCTCTGTAACCACAGACAAAGGTCCTTCACCCGTGGGAAATCATAACGAATGCTCTATAAAAAAAGTGTCGAAGACAACATAATGTAACATGTGTATTTGTAAAGTGCACGTTATCCACAAAGGGTATGCTGGCGTTGAATAAAAGATGTTTATTGTTACCCAACTCAATGGTACTCCTTTTATCAACCTCGAAAGGATGAAAGGCTGAGTGGACCAGCCGAAAATTAAACTTGTGACCATGAGGTCAAACACAGGCCCCTAGAGTGGATGCATTAGAACAATAAGTCACCAGACCCGGCAATAGTAATTATTGGCATAGAACCAGTCTTATCCCTAGGAAAATCTTCTAGAGTTAATAGAAATATATGTCTAGGATATCTCCAAGATATACACTGACATAGGAGTGAAATAAATAACCGCCTATGTATTGACAAGAAAAATGTATAACAAATAGATATATAATTAAGCTGCCTATTAAGTTAGACAATTCTGACATAACAGTATGGAAACCATAGTGGGCATCATACCATGTAGGAAAGCAACAGTCATCCAAAACATCAGCGTAATGCAAATTGACTGAGACATCATCATCAAGCAATAGTTCTATAAAGTGGAATAGGATATTAAGTATGAAAAAGAAACCCTGATACCCTAGCGAAAACTAAGGTTAGTATGTGACCATACTTTATGAATAGAAACCCATTTACAGATGATCTACAAATAGTCACCTATACTGAAACTGGAAAATGTAAGGAACTCTATAGTGAAAGAAACCGACAATCTATAAAATAAACATCAATTTTTATATGTCATCTAGGGACCACGCTTCACAAAGTGTGAACCCAACTACAAGCAACTACTGTCAGGAAATTGATGAAAAGAGTTGTCCCCTAGAAGAGTAACCATACAGTAAGATAAGAATAAAAGCCATTTACAAAAAGTAGACTCTATAAGGCAATCGCCTATTCCCCTCATGGGACAGCGTATATAAAAACCTTCAAAGAGAAGAAGAGGTACACCATTAGAGGGAAATGTCCTTCTGAAAATAAGAACATCTTTAGTAATAACGAAAAGCTTTATGACAACCCTAAAAGATATCCAAGGAACATGTACAAACCAACCGTGTCTACACAAAGAGGTTGAGAGACAATCAAATAGAAATAGCTATAAATCAGAACCTGAAGAGCAAAACAGTGTTTTAAGGCACACAAGATGATTAGCTTCTGGTTTACCATGCTCTAAATCTAGCAAAAGTAGAGAACTTTTACTATCAATCATAAGCAACGTCTATCACCTAAACGTAAGGCAAGTAATTAACCAAGACCAACAAGAGGATCTTGTAAATAACCACTCATCAAAAGGCAAATCACCTATATTGAGACTCCCATTGAGGTATAAATTTCAAAAGTGCCTAACAAGAGGTACCAAACTTTACAAATGTTTAATCTCGTACGTCCGCGATATAACCCGAAACAGAGGGCGGAACACTGCACCCTCAAATGAGAGTCTAATAGTGCACAAGCTGAGCAATCCCAGTTCAGAACATATATGTTTAGAAATGCTCACCGTAGCATACAAAAGACACATAGAGAATAGTACATCCCATAAAGGTATCAACTCTTGAGCTCTTCTTCAGAGTGAAGCAAACTACAAGACCTGTATATCAGGTATCAATCAAAAACCACATACAAATAAACAGCTGAAAAACTGTCATTGACAAAGCTGAATGAGAAAGTCATGACTTCTGCACCAAGCAGTAAATAAAAATCAAGAAAGCCACTTATCGTGGAATACAACTTCATTGAAAACAATTCTGCTGAATAGATGCCCTCCTATTATCCTAACTGACCAGAACAAAGGGTCATGAAAAAATGTGTAAAGAACCACAAGGTTATCTAGACAACCATAAACCCCTGCATTATGCATAAATATCACAGTGGTTGTTACAAGATGAAATGCATACTGCAACTCAGTCATGTATAAACACTTCTTTCCACACAGGTCAGAAAGAAGGAATCCAACCAGAACCTTCTAAAGACATGTCTAGGTGACTTTATCACACCGAGCAGCTCTGAATCGCCGCAAAGCTGAACCAGCAAGTACACCAAATAAACGTACACCATCAAATAGCTTATCTTTCAGGCTATCCTATACATGCTCTGAAAACTCAGACTGACACAGCCATGCATGTCTGCACAGTGCAACTGACTGAGCCTTAGCTCTACCCACATTTGGTGGTGTCCATACCACATTTTATGGTAAGTTTCGCCACTTCCCGGCCGTCTTGTACCACCTATGGGATTTCACACCTGGAGTCCTCTGAAAGAGAAGGCAGCTGATGTGCCACAGAGTCGCATAAAGCATGAGAAAATCTGCCCGAAAAACACACTGTGTTTAATAGCCTCAATGCCAAAGGGACAGAAGAGAATATATTCCTCCCACAGTGTTCTAGCCATCTGAATTTGGTGTAACCAAGGGAGGGACACAAGGGCCTGGCGAAGTTGTAGCAGCCTGTACCACTAGTTGTTTTAGGGTGGGATGTCGCAAGAGACAAACTGGGCCTCCAGAGGTGGGTCAACTGCAGCTCCTATCTGGTTTTGCCCAAGTGTCCAACAAAAGGTCATATAGAGACTCATTATAAGGGAGTAAAGGCTCCACTCCTGTCTCACCTTGGTGAAGAATATCCACTAAAGGGCCTGTGGATAATTCAACTAAGGGAAGCTGGCAATCTAAAACCACAGCTGCCCCCCTTAATACCGCAGCATAAGAGGAAGTCACCTCTGTGGCCATACCAGGTGGGGAAAGTAAATCTGAAACCGGAGAGGAATCGAGTCTATTAGCCTCACCCAGATCAGTCAGCCAATTTTCCTCCAAGGGAGGCTAGACAGAATTGTCCAAGGGGGTTTGACACCCTATATTCTCCCCTTCACCTGCCAAACTATGCATTCCCACAGGAAAAGCAGAAACAGGTATTGTAAGGGCAGGTGGAAAGATGCCTAAAGCAGACTGCTCCATCAGCACCACATCTGACACCGTCCAGCAACAACGTCGGGAAGAGTAATGGCTCCGCTGATGTCAGTGGCGAACTGACCCTGATGGTGAGAACCCCGAAGGACTGTGCACAGGCGCCGCCGCTCAACTGTCACCAAGGGCGAACCCGCCGGTGAGGATCCAGTCAGGACACCTCTCATCTCCTTGGGGCTAGAAAGCACACCAGAGGGGGACCGATGCCCAAAGACTTCATGCTGGGAAATGTAATACTCCCACATTTGGACAAGAGTCGCCCCGGCTCTAGGATATTTAGGGGGTGCGGGGTGGACTCCTGTACATGTTTCGCAACCAAAAGTTGGGAGACGGTGTCAGAGATTAACATGCGTTTAACCACTTGTGCTTCGGTGCCTCTCTCGACATCGACGGAGATGGCCCCTTACCCGAATGGCTCCTTGATCAGTCTCTGGACTTTGACGAGAACTGATGACGTGGTGCCACAGATGGTCACGCCACCAGAAGTTTCATACAACGCTCTCTCAATGCCTTCGGTCGAAGACGGAACCTCACTCCTCAGAGTCATTGTGTTATCCAAGGTATCACAAACAGATGGTATGAGGATCTGTGAAAAACAGCCCCCTAACTGCTCTGGGTCCCCTTTGCAAACGCGGAAAAGAAGGAACTGACGTCTACGAGGGATTATATAGACTCTGTCAATGTCACATCCGGTGGATGGCGTCAATACAGGGTCACGCGATGCCCTCTTCTGTTGTGCAGACGTGCTATGTGAAAAACTTCGAGATCCAGTCTCGTGCCTGGGGAAGATTCTAAAGTAAGGACATCTGCAGCTAGATGTCTCTGTCAGATTAGATGGGAACAAGAACTGGGGCACACACTCAAGAATAACGAATGGGAAGATATTTATTATAGGGCATGACACAGAGCGTAAAATGGCAAGCGTGGAATCAGCCACTAAGATAGTGACACATTGGTATCCTTTCCCCACCAGAGTACAGAGAGGCAACCCCATTCGAACACTGCTGGCGAGGATGCGAAGCAACAGGCACAGTGTTGCACCTTTTGTGGACATGCCCGAAGCTAACTGGTTACTGGGATACAGTCCTGAATGATACTGACACATCTTGATACACAACACCCACGCTTCCCAGCCTATGTTATACTGGGCCTCCCTAATCCCACTGGCCTTTCCCCCGAGATCTCAATGGGGCCATAAGCTTTACACTCCCACTGGGGCATGGACAAAGTCCCCCCACACACAACATGGCTACATAGACTATGGGGGGACTAGCCCTTGAGATAACCGACAAACTAGCAGCTTACAGCAACCTACGGGCTTCATAAATTGTGTTACTCTCCATGTACGTTAGTAAATTGACATTCCCTAAATATTTGCAGTGATTGAGTCTGACAGCCATGGAAGATGAATCCCACACACAGAGTGAGATGCTTCCTAAATCGAAGCTAGAGGAGATTTGGAGGAAGTAGGGCCCAGAGCACACTACAGCAAAATGAGTACAATTGGGTGGGTTACAGGGGACGATGGGGAAAGTGGCTATGTTGATACCATTGTGTTTCATGGCATAGCCATCTCTGTTGAAGAGAGACCAAAATGGCACCGGTTTTTGTTTTGACTTATATTCTGAAAACCAATAAAACAGATTTGAACCTTAAAGTGCTTGTGCTCATTTCCCTAAACATGGTAAAATTGGCTTACTCCTGATTGACACATGTGATTTACTTGTAAGTCCCTAGTAAAGTGGCACCACATGTACCTAGGGCCTGTAAATTAAATGTTACTACTGGGCCTGGAGCACTTATTGTTCCACCCACTTAAGTAGCCTTTTAAAATATGTCTCAGGCCTGTCACTTCAGCCTGTGTGCTGTTTTAAACTTCCAATTCGACCTGGCAAAATAAACCTTTAGCCTCTCCTACACTCTTTTTAATCGTCATTTCGCCCCTAAGGTAGGTTCTGGACAGCCTCAAGGGCAGAGTACAATGGGGCAGATTTACAAGAACTGACGCATCTGTATAGATACGTAATTTTCCCTCTGCCTCCATGCGAAACCCTTGAGCCACCATGGATGCGGCATATTTATAATGCGGCGCACCATGGTGCAAGGATTGACAGATGCGTCATAAATCCTGACTCATTTGGTGCTGCAAAAGTCACGCATTGCTGGAGTCGTGTCGCAAGCACAACGCAACTCCAGCAATGCATGGGGAGGCCTATTCCCAATAGACTGTGTCACTCCTTACGCCTGCTCCAAGCAGGCGTAGGGTTTTGACCCAGTGGCGTCCTGGAAGAGGGCGCAGTGAAATCTTGTAGATTTCACTGCGTCACTTCTACAAGGCTTTTTTGCGTGGGAACACCGACCCTGCATACATTATACCTGACGCAGGTATAATGTGACGCAGGGCTTTACAACACGACACCTCTCCCTAGATGCGTCCCGTTGTGAATGGGCCGCAATGTGGCTCATTGTTTACACCGCCACTGCATCACAAAAAGTGATGCAACGGCAGCGCAAAATGGTTGCAAGGGGCTTGTAAATCTGCCACAATATTTTTAAAAAGTTGGACATGTACTTTTCAGTTTCACATGTCCTGGTAGTGAAAGACTCTAAAATGTTTTTTCCACTACTGTGAGGCCTACCTCATTCAGCAACTAATAACGTTTGTTTGGGGACAGGTAGATATTTCATGTTTGGCGTCTATAGAATTGTAATTTTGAATTCTCTTTAATGGTAAAGTACATTTTATATCACAATTCTGAACATGCCACTTTTAGAAAGTTGGCTTTTTTTGTCCTAACTCTTTTGTGCCTCCAGCCTGTATCCTGGGTCACATGATTGTGATTAGCTATAGTTGGTCTTTGTGTATTCCTCCCAGACAGTGACACAAAAGGGTACTAGATGTTGTCAGGATAGGCCATCCTGTCAGGGAGGATTGGAGCTGTGTACAGCCCCACTTACATTTCAAAGAAGCTGCCTCAAGACACTCACAAAGGATTTCATAATAGCCTTTTGTCACCACCAGACATGCTGGGACCAGGGCAGAGAGGAAGGGAATTCCAGAGCCATGTGTGTGTTGGGGGGGGGGCGGGGGGAGTGGGGGGGGGGGCGGGGGGAGTGGGGGGGGGGAATTGCAGAAGTTTCTTCTACTTCAAAACTGGCACCAGGCATAAAAATAGGACCTGCAGACCCACTCTTCAGTTCACTTCTGGAGGACTCTCAGAACACTGCCCTAATACCTGAAACCTGCCCTGATACCTGAAGCCTGCCCTGCGCCCTCAGAGTACTGGCCTGCTGCTTGAGACCTGCCTTAATGCTGGAACCCACGACAACCAACAACTTAAACCTTGCACCTAGACCCTGCCTGAAGTGAGTGCTACTGTCCAAGTGGTACCCACAAATTCCTGGACCCTTGGAAGGGGTGCTAAAGGTGCCCAAACAGTTAAAATACAAAACTTGGGACGTGAAAGAATTTCATCCCAAATGTGCTCTGCCAGCTGACAGGAGACCTACCTGCTCGCTGATCCACCCGAGGTGCATCACTGTTCAGCCTGACTTTGCAGAGGCCACCACCACGTTCTTCACCACAGCAACCAATCCTGTTCAGTGGCTCCTCAGAGAAGGGCTAACCAGCCTTGAGGAATTCTCATTAGCTACAGCATGCAGCCTTGTCACGCTGGAGTTCGAACATGAAATCTTCACTGTGACCTCATGCAGGCTTTTGTGGTTCACCCTGACCGGGATTGTGGTTGTTGCTTGAGTAGGGGTTTCAACCATCTCAATCAGAAACCCAATTTCTCACCAAAATTCAAATCAAATTTTGACTGTATACTTGCCTTTGAGTCTGTACAGTGCTTCACTGCGTTGGCTAGGTTTGCACTATACATACAAAATACATTTAAATTGTACGGGCACCTATATAGATTTGAGTAGATGTATGATCAGGATCACTACAGATGTTTAGCACCAGGATACTCCTTCCGGAGTGACAGCTTGCGCATTATAAATGCAAAAATCAAATCAAATCAAATTGCATTGTGGTAGCTACTGGAATGATTGAGAATTTCATAATAAGTGTTACACCAGCAGAAGAGCCTTGTGCCGGCTTCACCTTTCCATCGGCTGCTGGATACTTAAGGCCCAACTGCGATGTCGGATGTCTGGAGTACATCCGACATCACTCTAGAAACGGAACAGAACAACATCCTGTTGTTGGTTCCAGCCCAGCTATTAGGATGCAACCGAACCCTGTTCGGTCGCAATTCTATACTTTGCAATGGGAGCATGAGTTCCGAATGTAATGCTCTCATAGCAGAGCAGGGGTGCAGTTCATCCCTGCATCCTGTGGCAGGCACCTCAAGGTGCCTGCCACCGGGTGCATGGATCAATAGGGGGGGGGCACAACAGGTGCCCGCTAGTCTGCCAATCGGTGGCCTTGCTCCCATGGGGGCCCTGCTGGGGGCCCCCAAAGACAATTTCCCAATGCCTTTCTGTGTTGGAAAGGCCGGCACAGAAAGGGAGTGGGAAACTGCCATCGTAATCCCTCGGCCGGAAAGAGCCGGCTGAGGGATTGCTGAAGGCCATCAGAATGGTGGATGGGCTCTCCAAGCCCCTCGTAAGCCATTCGAAATCCTACATGGAATAATTTCCGACCGACTCCATCAAAATGGGTCGGTCAGAAATTATTCCAAACAGGAGTGCACGATGCGGTAAGAATTGCTCCGACCGATGGTCAGAGCCATTTCTTACTGCATCGTAATTGAGCCCTAAGACTTAAACCCACGCTCAGGTTATGTAAATATCTGCTTTAAGCTCTTATGCAGATTATTGCCTCAGTGTGCATTGATTGTCCAGATTCATCAAGCTGTGCATTTCCATGTTGGACTGTAGTCGAGAAGTGTGTTACAAGCAACCGATACCCTGCCTTCAGAGTTTATTATAAGCCCCCTGCTTCCCCCTTGGGATATGTTGCAGTCTTTGGCTGTATCTAAAACAGACATCCTCTGAAAGGGTCTTTGATGGAAATCAATTGTTGCATGAGTCCCAAGCATCCCTGTATGTTCAGCTTTCTCAGGCCTGGAACCAATACGAGACAGAAAAGTATGATCAGTTACAGTATTAGATATAGAAAAAGCTACAAAGTAACTTGCGTGTAACTGCAGTTCTCCAGTATTGGTATGTTTCATAGATTCACATGTTTGAATCATCCTCGTAATTGAGCAGGGAGTCCCACAGTATATATAGAGAGCAATAAAATGTTAAATATAGAAAACTTTGACATAGTCACAGAAGTAACCTATTAAAATTATTTTAAAATGACCCAAAACTCAACCAATCACTATACACTTCGCCCTCACCAAAGTCCTCAGGCTCAGATTTCATAGCACAAGTGTTTGTAAAATAGTTGAGCCTGAGATGGGGATGAGGGTGGGTCGCATGTGAATCTATGAATGATACCAATGTTGGAGAACTACAATTCTTTCTGCAATACTGGATCTTTCATAGATTCACATGCTTAAATCCAAGTAGCAAGCAGTTATTTGTAACATATACTAGTGAATGGTGGGAAAAAGAAAGGAGAAAAATGGGGCTAACCTTAATGAAAAAGATGACGTAGCACTGTTTGTCCCACTGCTGCGTCTCTGTTAAGTGTTTAGTCCAGACAATAATGTAGAGTAAGAGTGTGTATGTTTTTCCATGTGGCTGCACTGCAAATGGCCACTATTAGTACTCCAGCAAATAGGGCTGTAGATGTAGAATAACATCTTGAGGATTGTGTTTTGACTTTTCCTTGAAGCTAATATCCAGTCTTGTTATGTCACTAAATTATGGCTGCAGACACCAAGTGAGTTATCTCTTGTTTTGACAGTGGTTGTCCTCTTCTCCAAGAGTCATAGGACACTACTGGTCGAAGCGCGGAGATACTCCTCCGGGAGTCGATTCTAGCGCTATATAAACCCACAATTAAATTAAATTAAATTAATTGATCAGATTGTCAGAAATATTTAGGGCCAGATTTACAAGCCCCCTGCGCCACCAGTATGTCACTTTTGTGACGCACTGGTGGCGTATTTCACTGCTCCATATTTACAGGACAGGAAAAGCCACCCTGTGTGACTTTTCCTGTCCTTATAAATATGGTCCCTTTACACACGTCCCCTTGCGTGAAAAGGGCGTTCCATGGGTGTTGCTGTGGGTGTTCCCACGCAGCACCCATGGAACCAGACACATTTCCAGATTTACGAGGAATCGTAAATCTGGAAATGTGTGTGAATGCTATGCCTCCCCAGGCGAGGCGTAGGGAGGCGCAAAGAGGAGAAATGTTTTAATTTCTTCACGTTTTCTCCTCTTTCAATGCGTGTTGCATTTCAACAGCATGCATCAAAAGAGGAAAATGCCTGTAGTGATTGTTTTTGTGCAGGAAGGTGCCCCTTCCTGCACGAAACCAATCTCCCCATGATGCAGACATCCTTGCACTATGGTGCAAGGGTGCCTGCGCTGACACATGGCAGCTGTTTGTGCACCACCGCAGGGGAGAGCACAGGAATGCGACATATCATTGTAAATATGTTGCATTCCTGTGCACTGAAAGTGACTCAGTGCAGCGCAGCCAAATGTCTTGCGGAATGCACTGAGTCACTTTCTCGTAAATCTGCAGCAAAGTTCTGTCAATACGGAATGTTAGACACCTTTTAACATCCTAGGTAAGAAGTGCTTTTTCTGCTACATTGGTTGGATTCTGGAAATATGTTTTTAATATTATTGGTTAGTTCAAATGGAAACCAGTGAGAACCTTAGGTATTATAAAACAGGGATTCATTCATAGACTCACTTTATCATCTTTAAATTGGAGAAAAGGCTCTTTGATTGTACATGCCTGGATTTTTCTAAGGCCAGATGAAAGCACTAATAAAAAATAAAATTCCAAGAAAGCAATTTTAATTCTGTTTAGTGGATTGGTTCAAAAAGACGCTTCATTAGTTGGGCTAAAACAATGTTCAAATGCCACTGAACTAGTGGGGTTCTTATAGGTGGATAAAGTCTAAAAATGGCCTATAATGAATACTTTAAGTATTCTTTCAGACTATAGCGATGGCCGATTGAATGTTCTTTTGTAGCGAGAAATGGCCGCTTGATCGATTTTGACTGATGCGTGACTCAGACCTAATTGAGAGAGATGCAATAGATCTAGCAATATTTGACAGGGTAAAGGTGATATTGGGTGCAAAGTGTGATCAGTGCACCATAAGCTAAAACATTTCCATTTGGCTCCATAAGTTTTTCTTATAGATGGATCTCTAGCATTAGATAATATTCTCCTGTAATCTTCTGGTATATATAGAAGACTGAATTCAGGAGCCAAGCTTCCAGTCTCAGAAAGGTTTGGTCTGGATGAAGTATTTGGCCGTTGCATTGTGCCAATGGAGTCTGCAACGGTTTCACAGAATTCTGGTTTGTTTCAAGAGCAGTAGTTTTGTGAACCAGTACTGCCTGGGCCATCAAGGAGCTATTAGAATGAGACAACACTGTTCCCTCTTCATCTTTGCTAGAACTCTCTGATTTAATTGGAGGGGTGGAATGACATAGGTATACATTCCTGACCAGTTGATTGTAAAGGCATTCCCCTATGATCCGGGAAGGTTTTGCCTGGTGGCCTAGAAACACCATTTGTAGTTCAGGTTGCTCACAAACAGGTCTAGACTTTGTTTGCCCCAGCATGAAAAAATGTTGTCGCGTTGCTCCTATTGCAAATCCCTCTAGTGAAACTCTTGAAGAGTTTTGCTGAGGCTATCTGCCCAGGCGTTGGTTGTTCCTGGGAGAGGTTTGGCTTTTAGTTGGATACGGTTTTAATGTCCCAGTCTGATATTTTCAGTGCTTCCATAGAGACTTGTAGGGAACGTTTCCCCCTTGTTTGTTGATATAAAACATGGTTGTAGTATTGTCTGCCCATATCAATACAGACAAATTGCTTATGCCTGGAAGAAAGGCTCATTGGCCCAGTGCTATGGCCTTCAATTCTAGTATGTTGATATGCAGTTGCTTCTCCTTAAGAGACTATTTGCTGCTAATTGCTAGTTCATACAAATGAACTCCCAGCCTTGTATATAGGTGTCTGTGGTCATAGCGAACTGAGAGTTTTCTTGCGGTATGGAAGCCCACTACGCTAAAGCTTCCTTCTTTCATTTTGTTACCCTTATATCAGTGACTGATTCCTGCACCTGAAGCCATAGTTTGTCGAGTTCCTCTTGAAAGGGTCTCATGTGAAGGTGACAATGAGAGATCAAAGAGTTGCAGGAGGACATAATCTCTCAAAAGAACTTGAAGGTTCTGATGGTCACTTGTTTTTAATTTTGTAAAATCTTGGCCATTGAAATTAGATGTTCTACTCTCTCCTTGGATGGAAAGGCCTTGTCTTTGTCTAAAATTTATTTCTCCTGGCAATTGAATTTCTCTTGCGGGGATTAAGCAAGAATTCCTTTTTTTTTTAAAGTAACCTTTGTAGTCCTCTGAAGAGCTGCAATCAGTCTCTTGTTGAGTTCTTTGTGACTTTGGGTGAGTTTCCTTTGACTAGCCAGTCGTCTAGTTAAGGAAATATTTGATGGCCTTATTTTCTTAGGTGAGCTGCGACTGGAGCCATACACTTCATGAATATTCTTGGGGCTGACTTGAGTTCAAATGGCAACACCTTGAACGGATAATAGCGACCGGCCACCTTGAATCAAAGGTAACTGCAGTGATCAACGGGAATTACAAATTTAAGGATGTCATATAATCTCACTGTTGAAGCAGTTGGAGAGCTTCTTGCAAAGTGACCATTCAAAATGATTGTTTTTTTGATTTTTTTTTTGCAGATTTCAAAAATCCAAAATCGACCTCCATTCTCCTGATTTCTTCTTTTTATTAGGAAAAAGCGAGAAAAGATTCCTAAATCTGTCTGGTAATCGGAGATTTGCTCTATTGTCCTTTTTTGCAATATTATTATAATCTTGGTTTGAAACAGCCAAAGGTATTGGTATTGGCATTGACCTCTGGGTGGTGGTGGTGTTTTTTTTAATCAATTCTAGCGACCAAACAATATCAGATCCAATACCCAGCGCTAGGACGTTATACTGGCTTACCGTCTATCAAAAGTTGAGATTTCTACTTCTGTAAGTATTCCACGATTCGTTGTTACAGTCTCTTGTACAATGTCACTGTCTTTTTGAATGTTCATTAACTCAAGATTGGTTTTTTGATATTCTTTGAGGGGCCTACTTATTGTAAGACGCTGGTGGTGGTCTATATTGTTGTGTGCAGGCTTGACAGTATGGCTGTTGAATTGATTAATAGGGTTGATATGTATAAGTTTGGTAACCTCCTCTAGAAGAATTCTGGCCCCTTCCTCGTGCTCCACGAAATGGCTGTGGTAGGCTTTCATGAAGGGTTCCCAAGGAGCGTGGAGTGCCCATATCTGTTTTAATTGACTGAAGTGCTTCATCAACATTCCTACCAAAGAGTAATTCCCGATCATAAGGGATCTTTCTACTCTGTACCTTAGGTCTAAAAGATGTAGAACCATGCCAGCCTTGCCTTAGTAATACTGCACCACCAGCTAATTGTCGGGATTCCGTCAAGGCAATATGCATTGCGGTATCTATTGTACCATAAGAGTTCTTTCTCCTTCTGACAGGATTTCTCTTTTTTATCTGCGGGAAGTAACTCAAGGTATGGCCTCATGTCTGTCCATATCTGACAGTTATATCTTGTAAGAATTGGAAGTGCGTTAATTGCTCTGATTGATGTGTTTGCCGTAGAAGAAAAATGTTTACCACTGTTGTTGAGCTTTCGTACATCTCTGTCTGGTGGTGCCAAGCATGGAGGTGTTGGATTTCTTGAGCGTAGCTGGGCTGCTTGCATAATCATTAAGTCTGCCCGGGGTGAACAAAGACACAAGCAAGAGTGTTGTTGGGTGCTTTTTCCCATCCTAGTAATTACCGCAGCTACTATACCCGGGTTCTTCATAACCTTTAGACCATCTGACCAAATGTGATCAATTATTAGAATCATTCTAATTGATTTATTTTAAGGCTCTTTAAAGTCATACATAAAGCAGTCATTTCCTTTTGTTGGTATTTTTTTTAATATTTTGTGTTTTATAGAGCGCGAACTTGACCCGTTAGGGTATCAGAGCGCTTTACAGGAATCATAAAGTTGTACAAAGGTTACGAGTTACAGATTATATAACAAATGGGAGGGGGCGGGGTGCTGGATACATAAGGAGTACGGACACATATGTACAGTTTACATTTACAATTTCTCAAGAACAATGTCCCAGGTTTCTTGGTGGGTCGACTAGGTGATCTGAAGGGAGGCAGTAGTTGGTAGGTAATCAGGGGCTCTATGGTGGATAGAGGCAGAGTTTAAACAAGGAATTTACCCATAAGGAAGGTTTTGGCATCGTTTCTGAAGCGTGCCAGAGAAGCGATCCTTCTAATGGTGGGTGGGAGGGAGTTCCATATTCTTGGTGCGTCCCCGGAGAAAGCCCGATTGTAAGATTTCTTTTGTCCGGAAACGTGCAGGTTGGAGCAAGAGGTCTCTGGCGGACCGGGAGTTTCTGATTCCTCCGGATATCACAAGTTTCTGTGCAAGATATGCAGGGGAGTTTGCGTATAGAGCCTTGTGTGTGATGCATGCCAGTTTAAGCTGTATTCTGGCCTCGAGGGGAAGCCAGTTCAGAGCTTTCAGGTGTAGAGAAATGTGGTCAAATTTCCTTGTGCCGGTAAGTAGTCTGGTGGCCGCATTGAGGCAGGCTTTTAAAGGAGCCTGGGAGATCTTGGGTAAACCCGAGAGGGTGGAACAGCCATATTCCAGTCTAGAGATGACTAGTGCTTGGATAGCCATTTTTAGGTCGGGAGCGTTGAGGAAGGGTTACCATTTCCTTAGGTAGTTCAAGTGGAACCTGGCTGATTTGGCCATCGAATTGATGTGGTCCCGCATGTTCAGGTTGCAGTCCAGGGTGATTCCGAGGGATTTGGCAGAGTCCACGATGGTCGGTGGGCAGTTTAAGGTTGTGATAGCCTTAATCCAAATCTGAATCTCAGGGTTGGTTTTTGTAGGGGAGATTAGGAGAAATTCTTTTTTCTTTGCGTTAAGTCTGAGTTGATTGGAGGCGAGCCAATGGACAGTCGATTTCAAGGCCTCATTCAGGGAGAGAATCTCCTCGAGAGATGAGGTTTTGATGTAGATCTGAGTGTCGTCAGCATGCATATGGTAGGAGATATTTGCTGTGCGTAGAACATCGGCAAGCGGTTCCAGGTAAAGTTTAAAGAGGGTACAGGGTTGATCCTTGAGGTACTCCAACCATGACCGGAGAGGGAGCAGACAGGTTGCCGTTAATTAGGAATCTCTGTGATCGGTTTTGGAGGAAGGACCTAAACCATTCTAGAACAGAGCCGTCCAATCCCATCCTGAGGATAAGTAAACAGGCTTTGCCTTGGTCAAGGGCTCGGAGGGCATCATCAACGAAGTGGAGCATGGTGGTTTCAGTGCTATGTCCAAGTCTGAATCCGGATTGGAAGTCGTTGAGTAGGTGGAAGTTGTTGATGTGTTGACTTAGCTGCTGTTGCACACACTTATCCAACACTTTGGCAAAAAGAGTGATGTTGGAGATAGGTCTGAAGTTGTCAGGGGAGGCTGGATCCCGTGACGGCTTTTTCAAAATGGGGAGGACTTGGCCGGCTTTCAGAGAGTCGGGAATCGAGCCCTGCCGGAGCAAGGCGTTGATTATTTCAGTCCAGCTAGGAACGATGGATTGAGCGGTGGCACCTAGGCAGTTGGAGGGGAGCGGGTCATTGAAATGGTTGTTAGGGTTTAAGGTATTGAGGGGCAGATTTACAAGCCCCGTGCGCCACTTTTGCGCCGCCGCTGCGTCACTTTTGTGACGCAGCGGCGGCGCAAAGCTAGCGCCATGCTGCAACAGATTTACAATGTGACGCATCTAGGGAGTTGCGTCACGTTGTAAAGCCCTGCGCCACATTAAACCCGCGTCAAGTTTAATGTATGCAGGGTGGGCGTTACATCGGAAAAAGCCTCGGAAAAGTGACGCAGTGAAATCTACAAGATTTCACGCAGTCACTTTTCCGACGCTGGTGCGTCAAATCCTTACGCCTGCTTCAAGCAGGCGTAAGGTGTGACGCACCATGTTAGGGATAGGGCAGGTTGGAACAGTGCTGTAGTTGCATCATGCTTGCGACACAACTTCAGCACTGCGCCAACCTTACGCCGGCAGATGCGTCACGCATCTGCTTGTCCTTGCGCCACGATGCACCGCATTGTAAATGCGGCGCATCTGCAGTGGCGCAGGGGCAAACTTGCGTGACGTATCTTTCCTGGCGCATCCCTGTCGATTTGCAGGGATGCGCCAGGGAACGTAAATCTGCCCCATAGGATTTTAATGACGGAGTCTTCGTCATAGAGATTAAAGTCGGTCCAGTGTGCTTGATTTTTAGGTGAAGCCAGTGAGGGCAGCGCAGAAGGAGGAGGATGGTCAGGGAGGGGTTGAGAGTATGTGGCAGAACTAATGGGCAGATTTACAAGGAACTGACGCATCTGCATAGATGCGTCAGTTTCCTTGCGCCAGTGCTAAATGTCCTTGCACCACCATGGATGCGCTGTATTTACAATACAGTGCTCCATAGTGCAAGGATTAACACAAAAGTGACGCATCACTGGAGTTGCTCATGAAAGTGAGGCAACTCCAGCAATGCACCACAACAGATAGGTGAGTCCCTTACAAAAAGCCCTGCATCATTCCTTAAGCCTGGTCTGAGCAGGCGTAGGGATTTTGACGCAGTAAAGGAGTAGAGTGACGCAGTGAAATGTTGTAAATTTCACTGCGTCAGTTCAACATGGCTTTTTGTTTGGGGACGCCCACCCTGCATACATTATACCTGGCGCAGGTATAATGTGACGCAGGGCTTTACAACATGACGCATCTCCCTAGATGAGTCAAGTTGTAAATTGGCCGCATTGTTTGTGCCGCCGTTGCGTAAAAAAATGTCACTTAATGGCGGCGCAAGCAGGCGCAAGGGGCTTGTAAATCTGCCCCTATGTTCGATCCTTAAGGCTGTGATTTTGTCAGCGAAAAAAGAAGAGAAATCCTCAGATGATATTAGAGAATTGGGTGTTTCTTTCGGTGTCTTGGCCAGCTTATTGGATTGGTATTTAACCAGTTCGAAGAGCTTGCCGGGTCTGTTCTTGGCGTTCCCCAATTCAGATCTGAAGAATAATTTTTTTGAGTTGAGGATATTTTTGTTGTAGGCATTTCTAGCCTGTCGGAGAAGTTTTAGATGAGCGGCAGAGGGGTGATGTCTCCAGGAGGGATCTCCTCTCGTTGTTGAGGGAACCGGTGAACCAGGGGTTTCTGTCTTTGACTTGGGTTCTTTTTAGTTTTAGTGGGGCTAGGTCATCCAGAATGTTCGACATAGTTGCAGAGTAGTGATCATTGAGATCACTTTCCGTAGTAATATGTGAGGGGAGGGGGAGGTCGGTTTTGCAGCGAGCCTCTAGTTCCCTGTGGTCCAGGTTCTTGGTGTCTCTGACCCAGCGTTTGGGAATCACCAGTTGCGGTGCCTTTGTCTTGTGGGTGTCAGGTAGTAGGAAGACGATGGTGTGGTGGTCGGACCAGTCACATGGATCTATAGAGATTAGCTTAACTGTAGATTCCTTAGATATGATCCAGTCAAGAGTGGACCCTTTCAAGTGAGTTGGTAGTGAACAGGATTGGGTCAGGGCTAGATAGGTCAGGAGATCTTTGATGACCTTGACATGAGGATCCTTGGGATCGTTCCAGTGCAGGTTGAAATCACTCAGGAAAATATCTTTAGCGTTGGAGGAAATCTTAGCTGTCATGATTTCCATGAGGTGGTCCATGAAGGAGTCGTTCATTTCAGGGGGTGGTAAAAGATGTGCAGATTGCACAGTTTAGTGGAATTGCTGCAAATGGAGAGGGCGAGGTATTCGCAGGAGTCGGTGGTATCCGCTGTAAGTGCCATGACAAGGAGGTTAGAGCGGTAGATGCAGGTGATGCCTCCTCTTTTCTTGCTAGCTTGCCTGTCTAGCCTTACAATGTTATAGTTGGGAGTGACTAAGAGGTCCAGGCATGGAGATGAGTATTCGTCGAGCCATGATTCTGTAAGAATTGCTATGTCGTAATTTTTGTTCAGGATGAGATCAGCAATATCGGCAGCATGCTTAACTGACGATTGGCAGTTGATTAGGAGACCAGATAGACGTGGGTCGGAGGGAGTGTCAGGGGTCGGGGCGGCCAGGTGTACAGTCGCTAGATTGCTTTTAACCACACTTCTGTTACGGAGGGTAGCTGATCTTTTAGGGTTTATAGTGACCGTGCGGATGGCATATTCGGCACTCCTATCTAGTAGGCAAGGGCTAACTGGGGCCTAGTTGTAGTCCCGGAGGATGGCAAGGTTTTCCTTTTCGGTGAGGTCTAATGGACTTGTGGTGGCAGGGGTAGAGTTGTAAGAGAGTACAAGAGCCAGGGTTTCCTCCTCCGATAGGTGACATGGTTGCTTGCGGGGGTGCAGGTGTCTCAGTGATAGCGGTAGTGGGTGCTTGGGGCGCTCTGTGCTCAGAGGGGGGATGGAGTTCAGCCGGGGCTTAAGGTTAGTTAGGGAGAGTTCGGCAAGGTGAAGGAGGTTCATTAGTCCAGAATGGAGATGTGGATGCTCTGAGTTAAATTGGAAGCTCTGGAGTGCAGGGTTTCGATATCCATATGGGGGGGGAGGCGCTAGAAGGCAGGGGGGCAATGGTTCAGGCTCAGTTCTATGGGCATGCGTAGGTGGTGGGGTAGAAGGGCTGGCTTGACCTGTGTCGTAGGTCTTTGGAGGCGTACCAATCTCGCAGTCAGAAAGGGGAGCTAGCGAGGAGGAGACCAAAGGTTTAGGGACGATTCTGTTGTTAAGGCCAGGGGACGTGCTATGGAGATTAGGATGATATGTTTTGGGAACCTTTGGAAGGGAGATAGTGGCAGGTCCAATATTGTTGAGGCTCTATTGATGAGTGAAAACTTCCTATATCAACTGGAGGTGAATCCACTGCTGGGGAAGTTATGCCTCCTGGAAAGGGAACTATATACTCCTCCCACTATGTACCAGTGGAACGAGGGAAAACTGGCTGCGTTTGATTGTCATCTTGGTTGTTATCTATATAAGTGTCAACTGTAATTGGTAGATTAGGGTAGGTTGCCAAAGGTATGTTACTAAAGGCGATAATGCTATCGGTCTTGAACACATGTGCTTGTGAGGTCTCATTTGAGGTCTTGACCGAGGTGAAGCTTGTCTTGAAAGTTGTCCTTGAGGGTCAGTCAAAAATTCCAGAAATCACTCAAAGAATACTGTGAGCATGAGCCATAAATCTTTGTTTCAATATATTTTTATTGATTACCAAAAAAATGGTAGTTGCATCAAGCACAGGTTACACCCCAAGAGTTACAGAAATCTCAAAAGAACACATAGCTTGTTTCCGAGGTCTCAGCCTGACTTAATACTGTACATTTGTATCCCTCTCAAACTCGACTTGACATTGCAAAGTTACTCACACCAAACTTACATTGATGAGGGATGAAACACTTATTGGCCCTTGAGCCCTCTACCCAAACATCAAACTTAGAAAGATATAAACAAACAGACATAGCATGGTGGTTGTGTTACGGATCTACCCAAGTGAAGGGCGGCCTAACGTGGCGGGGACCGAGTCTGCCTTGTTACACGGCCATCCATAGAGAGCTCTAACTCTGTTAAATATGAAAGAGGTGAAGGGCTCTTAGTCTGGTACTGCTTGCAATAGGGGCAAACCCTCTGATAGATATATCACCAATGAGGACCAGGTATACTTGAATCCCTTTCTTGATCCCTCCATTATATCTGACAATCGTTCCATTGCTAACGTTCTCCACATTCTGGCATGCCATTGTGTGATGGACCGGGCTTCAGCCTTCTTCCATGCGGCGGCTATTGCCATCTTGGCGGCGCCCAGGTACAGCCACATAATGGAGCGATCCCCCTGCGTTTGAGGTTTCAGACTGGGGTCCCAAATCCCTAATAGGGTATGGTCCATAGAGACAAGGATTGGTTAGCCCAGAATCAGTTTAATTTGGGATAGTATTTCCTTCCAGAATGGCTGGATAGAGGGGCAATCCCACCGTATGTGATGAAAGACTCCCAGAAGCCTGCAACCTCTCCAGCAGCTGTCTGAAGTGTTAGTGAATATTTTGTGCAGTTTCTGAGGATGTATGTACCATTTGTACATAATTTTATAATGAGCCTCCCGTAGGTACATGGATCGGTTGTGCTTGGCAATGTCCTTATATAGGGAGATCCATTGCTTCTCCCTCAGGGAAGAGGGAAGGATAGTGTCCCAAAATTTCCGGTGTCGCCGGGTCGATTGCAGATTTTTTGCCGGGATGAGGGAGTATAGAAAGGAGATTGTCCCCTGATTGAGCGAATTTCTCGATTGGGAGGAGGTCCCTGGTCGCGGCCTTCCGCACCTCAGGTTGCTGCACCCAGTGTTTTAGCTGCAGGTAATGGTATTCCTCTGTGGGTTGCAACTTGAATGTTCTCATGCATTCCTGAAAGGTCAGTAGTTCTCCCTGTAGAGATCTGATATCATGAGGCAACCCCCCTCCATCCAACCCTCGAAAGGCCCCTGCTGAAGGGCCGGGGGAATTCTGGGTTAAAGTGAATGAGGATGTAGGGGGATGGGAAAGTTGTCAGGGGCAGTGATCTAGTGAGGATGTCCCACACCTGAAGCGTGGTAGCCGTGGGGGTGCTGAGGTAGGCATTTGGAGGTCTATCTCGTTTCTGTTTCCACAGAAGGTCCCATATGTACCAGCCTGTTACCTGCCAGTCATATGGACCCAGTGTTTCTCAGAGTGCCTGAGGGACCATTCTGTTATCACCCAGAGTTGGTCAGCTCTATAATACCCCAGAAAGTCCGGGAGGACCAACCCCCACTCCTTGCGCGGTTTAGTTAATAAGCAATGACATAAGCGAGCCGTTTGTCTCTGCCAAATGAACTTAGTGGTCATTTTTTTCAGATCTTTAAATAGTTTCCTGTCGACCGAGATTGGCAGGCCTTGAAAGAGATAAAGTAGCCTGGGGAGGACATTCATCTTAATGGCATTGATTTTCCCTATCCAGGAGGTATAGGCGGATCCCCATCTCCTCATATCGGTCTTAAGTTGTCTCAGCAAGGGAGGAAAATTGGCTTTATAAAGATCGGCTAATTTGGGGGTGAGCTTGACACCCAGATATGTAATTTCTTTTCGAGTGCAACAAAAGGGGGAGGTCTCCTCTATTTTTCCCATCACCTCCCAAGTCATTGTCAGATTGAGCAGAAATGACTTTGAAAAAGCCTCAGGCTTCAAAGTGAATCTGTCTAAGAGGTTAAGCTCCGCTTGAATGGCCGGCAGGGAGTTCAACGGGTTAGTGATGGGGAGTAGGACATCGTCCGCAAAGAGGGAAATCTTATGTTCGTCCGCAGCAAATCTCACCCCTCATATGGCTGAGTCTGCCCTGATCCGTTCCGCAATTGGCTCTATGCTTAGGGCGAAGAGCAGGGGGATAATGTGCAGCCCTGCTTTGTGCCACGTGAGAGGCAAAAGGAGTCCCAGGCTACTCTGTTAACTAGGACACGAGACCTGGGAGAGTGGTAATTGGCTCACACCATCCCTATAAAAAAGTTGCTAAACCCGAACCGCCTCAACGTCCGACTCAGAAAAGACCAATCAACTCAGTCAATGGCCTTCTCCGCATCTAGCGAGAGGAGGGCTGCTGGAATTCCCTTTATCTGTACTTTCTCTATGATGTGCATGATTCTCCGGAGGTTGTCGCGAGTGTGGTGCCCCTTGATGAATCCTGATTGGTCTGCGTCAATCAGAAATGGCAGGACGTTCTCTAAGCGGCTGGCCAGTATTTTAGAGTATAACTTGGCATTTAGGTTTAACAGTGTTATAGGCCTGTATTAGGCACTTGCTTTAGGGTCTTTCCCTGGTTTAGGAATAATGGTAACGAGAGCCTCCCCGATGGTCGCTGTTACCTGCTGCGAGGTTGCTTTGTCGCTAAAAAGGGTCACTAGGTGTGGAGTCAACTCCGGCACAAATGTACGATAGAATTGAGCGTTTAGCTCATACGGGCCAGGGGCCTTCTGCACTTTGAGAGCATCACTCGCCTTTTGACCTCCTCGCTGGAGATGGTCTATTGAGTTCCTCGTTGGTAGAGGGCAACACCTGCGGTAGTGTAAGACTTTCGAGATGACCCTCTTGATCCTGGACCTCTAGTGGATCTGCGATATAGAGTGTGTGGTAGAATTACCCGAAGGCATTTGCTTTACCCTCATTTGCTTTACCCTCCTCGCTAGAGTGGGTGACGCCAGCTTCATCCACTATTTGTTTGACATATTCTTTTTCCTGTTTTATTTTGAGCTGACACGCCAGCAGGGTTCCTATTTTGTTCCCTCCCTCGTAACCTCGGGCTTGTAGGAGTAGGATAGTTTTTTCCGCTCTTTTGGTATATTTCACCTGTAATACCCCCTTCAGCAATGTGACACTATGCAGGGTCTGTACCGATGGGTTTTCTTTGCGTGTTTTTTCGGCCTTTTGTAGTTCCCCCTCTAACAGGAGTCTCTCCCCCTTCTGCTGGTTTTTAAGCCTGGTGACCATCTCAATGCATTTGCCCCTTATGACCACCTTGAACACGCCCCAATTAGTCGCGTCTGACATGTGTGTGGGGTCGTTTGTGTCAAAATAGTCTGTTATTGCTTTTCTCAATTCGTCCCCAAGAAGTCTATCCCTACTAAGGGAATTGGGGAAATACCATCTATCATGTCTCGAGCGAGGGGCCGGCCAGTTGAAGATCACCTCCGGGGGGGCGTGATCCGAGAGGCAAATCGGGTGGAATTGGGTCCCCAAGACTGCGTAGAAAAGAGATTGACTTATAAAGGCATGGTCAATTCTAGAATAGTTTCTATGAGAGTGGGAGAAAAAGGAATAGTCCCACATCGTGGGGTGAAGGCTCCTCCAAGCATCCAGCAGCCCGAGGCACTGAAGGGAGGCCTTAAGCGGCTTGCTAAAGACCCTACCTGCTGACCTGTGTGAGTGTCTCATGTCTATGGCCGGATTCCATATTAAGTTGAAGTCCCCCAGGGACATTATGTCACCCACGGCAATCCCCTCCAATGTTGATAAAAACTGCAGCGAGGAAATCCAGCTGCTCTGTATTGGGCGCATAGACTATGGCAATTGTACATTGCCTGCTCCTTAGTTCCCCTCTAACCATCAGGAATCACCCTTCTTTGTCTGACTTAGAGTTCTCGGGGTGGAAAGGGACCGAGGTATGGTAAAGGAGGGTCACCCTGTTCTGATTCGTGGAGGCCCGAAATATTTGTGGATATGCCTTATGTGTCAGACGCTGGTCATCTCTTTTTCTTAGATGGGTTTCCTGTAGACCCACTATCAGAATGTGATGGTCTACCAGAAATTTCTATAGACTGTGCCTCTTATTGGGGGAGTTAAGTCCCCTAACATTCCAAGACAAGCAATTGACCGCCATTCATCAAATCGCAACCATTACCCTCGCCCGTGGGAGCCAAAGACAACTACTCCTCAGGAGTCTCCTTCCCCCCACCCACTTAATGGCCTAGTAATAGCAATCAGATTAATGGACACCATGATACATAACAAATATAAAACAGGAACTTTGAGCTCTGTGATTCCCTATCTCAGAATAGAACCTCGTTTTGAGCTTCTCCGGGGGCGTGCCTACTCCCGTTGTCTATCCAAAGCTTCTGCACGCTCCTCACCAGGTGAGGTCAGACCCCACAGAATCCTTTGTTACCGTTCCTTAGTACCCTACTAAGCATCTATAATATGGGATTGCTGCAAATGTTCAAGGTTTCCCTATAATTCATCCCATTGATTTCTTGCCTCCTCGTCGCTGTGTCTGCCATGGACCCCCGCTGCGTCGCTCCCCCTGTTGCTCAACTCCGTCATCCCTAGTGGCTGCTGCTGGCCTCGGGAGGGGGGGGGGAGGGGGGGGGGGCGGAATCTTGAGTCCCAACATGTCTGCAGCTTCCCCTAGCTCCGTGCAGTGAAGATGTTTATTGTCCATTGTGAAAGCTAGGTCACAGGGGTGGTCCAACAAAATGTTATTTGACGGTCTCTTAGGGCCTCTGTGACCAGCCGAAACTGCTGTCGTCGGGCAAGAGTTTCCTGGGCTACATCCTGGAAAACTGAGCATGTCGTATTCTGGAACGTTATTTTATCGTTACTTCTTGCCTTCTGGAGGATTCATTCTTTCACTTTAAAGGAGCTGAATTTTGCTAGGACATCTCTGGGCCTCCTGTTATCTCCTTGTCGCCATGGCCCTATTCTGTGGACCCTTTCTAGCTGCACCTCTGGGCTTCCCTCACCCAGAACGGTGGAGGCGAGCCCCACCATGAACGCCTCCAAGTCTGGACCTTCGCAGCCCTCTTCCAGGCCCCTGATCCTTATGTTGTCTTGCCTAGAGCGGTTTTTGACGTCCTCGCATTTGAGAACCATGGCCCGCAGCTGGTTTTGTAAGTCGGCGGATTTTTCCACGAGGGAGCTTTACATGATCCACCAATTCTTGATATTTAGCCTCCAGGTCAAAGGTTCGGCCCCAACCGAGTCCACATCTGCCTGCAGGGCCTCCATCTTCCCCCCCATTTCTGCGTCAAATGCGTTGAAGGAGGCCCCTATGTCAGCTTTAATGTCTTTGCGGAGCTCCCTTTTGATGTCTCTCAATGATGCCATCAGGTCTTCCCGCGTGAGCGCCATGTCTCCTCTGGGCTGCGCTTTCCCTTCTTTATCTACCCCCAAGCCCGCTGCGGTGAAGTAGCTGGAGACTCTGGTTGACTGAGTCTTCTTTGGTGGCATAGGGTCCAGAGCGCGTGGTCAGCCCGGGGCCATTCCGCGGTCTTCCAGTCCTGGAATCTATGTGGTGCTGTCCGGTACGGGGCCTCACTTTTTACGCTGAGGGGTAAGGTCAAGGGGGTCTCTTCGCACTGCTTGGGGGGGATCACCTCATCGTACACACTCCTTTCAGTTCACAGGAACACCCATCCAGGCTTGTGGGTTCTGCACATGGGCTGCTTCCTACACTCTGGCAGCTTATATGTCGAGGCCTGTGCACGTGGCATCAGTCTGCTAGGAGAGATGCCTGGCCGGCGCCATCTTAAAGCCAGGCACCGATAGCTGGAGATCAGCGTTCAATCCCGTGGGTCCAGGGTCTCCCAGCCAACAGGCAGATGCCCCCATACATAGGTCCGCCGGGGCCGCACACACAGAAGGCTATCCCTGGGCTCCTCACCTAATAGCCTGTGCGGCCGCCGACCGCTTCCTCGCAACGTCTCAAGGGGCCGGAACGCCCCTGCTGGCCCCGCAGTCCCGGGAAGCGGCTCTATTTCCTCGCTCTCAGATTTCTCCGACCCAGGCGAGATGTATATGCTGGTTGTGGGTCTCGGGCTGCTCTCGCTCCCCACCTTAGGCCCCGGCTAGAGCGCCGCCTGTAACTTCTGCTCCACTGCTCAGAGGTAATCGCCATCTTGGATCGTTCCACATGTTGTGGGGGCTCCGCCGACAGCCCCCAGGCTGCAAATCAATAATGTTGGAGCCCCTTTTGAGCCTTCCAGCTAGGTCTCCTTGTGAACTTGATTTGGTGGCATATCATCGCTGAATCTGCCTTTTGCACAGGGCCTGGAGCTGAGCAGAGTGGATTCACGTCCTATCTGCCATGATGGTTGGCCACCTCCCGCCATAAATCTTTGGTCAGAGCTGTAGGGACTTGTATCATAGCTTCCTGTGATGTTTGGTGAACCTGTGTATATGGGTCGTAATTGTAGAGCCAGGAGTCATCCTGATCATCTCGGAAGGACTGGTAAGATCTTCAGGTGTCAGGACCTTGTGAACGGATAAGCTTGTTCGTATTCGTCCTCATCTGTGTCGTGATATTTGGCCTTTAGTTCTGTTGTGCTATATAAAAGCCCAAATGGGCCATCGTTGTCCTCCTTATCTTCTCCTTTGGAACATTCAGTTGTGAAAGGTTTGTCAGTTTGGTATGGAGAGACCTTCCTAGGTGATGTCTGTTCTAGTATGAGTGGCATTTAGATGCCTTTTTTCCGAGATGAGGGTGATCCTATTGTGTATTTTATGGATTTGGACTGTCGTCAATGGAATTGATGTTATCAATGGTGGTGTTGTGCACATGGTCGTAATAGTCGTCGTTGGTACTGTCGAGGGTATTCACATCAAAGGTGTTGACATCATCAACAACGTTGTAGTCTTCGTCGACAGTGATGATGTTGATGTGTCAGCTTTGCTGGTGGTAACATGGACAATGAGGGTTTCTTTGTCAACAATGTTACCAATGGTGGTCTCGTTGACGATTGAGAAATTGTTATGGATTTGGAAGCTGACCCTTTAGAGGTTGTTTTTAGAGTAGATGGCTGAGAAGATGGGTTGTGAACAGATTTAGAATGGATTTTTTTCAGTCACTATTACAATATCAGGAGATACTTCATTATGATTCTCAGATATTTTTATGAAACTTTTTTGGAAGTTCCTCAGAGGTTGAGGATTTTGATTCAAAAGAAGGTTTCTTAGAGTGCTCATGCTTAGACTTACAATAGATCTCATGTGTCTATATTTGCCGCAAGTATATTAGACATGTAGGTGATAGTGATAACACCGAATTTAAAATATATTTCAAGCTATGTACAAAAATAAAAAGGGATCATTGTGGTACGTGCCAAGATTTGTCAGAAGGCTGTAGGCTAGCATTGCTTTCAATTAACTCAATGCCTGTTACGACATCCTCTACACAAAAAAAGCGCAGACCCCAAATTCATTCATCTTCAGGAGAAGATCTGACATTGTTTTTTATAAGGGGATTTTCACTTATAGACATGTTTAAATTAATGTTTATTTTGATAACTATTTGAGTTCACTTTAAATCCACACCATAATCAAGCGATAATATGCATACTTCTACCATCCCTAAATAAACCACAACTAAGCAACAATTAAAACCACGTATATTGGATGTGGTAATCCTGCGTATACCCTTCAACCACCGAATACAGCTGACCAGCACTTCCTCACCTCTTCCTCCTTACCTTTTAGTTTCTGCCTCAGCACATTGTTCTTATCTCCCTTAAACCTTGTTATAGTGCCCTGCTAGCGTGTTCTTTTCAGGTGGCAAATCAAGAGGGCCAAACTGTGAGAATTCTCTTGCTTGGGTTGTATATAGTCTGTGTCAATGAATCCATTATTAATAAGTCATAAAATCTTAGTTTTATTGGTAGTGCAGACTTCATCCAGTAATGGTTTTAGTTGGTGAGCACTACCTGGAGTAGCTACGCAATGTTAAAAGGACATTCAACAGCTGCTCATCCAAAAACTCTTATTGGCCATTGCCCACATTATTGTCCATCACCCACAACAACAAATGCCATCATGCCAGACCAGCAGTGCTGCTACTGCTGTACTGTTTCATTTGTATTCAAGCCTAGAAAGTTAGACTGCATTAAGTTCAATACAGAGTGGCCCACTAGGTGTCCTTGAATTTAGAGTGAATCTGCTGTCTTGAATTTGCTATCTTTCCAAAAGAGAAAGGTTTGTGATAGCTTCAAGAAAAGCAGGGTAAATAATCATTATAGAGTAAGGGCTCCCATAATTCATTATAAAAAGTAACCTGAGAAAGACAAGCAGCATATGGAGTGGTAGTAATGTGCCTCTGGCAAACTACCACACTAGAGAGTTAGTTCATTCGTACCTAGGGTAGGTCATAGTTACACAGATCTCACATTAGTTAACACACCCTCTTGGTCAGAGATGGTTTCTCTCAAACTCACACATACTGTAGTAATCCATTCATTTACAAATCTGTTAATCATTTAACTGGTACCACGTAACTCTAAATCAAGGGTTCAAAATTGGATAACAAAGTTTACCCTTATACAAGGAAACATCTGCAATTCCTTGATTTCATAGAACAGAATAAAAATGTTTTTATGAATAAAAATCAATCCAAATATAAAAGACACACATGCATTTTTGGTTTATTACAGGTGTTTTCAAAGGGTGATGTAGAGTAAAGGTAGCAGAGTAGGCAATTTGAAATTTGTACATTTTCAAAATCAAAATTTTTGGAAGAATAGAACGCATGGTCTGGAACCCTCGTTGACTGACTGGTAGGGGAATAATGTTACAATGTTCCGATGATTTATCTTCTTTTTCATGAGCTGGAAAAGAATTAGCAGTGTAAAGTAATGGTCATCAGTAGAATTGCACATCATGAGAAATAGCAACAAAAACAAGCAATAACAAAGGCAATAGATTTTACATTTTTATAAGGGTCAGTTAACTCTTAAAGATAAGCAGCTACTATTTCCACACACGTTTAAAAAGTGAAAGGAGCTAACTTTAGGTGGAATGGTGGGACTTGGTAGTGATGTTATCCTACCACAAATCTTAGGAACTTCCTATATTTGTACATAAACAAATTAGGTAATATGCATCTTGTAGCTTGATTGTGCACATCCAGTTTCCCTGACGGAACTGGGGATACATCTAATGCAAACCAAACATTCAGAACCTTTCTTTCTTTATCCATTTGTCTGTTAGTCTTAAATCGAGAATGGGTCTGGATTCTCACTTTGGTGATTTGTGTGTACTAGAAACGTACGGGAATACATTCCTGTTCCTAATTTTGGTAAGAATACACCTCCTCTACTGCATTCATTTGAAGTAGGGTGTTTACTTCCTCTCCAAGCAATCCTTGACGGTGTTGGAAAGATTTCTTTGGTGGTACAGTATGGTGGGGGAGGACTTAAACCTGAAAGGATTTTCATTCTGTACAATATTCAAGATCCATCTTTCTCTTGTTATATTCTGCCACTCTTGTAGATGGTTTGAAATACTTCCCCCTCAATGGAGTGACTGACAGAAAGGAGGGAAAGTAAGGGTTTTGTAAGCCTTATAACTTCTCTTGAATGATTTCCTCTTCTCGAGACCTAGTGCAATTAAACTGTCATTTCCATCTTCATTTGATCCATCTCATCATCTGCAAGGGAGCCGAAAAGAGAATTGCCTCAAAATGGAAGATTAAGAATTGTCTGCTAAGCTTCTGGTTTAACACCATAAGCCTCACCCAAGCATTGCGTCTAATGCAAATTCTGTGGCAGTACCCATGCGCAAATAAGTCTGAGGAATCGGCTGCAGTGCTTAGAACTTGGTTGGACACCAGCTACCGTCCTGAAGGATTTCTTGAAAACCCTGTCTATCTTCTCTTGGTAGCTTTTCTGTGGACATCTGTAAAGAGCCCCAGAGGGATCTAGCGTAGTGGCACTGCAAGGCCCTGGCATTCACTGTTTTAATGCTCGTAGCAATTGTGCCACACATTTTCTTCCTACTGAATCTTTCCATTTGCTCTTCTTATTTTGAGGAACAGTGGAGGAGGGTGTAACAGCATGAGATTTCTTCGCCGCATATGACAGAGTCTGGAGGTGGATCAGATCTAAGGTCAAGAGGGTCCTGATCTGCCACTATATATTTCTCTAACAGACTGGTAGAAACAGATCTTGCAGAAGCTGGTGATATGATTAATTACATTGATAGATTGCAAAAGACCTGGAAGCAATGGCAATAGGGGTCTAGATGATGCCCTATGATACAGAGTTTCAAAAATCACTTAATAGTGGTGGCATGAATTGTGACATTGAAGGCATTGATGTCATCACCCACCGATATTCTTACCGAAGGGAGTGTGATTGAGTCTTTGAGTAGGCCTTGATGGAGCCGCGGTCTGAAATGTATGATAAACTTGAAGGCGAGCAGCCACATTTTTTAAATGTCCTAAAGGAACTTGACCTTTCACTATAGCGTCTACAGTACCTTGGCTCTTCTTAGAGATCTGAATCTATTAAGTGATTTCCTTTTCTGCGGTGTCTCCTTAGGAGCAGTCTTGCAGCCTGAGAGACAACTGGTGCCTTCACACACTGTGGTGACTTTAAAGGTAAGCGAGTAGCAGGTGATGATGAGGAAAAGCATGGAAGGACAGGCCTTTGGAGTATGAGAGTAGGTAACAGACTGACCACAGGTGTCACTTTGAAGTTCTCAGAGTCTGAACAAAGTGGTACTCTTTTCCTTTTAAGGCGACAGAGTCAATCATCAGAAAGCCTCCGTGATGGAAAAGTAAAAGATGGGCTTGACATCAATGGAGAAGGTCTTTTTGGTGTTGAAGAAGGTGAAATCAAGGTGGTTTTGATGTCGACTTACTATGCCTTCTTGGCGTTGACTTTGAAGTCATGGCTGTAGAGTGTCTCGACGGCAAGCATGTCGCTAGAGTTTTCTCAACTTTGAGGGTCTTGACATCGAACGAGAATATGTCTTTTGCCTTTCCTTTGATGCTCTTAGATCTACCTCTTGGGTAGTTTCTTAAGCAAGAGGAAGGTGCTGAGGAAGAAGAAGAACTTCTGCTTGCCCACTAAGACATCCTAAAGCTACCTCATGATTTCTCCTACAGCCCATGTAGTCTGATTTTCTGGCTATCCTTCAAGATCCTTGTAGGCAGTTTTTGACAATATCCTCAGTCTTCAGCATGGCGATCCTCTGGAAGGCATACAATACAGAGGTATTGGGATCTGCTTGGGCTTTTTCTTACCACAGACAGGGCACTTCACAAAACCTGAAGGCATGCTGACTGGAAAAAATAAAAGATTCCAGTCACTAAACAGGTGGAAAACCTCTCTAGTCCTAAGGGACATCAGGTGAAGTGGACTAAATAACATTTTAAAGTTTTTATAGGGAGAGAAAAAGCCAAAAAAGGCAGAGCTAGGTTCTCCAGGATTCTGTTGCCAAGAGCTGGAAAAATGAACTGACCTGTCACCTTTGGGGCACGTTGAGATACCAGCGGAAGGATGAGGCCCTTAAATGTACAGTGCTGGTTTTACTGCTTTACTTGTGCAGCCTACCTGCATTCCCATTTATGTTTTCTCTTTCTAAAGAGGTTTGTAAGTGATATTATATATATGTCTATATTTATATATAGAGATATAGATATATTTTTTTGTTGCAAAGTGCTCTGGGACCCCACACGTTGGTGGGTCAATTCAGTACTCATGACTATTGGCAAGAAGCCCCTGGAAAATAACCAATGGTGTGCCTGCAATGGGGAACTGTATGATTATGTGCAGTGCCTTTGGAAAGGCTGATGTATCGGGACTTCCTGTCCAGATTTGACCCTCACTGGAATACCAGAATTTATACCCTACCTAGGAGAGTAAGGCTGGGGAAATTTATTTTTTTGCAAACCTTTCCTGTGACAGACACAGGAAGGCAAAATTCCAGTGAATCTGTTCACTGAGCGAGACTGCAGTCCATTTTGAATCCCCGAGTTCTCACTACTCTAGTTGGAGTAGTTCTTTGGCCCAGAGATTATCACCACAAAGAACATCACTACGTACCAATATAACCTTATTCTTGGTATTTTGAGTTTGACCCATCCTGTCCTCGCTCCAACATACACAAGTGAATGACGGAAGCAACTTTCCCCATCCAAATGAAAGAGGAGAAAGGGTTCCTTACTTGTAGTCTTGGTTCTGCAGTGTAGGTATAGTCATTGAAGCAATGAACATTAGAATAATTAATCACTGCATGTGTAGAACCCGGAACACTCAGTATATTTGTCTATATAGAGTTCACTGAGGTTGCTATATGTCCACATGATAAACAACACTTTGCAGAAATTTAACCGAGGCAAGGTTTTTCGGAAATGTAGACCACTAGACTTACAAAAACTTCAGTATCAGATGTGAAAAATGTTAAAGAATGATCTACCATTGAGGGAAAAGCTCAGCCTGATAGGTTAACATTGGAAAGATGTGAAAATAGATTCCTGTCCCTTTAGGGCTCCAGGAGCTTTCACCACTCATGATGCACTGTACTGGCAGTTGACGCCCAGAGTTAATACTTTTTTCTGACTCATTAGAGAAGGATGAACAGCCTGAGGTTGTCATACCTCTGTTTTTCTGAGAAATCTTTCTCAAAAAATAATTTTAACTGCTGGCCAAATAAGCTATTAGAGAGCACAAGAATTACAACGCAACATACCACGCTTCACTCCATTAAGTGCTGTGTTGCAAGAATAACAAAAAATTATCTGGAACTACATTCAGGAAAAGTCGCGATCACAATATAAAGGGTTGTTCTGCTTGATACTCCACCATGCACTATTTCTACATAATAAGGGAACACTGGGTAAACACTGTACTACAAAACAATGTTCCATATGTACATCAATGGAGAAGGTCTTTTTGGTGTTGAAGAAGGTGACCTCAAAGGTGGTTTTGATGTCACATAGACATATGAATGCAACAATGCGATCAACCAAATGGTTTTGTATGCCAAAAAATAATCAAGAAAATGTTTATTTATAAAAGCATTGTATACCGGCGCAGTGGCTGTGATTGACAAACGTGCTCTCTCATCGTTGATAAACACATGACAATAGTGATCTAAAAACAAGAATAGCATGGCCCGTACTTGGTTAATCAACAAGAAAGATAAGGGCTAGAGGTTTCAGAAGACGTTTCGATCCCTAAGGAGATAACAAGGTCCTCATCAGGACTCTAGCTATAACCGTGCTCGAGAATCATGAGTAAAAATGGACCTTGTAAAAGACTTGGGGTTACTGCAAATCTAGCAGTCCCTAGGGCATGATACTGGAGGATAATAGTCCAAATCTCCGGGAGGAGGATGCCAGGAGCCAAATGGAGGTGTCCCCAAGCCAAGGGAGATGATGTTCCACTGCCTGGTATGTAGCGTGAGCCTCTCCAACCAAAAGCAGTTCAAAATTGTGAGGGAATACAATGAAATGTGGCGCGGCGCTATGGAAGCAGTGTCTCAGCAGTGAAGTGATCACTGAGTGGAAATATTACAAGTAGGCATATCAGGTGATGATACCACCTGACCCCCTTGGTGCCACCTGGTTTCATCTGGTGGTAGTATTTGGTGCAAAACCGATCCTACTAATTGAGTAGATTTAGTTTTATGCCCAAAACATTGATTCTTGCAGTTCCGTCACAGACACAATGTCTTTTGCTTAACTTAACACGGGGTTGTCACAAAGTGATTTTTGTGGCTGTGCAAGGGCCAACTTTTGGCACAAACTAGCTTTTGCAAAAGTAAGTTCACTGTTGCTGCTGTTTGTGCAGCTTTGCATTGCACTAACGGCAGAATAAACCTTCAGTAAATTTGGGCCTATATCACCACAAAATAGGATTACACATTTTTCTTCAGTGTAAATGATTCTGAATCAAGTCTGAACTAAGAGCTAAGGGCTCCCACCTTTGTTCAGCACTCCCTATGCCTTTTAGATCTTACAGCTGATCTTCCAGCTGCCCCTAAAAGCAAACGCCTTACCTATCTTTAAGGGTTCTTTTGTGGCAGAACCCAAAGGACTTAACTGCATGTGTAGGTGAGATATACCTTTACACAGACAAAATGGGGGTCAGTAGCTGCTTTGTTCCTCCAACCAGAAGGGCACCTCACAAAACGTGAAGGCATTGTGAGGAAATAATGATCTCATAAATGTCGGAAGAACAAGTGATCGGTTGATAAATTTCCAAAAGAAGCAGAGTGGAGTCAGAAATAAACACAGTCAGCTAGGTACTTCAAGGTAGTCTTGTTTTGCTATTTTTAAAATTGGCTATTTCAATGAGGAAAAACTCAGCAAAGACGTCCAGCATAAGTCTATGGAAGGGGGAACATTTGTGACTAATTTTAAAATGTCTGACTCGAGTGAAGATTTTATTTTACGATGATATGGAAAATAAGTGTTCCAGGGTCAGTGCACATTGGTTGGAATATTCTACGTTTAAGACTTAGTGAGGCTCCTATAATGCAGAATCAGTGTCTTTGCACTAGTTCTTCCATGTAAATCCTCAAGGTATGACCTGGGTAATTTGTCCCTGATAAAACATGCTTGATTACTGGAGGTGCTCACTCTACCACTACTTGCACCTAGGATTGCCTATCCACGTCCAATTCTGGAGAGAACTAAAAACATATATATTGCTGCAATACCTGTAGGTATTGTCCTGAGGAATATTAACCACATCTTAAACAACCCAATACCCCTCTTCTCTTTCTAACCCTCTCCTGTTAGAACTAACACTACAAGGGTGCATAGTTCTGTGCACTGTGCCACCCTCCATGACTAGCTTTCTTTACCTATTCTGCAATTGCACAATAACCTGTGAATGTGTAATTATCTGCCTGCACAGATTATTAAATGCATGGTGTATCCTCACTCTTTGATATACCTCTTTGTGCTATGTATACTGCTCAGGTGCGCCTTGAAGCTACATTTGCGCTTTATAAATACCCTACATTGTTACTGCTCACCACTTTGTGCAGGGTGATTCGCACCCACAAACTTTGCCGGACTCTGGAGATTTCTGCCCTGCAGCTTGCATCTCTGCCTTTGCCTTTTCTGTAGGTGGTTGCTCTGTAACAAACTTGACTGCAGCTGCCTGCTCTGCTGTCTTTTGTAAAGGTGACTGCTCTGCTGTCTTCAGTAAACGAGGCTGCTCTGCTCTCCTCAATAAACATTCCTGCTCTGATGTCTTCAGTAAGCATTCCTGCTCTGCTGTCTTGGGTAGACATGGCTGCTCTGCTGTCTTGGGTAGACATGGCTGCTCTGCTGTCTTCGATAGACATGGCTGCTCTGCTGTCTTTGGTAAGCATGGTTGCTCTGCTTTCTTCTGCAAGCATGGCTGCTCTGCCCTCTCCAATGCTGACTGCTCTTTTTTCTGTACCCATGTCTGCCCTGCTGTCTTTTCTAAAGGTGGCGGCTCTGATTTCTTTACACATGGCTGCTCTGCTGCCTTCTCTAACGGTGACTGCTGCTTTGCGGCTGTTTCTGTAGATGCCACCTCGGTATCTGAATCCACCTTGCTGCAAGATAAGGAAATTGCTGCACATAAATATTTGCATTCAATGCATTGTCTGCTTCTCTTATCTAAATCTGCAGGGTTTTCATGGTCTCTGAATCAACTGTACTGGCTTACTTATCAATGAAGGTAATACAGATACAAAGAACAAAGGGGAAACAGCAATCAGAATAAAAAATATGTACATATTCTATATTAAGGGCAATGAGAATCTAGCTATAAATCAATGCAGACTGTACCATCTAGAAGGGATGCTAAATAAGCTGCTTTAATTATAGTTATGAGTATGAAAGGTTATTTACTTGTAATTCTAGTTATCATCAGGAACATTTTCATTTATGTTATAAACACTAAATAGCTGCGTCCAGGTTAGAACTTTAACAGCTTCTCTTTTACATATCCCTGCAGGAGGCCTGATCTGAATTTAGTTTGTTTTTTACTTAAAAGAAGGACAATTACAGTTTGAAAACCAACAAAAAATAAACCAGAGGATGAGTCAACCGTTGTATATACCGTTTTTAGAAGAAAAAAACTAGGACTGGGGCTGAAAATGGAACTACTGCACCTGTAAGGCTGACAGAACTTCTACTGCCACCCACTGGCAGGGGTATCCAGCTATCACCTTGGTTCCTCACTAGCGTCTTTGAAGTAGCACTGTCGCTCGACCAATGGCCTATGTAGCCGAAGCCAAACAATATAAATTGACCCACATTCAAAAACTGTTCTTTAACTTTTATAATCTCCCTTATCTGACAGGACTGCTCCAAAAAGACCACTTTCTATGGAAGTCGTGGTAGACAGACTTCGATGGAAGGATCTATCAATGTCTCTCGAGGAGGGAACGCTTTCTGGAAGCCTTCCAAAAATTCTTAATCTTTGGAATGGTGCATAAAGAAATTTGGAGGCGGCAATTGCAGCAAGTTGTATTTGTAAACTGTACTTGCAGCAAGATGCAGAACACGTTCCATTTGAAGCTAAACAAGACTGTTCGACAGGTTTTGCCTCCCTAAGGAGGTTCATAGAGCCTTGTGGCAAATTCAGATGACCTTATTGGAGCAAAGGAGAAGTCATACTAACATGTTCAGGATGTAGATTGGGCAGCAGAATCTTGTTCTGGAGTCTTTAAAGGCCAGACAATCTACAGTATTGTCTCTCTGACATCTTATAGCCTTCTAAAAAGCAGATTTTCCTGGCACTGTCATGGACATAACATGGCTACTTTTCATGGAGTTTGCCTCTCGTCACAAATCTCCATATCAACCCTCCAGAAAAAGCTAATCTTACCACAGCAATATGTGAATACAATATTATATAAGTTATATTAGCAAACATCTCCTAAGGTGAGCTGCCATCCATCTCTTAGATCACCTCAGGGGGCATAGGAACTGGACCCACAGATATAGAGAAAGTCAATGAATTATACTCTTCCGTGGACAGCCTAGATCCTGCTTGAAAAGGATTCCCTAAACAGAAGAGCCTTCGACATCCTTCTTAGGCTGTGTGAGCTTGGATTTTTCACATAGAGTGACCACTGACTGGCTTTTATTCCATTTTGTCAAATTCAGGGCTGACTCCGATCTCAGAGCACAGGTTCCAAGAGAAAATCCAAATCAATGCTGCTATGAGTTGCCAAAAAGGCAAGAGATTATTTGAGTGCTGTAAACAGTGGTGGCCGGCGCAGGTAAGCGTGGTGGGGGTGTGGGGGGGAGGGGTGTGGGGCAAGTCAACAGACAACAGAATAGGTAAAATTCAATAAATAAATAAAACCTATTCTGTCGTCTGTCGACTCACCCTGCCCCCTCCACCCTCCCGGGCCTGCTCCACAGCGCTTACCTGCACCGGCCCGCGACTGGCTGTAAATAAAGGTTGCAGGTCTTGACTATTTCTCGGTTTTTCACAACATAAACTGGAGATGGAGCATCCCCTGTGTAATTTGAACAATTAAAGATTGGACAAGTTGGACCTCTGTTTTTTTTCTATTTGAGGCTAGTCTGCTCAACTGTATGTCTGCAAAACATTTCACAATAGGGTTATTCTCCATGCTTCATGATTGCACCACTAGTTGTTTGTCTGCGGAATGCTTCATCTACGACACCTGATGCTTCCTCACTTAGTTCAGCTAGTGGCAACATTTAAATCATAAAAAGGGACAGGAGCAAAGTTGAACCCTAAAGCACCCACTCTCAATTGTTCTGCCAGACGGTCTGACGTTTGTTCACACCCAACTGGTGGCAGATTGGCATCAAAGCCACATGAAGGGTACGTGTCCATCCCAGCAGAACAAAACAACCTACAATGTCCTTTGGCACACAATCTATTAACATAATTCTCCCTAAAGACCCATAGAAGGATCCAGCAGGCCCCTATCCCATAAAATCTATCTTTAAACAATACAACACTCTACACTCACCATCTACAACCAAATACAATGTAAATCTAAACAATACAAAAGAAAACAAGTTACTTACCTGTAGCTTTAGTTCTCCAATATTGGGAACTGTCATAGATTCACATGCTTGAATCATTCCCCGTCGTCGAGATGGGAGTCCCCGGTACATATATAAAATAGCAATGCAAAGCCATTACAAACTAGAAACCAGGCCTAGGCCCATTCCAGTTTTGTAACATATCCACCTCTTTTTGTAAAAGAGACCAAATAAAATCAACAACCAATCAGATTAGCCTCACCCTCTAAAACCCTCCTGAGAGAACCTCAGACCTTCAGATTTTTGTAGCCATAGTGCCACAGGATAACCATAAAGATGCCAAAGGTCGAGCTTTCCCAGGGAAGGAGGGTGAGTCGCATGTGAATTTATGAAAGTTTCCAATACTGGAGAACTAAAGTTACAATTAAGTAACTTGTTTTCTTACTCCAGTATTGGAACTTTCATAGAGTCACATGCTTGAATCAGAGTAGCTAGCAGTCATGAGCACATTTCTTGTATTCAATATCTTAAACAATTATTAACAATGCCCAAACCAGATTAGGGAATAAAAATTACCATCAACATTATATGCAAGTAACATATTCAAGTAGCCATACCAAATAGTCAAAAGCAATAAACAGTATCAAAGAATGTGCGAGGAACTTATGAAGAAAAAGAAAGGAGGGATGAGAGGAAAAGCTCACAGCTTCCTGAAACAGGTTCCTCAGGACTGCTTGGCCCACTGCAGCGTCGCTGCGTGTCAAAGAATCCAAGCAGTAATGTCTGGTGAATGTATGGATACTTTTCCAGGTCGCTGCCCTGCAGATGTCCCGGATAGGTACCCCAGCAAAGACGGCTGTAGAAGAGATTGCCCTCGTGGAGTGAGCACGGGCCTTTCCTTGGAGGGGCTTTCCAGCTAACTGATGACAGTATTGAATAGAGCTGGAAATCCAATGTGCAATCCCCTGTTTGGAAAAGGGAAAACCTTTTCGAGGAGCTGAGGTGACTTCCTGAAATCTGTAGTTCTTTGGAGATAGAATTTCAGGCAACTCTGAATGTCAAGTGAGTGAAGTGATCTCTCAGCCAGAGTCTTAGGTTGAGGGAAAAAAGTCTTCAGGACCACAGGTTCATTTAAGTGAAAATCTGAAGGTACCTTCGGGATGAATTTAGGGTTGCTACGAAGTACTACAGTCTCATTTTTAGACTGAAGAAAAGTCTCCTGGATAGTGAGAGCCTGCAATTCGCTAACCCTTCTCGCTGATGTCACAGCAAGAAGGGTAACCTTCCACTACAGGAGTTTTAGGTGTAAGCTTTATGGATCGGCTTGTAAGGAAGACCACATTAAGATGCCACAGGGGTGGAGGAGGGTTCACCCGTGGGTAGGCCCGAAAAAGTCCTTTCATGAATTGCTTAACAATTCTTGCTGACCGGAGCGAAGGACCTGCAGATGTCCTTCTGAAGCGAGAGAAGGCTGCGAGATGAACTTTAACAGATGAGTGAGCCAGGCCAGCCTTAGCCAAGGAAAGGATGTACGGTAGGATTTCATGTGCTGAAGAAGAGAAAGGGTGAACTCCTGATTCTCGGCCCCAGAGACAAAACCTCTTCCACTTCATCCTGTAGGTTTTGTTAGTACTTTGAGCACGAGCCTGAGAAAGGATTTCTCTACATTCTGTGGAGAGCTTTAAGTTGAGAAATTCTCTGTGCCCAGGAGCCACGCTGATAATTGCAGGGATCGGGGATCCGGATGTAGTACTTGGCCCTGGGACATCGTCAGTAAGGACGGAATAGGATTCAAGGGAACCGGATGCTTCAAGGATAGGAGAAGAAGCTACGTGTACCAGTACTGGCGAGGCCAGGACAGTGCTATTAGGATCATCTTGCAGGGTTCCGCTCTCAGCTTCCTGAGAAGCCTCGGGATCAGAGGAATGAGGGGAAAAGCGTAAACAAAGGCGCCTGACCATGCCATCAAACGCATTTCCCGAGGATCCCGGAAGGTGATGCCAGCTTGCGAAGAACCCGCATTTCTTGTTCTCCGGTGTAGCGAAGAGATCCATGGATCGTTTGCCCTATAGATGAAAAATGTCCTTCAGTGTCTTCTGGTCCAGCTCCCACTCGTGGCTCACTGACTTTAGTCTGCTTAGTGTGTCCGCTGTCTCGTTGAGATTCCCTGGGAGATACTCCGCCTTCAGCGAGACCCCATGTAAGATAGCCCATTCCCAGATAGCTTGAGCTTCCGCTGACCCCATGTAAGATCGCCCATTCCCAGATAGCTTGAACTTCCGCCAACAGCAGACGGGACCTTGTGCCGCCTTGCTTGTTGATATAATGCATGGCCGTAGTATTGTTTGTCCTTACTAGAACCGAAAATCCTTTATCCTTGGGAGAAAAGCTTGTAAGGGCAGGCGAATCGCTCTGAGATCCAGCAGATTGATGTGCAAAAGACGATGATGGTGCAACCATCGACCACTTATTTGGAGGTCCTGCAAGAACGCTCCCCAGCCCTCCAGAGATACATCTGTTGTAATTATCTGAGGAGCTGGGGTGACCATGAAGGAGAGACCCTAGGAAATGTTCTCCTTGTGAATCCACTATGAAGCGGCGTCTTTCATGGGCAGAGTGATCTTGATCATGTCCTCGAAAGATCCTTCCACTTGAGGCCACTGTAACTCCAGCTGCTCCTGAAGAGGACGCATACGTAGCCTGCAGTGAGGGATTAGAGGAATGCAGGACGAAATGGATCCCAGAAGGGACTTGTAGAGGCAACCTGAAAGTTTTAGAAGTATATGGGCCATCAACATCAGTTTGGTTGGTCTTTCCAGTGAAGGAAATGACTGGTTTAGGGACGTGTTCAGTAGGGCTCCCAGGAATTTTACATTTTTGGACGAACACAAATTTGACTTTTCTCTGTTGAGGGTAAGACCCAGACTCTGGAACAGTGTTGTACAAAATTCCACCGACTTCTCGGTTGCCGACTTGGTAGGAGCCTTTAGCAACCAGTCGTCCAGGTAGGGGAAAACCTGGTGCCACAGTTTTCTTAGGAACGCCACTACCGGAGCTAGCATCTTCGTAAAGATCCTTGGTGCCGAACCTGAGGTCGAAGGGGAGGACATTGAATTGAAAGTGGCTCTTGGCTACTGTGAAGCGAAGGAACTTCCTGTGAGATGGATGGATGGGAACCTGGAAATATGCGTCCTCCAGGTCCAAAGTGGCCATGAAATCTCCTGAATTTAAAGGTCAAAGTATGTCTTGCAAGGAAATCATTCGGAACGACTGTTTGATGAGATAGGTATTGAGCTCCCTCAGATCTAGAATAGGGAGCCACTTTTCGACAGTCTTTTGAACTAGAAAGAACCAGAGTAAACACCCTCTCCTCTTTGGGAGAAAGGGACTGGTTCTATTGCCCCTTTCTGCCACATTTGTTGGACTTCTAGGCGCAGGAGACAAAGATGTTTTGTTAAGCTGGAGCGAGGGATTTGGTTGGAGGAGGATGAACAAACTCCAACGTGTGGCCGAACTGGACTAACGATCCAATGTTATTCTTTGCCAATTTTGGAAGTATAGGGAGATCTTGCCCCCTACAGGTGTTTGATGAGGGAGAGTAACAGTAGTCAGAGTCAGCAAGCCGCTATTGACGCCTAGAGGAATCCTTCCCCTGACGTCCTGCTCTTCCTCTGGGTGCCGATTTTGAATATGTTGTGGACTGACCCTGCCACTGGTTGTATTGTGGATGGTAAGACTGTGAGGCAGGTGTATACAAAGAGAACCGATATTGCTGGTAGGTAGCCTCCTCTGTATGAGGGAAGACCTCTACCCCTTGCTCCCCGAAAAGGGACCTTGCGGTATTGAAGCGTCCCTAAAGACCTCGCTGTGTCCGTGTCTTTCTTGATGTCTTGGAGTGCATTATCAATGTGCTTACCAAAGAGCACCTCTCCATCAAATGGAAGGTCCAAAATTTAGTTCTGAACCTCAGGTCTAAACGAGGTTGCTCGAAGCCATCCCTGGCGACAAAGGACCGCTGCTCCAGCCAGGGAACGGAACGCAGTTGTCGCAATATCATTGTGCAATCAATCACCTCAGAGGAGGCCCTCTCTCCTTCCTGGAGGATCTTATTCGCTTCCGCTTTGCTGTCTTTAGGCAGTTGGTCTAAGTAGGGAGAGAGGTCACACCGCATCTGGCGGTCGTAGCGCCCCAAAATGGATAAAGCGTTAGCCGCTTTGACGAGCAGGCTTGACATAGATGAAAATCTTTTGCCAGCATTGTCCAAGCGTCTGCCTTCTTTATCCGGAGGCGTTGTTAGAGGAGCTGCTGGATTTTTTGACTTCCTCTGTGCTGCCTGTGAAATAACTGAGTCCGGTTTTGGCTGACTCACAAGGCAAGCTGGGCTATCCTCCGGTGCTTTATATTTTTTTCTCCACACGAGGAAGCACCGGGACCTCCGTGGCCAGGGTCTTCATGACTTTCAGCCCCTCTTCCCATACGTGACTGACAATGGGAATTGTTCTTACCAACTTCTTAAAGGGATCCTTAAAGTTGTATAAGAAACACTCGGACTGCACAGAAGGCATAAGTAGATCGAACCTTTTGGCTACCCTTTCTAGCAAATTGTGGGAACCACCTATGTCCCCAGGTGGAGAATCTACTGGAACGGAGAAGGGGAAGCCAGAGTAGGAATAATATAATCATCCCATTCCCTATGTGGGTCCGGGAGATCTGTATCTCCCTGGTCGTCATCAGAGGTATCATCCTGGATAAGGGGAGCAGCCAGTGGTGCATTCACTATCAATTGCAGTGGCGGTGGTGGCATCTGAGGGGTGGTAGGCCCTGCAGGTGGACCAGCGGGAACTGATACATGTTCCTGAGCCGAAGATGGTGTTGGAAATCTCCTTTTATAGTCGGAGAGCATGAATTGCAAGTCTGAAATCAAGGAGGAAGGCATGCAGACCATCTCCTCCTGATAACCTCTAAGATAGTCCCTGGGAGGATCATACTCTTGTTCTTCACCATATCCGTCTTCAGAATCCAGATCTTGGCACTTAACGTGCAATTCTGAAGGGCTATGTGCGTACCCAAAAGGACTTTCTTCCTCCGAATCTTTCTCCTCTAAGAGGTGAGTGGGTAACAAAGGTGTCACTTTGCTAGGAGAAGTGAGCTCAGGAGTTATGTGACGCTTCCTGATAATCTCCCCAGAAATGTTTTCTCTCATCGACGAGGTTGTCGACAATGTAGATGTTGCCATCGTCGGTGCCGTCGCTGATACCGTCGTCATTACCGTCTACGCCATTGCCGTTGTCACCACGCCCTTCGTCATTCTCATTGTCGAAGTCGTTGACGACGCCATTGACGACATCTTCGCCGTCACTGTTGACCCCATATCCTTCATCGCCGTCGGCGATGGATGCTGCACCGTGGTCGATGAATGCAAAGAACTTCTTGGCGACGATCCCGTCCGTCGGAGCAAACTGAGGAGACTGTACTTTATCACTGCGCGTCGACGATGATAGTTTCTTCATTGACGGTGTCGTCGACAGCTTCGTTGACAGTGGGACGTTTTTTGCTTGTTTTCCCTCAGAAGGAACAGAGGAGGGCTTTTTGAAGGCTTTCCTTCCCTCAGGAGGAGAAGGCTTTCCTTCCCTCAGGAGGAGAAGGCTTTCCTTCCCTCAGGAGGAGAAGGAAGAGGTGTGATAAGAAATGAGAGGGACCCCTTTAAGCCAAAGGAGTAGGGTTCAATACAACAGTATCAAAAAGAGGGTTTCCTTTGGACTAAACTCTAAAATTCACTTTTGCTATTTGTCACATCCTCTAATACTTCCACTTGTCTCACAACATCAGACCACTTCACATTCACCATGCACACAAGGGGAGTATAACTGTATGCCCAAGGTCAAAATACAAAGTTATAGGAAATCGATCTATTTATTGATAATAATATCAAAAAGAATACATAAAAAACATGAATCACTTCATAAGTTAAAACCAACCTAAAAACGATTTTTATTTTTTCAAACAGAGACTATGTTTGCTATAGCAATTGATAGGTAAATACAGAACACATTACAGGTATTTGTCTGTGACAAGGCTAACACAAGATCTGTAAATAATTCATAAAAATTTTACAAAATACATTAACAATATACAACTAAACACAGAGAGTACACACAAATGAGACAATACACTTTGTCATAAAAACACACATCCGTGGTAACACAGTAATAGAAGCTGGGACCCGATACTGCAGAATTGATTAATGATCTATGGTTCCAGCCTTCCCATGGATTACATCGCAAGGCGTCGACGCGATTCGATGGAAAGGATTATAACACCATCTTTTTCAAGACTGTATATCTGACTCTCTTAGTTAAATGATATTGCCTGGGTCAACTAGAAAGACCTTGTTTTGACTTTTCAGAGGGATGAAAGAAAAGGGGAATCTTGTTGTGATTGGTGCAGCAATGCTGTTCTCCTAAGCATAACTACAGGGATAATACCTCTGTTCTCCTTGAGTGTATCCCGGCCTGAGAACTCAGGATAATCTCCTTCTCTACAATGCTTGTCAAAGATGATTAAAAGGGATTTGTGATAATGTTAATTTCTCCCAAACACTGTTTTTTGTGAGATCTCTAAAACGGAGCCTGCTGCATCCCTGCAAGTTCCTTATCTTGATGCTTGAGTCGAAACACCATCCTTCAGTAATTGGGTTCATCGGTGTGCAAAACGTCACTTGTAATCTCCGGTTAGTGCAGTTAACCTGGAGAAGATGGAGGTACAGAGCTCGATTTCCTCACTGTAGTCTCTCCTACAGTCAGTCCTTTCCTCTACTTTACACCTCAGTGAGGAGATTCGTTTGGACTTAGCCTGTCAGACCCATGAGAGGTCTTTTTAGAGGCTTTCCCAGGACGGTCTTTCGAAGAAGAAGGGTCAGATCTCCCCCTTTTCATTGATCTCCTTGAAGACGAAACTGATGAGGCCTCATCACTATCGTCCCTGGAGACTGGCTCTCTCCTGGAGTTTAGCTTCTGGAGCCAGGTCAGGAGGCATCCCTCACGTTCTCTCAAGGTTTTGGTGGAAAAAGTACGGCATACCTTGCAATCTTTGGCCTTATGATCTGGATACAGGCAATAGATGCAGTCCTTGTGAGGGTCATCCACATAAAGCCTCTTTTTAGAGCTGGTGGCACAAGCCCTAAAAAGGCCTTTCTTCTCTTTATCAGTCATGTTGAATTCGTAGTTGAAGAAGTTGTTGAAAAAAAAACAGTTGAAAAACTCTCAAGAGTAATGTAACAAGGAAAAAACTGAGAAGAGCTCAGAGGAGACTCCCTAGCACAACGTGCCATAGAAAATCTGAAGGTCTGAGGTTTTCTCAGGAGGGTTCTAGAGGGTGAGGCTAATCTGATTGGTTGTTGATTTTATTTGGTCTATTTTACAAAAAGAGGTGGATATGTTACAAAACTGGACTGAGCCTAGGCCTGGTTTCTAGTGTGTAATGGCTTTGCATTGCTATTTTATATTTATACCGGGGATTCCCATCTCGACGACGGGGAATGATTCAAGCATGTGAATCTATGAAAGTTCCAATACTGGAGTAATACAAATATGCCAGCAGATCATTTAGTGAAAGGAGTACCCTAGAACCATAAACGGTACCTTGATTCAGAAAGCGCCATGGGACCAACAACTGGTGGTAAGCATTATGAATGCCCAAAACATACCTAGTCTCAGGGCCACTGTGGTGTAATTACACTCATTACAGTGTTCACTATCTCAAATTGATTACAAATGTTGTTATCAGTCACATACACAGACTTGAGGGTGGAAAAAATCCTGACTTAATAATACGATTCGGAACTCCATCCGGCCTACACATAAACTGGCAGAAGTCCAAAATATTTGCCCTGACTGACGCTACAACACTGATAAATTCCCATTGGAATGGTGCTACAACTCGGTTTCCTATTTGGGGATCCACATCTATAGAGATAAAGAGCAGGTTATGCGCTTTAATCATGGCCCAGCAGTGGATAAACTGACTACCCAGGCTGAGCGTGGCCCGCCTCCCTCTCTCAATGGCGGGCCGCATCGCTCTCATCAAAAGGAACGCGTTACTTACCTGTAACTGCGGATATCCAGTATTGGTATCTTTCATAGATTCACATGCCTGAATCATTCCCCGTCGTCGGGATGGGAGTCCCCGGTAAATAACAAAGCAATGTCTTAGTAGACATATAGAGTAATAGGCCCCAAAAAGGCCTTTTCTTAGTAACATATCCACGTCCTTATGTAAAAAAGGACCAAAGTTTGGCAAGAAGCCAATCAGCTAGCACCACCCTCTAGAACCTTCCTGGAAGGAGCTCTAGTCCCTCAGATTTTCGTAAGCACAGTGCTAAGTAGTTGTATCACTGAGAGATCCAGGCGAACCATTCCAGGGGAGGTGGGTGGGTTGCATGTGAATCTATGAAAGATACCAATACTGGATAACCGCAGTTACAGGTAAGTAACGCGTTCCTTATCCAGTATTAGGGTATCTTTCATAGATTCACATGCCTGAATCAGAGTAGTAAGCAATATTAAGCATATTTCGAAAGGTAGAGTAAATATACAGTCACTAGATAATAACATATCATGTGAAAAATAGAAGCACTAGAAAACAATGACACAGCCAATGTATATATCACAGTGCGAAATGTGCGTAAAAAGGTAAGGATGGTGGGATGAAAAGAAGGGCTCACCTCTAATGAAATAGATGACAGAGTACCGCTTGACCCACTGCAGCATCATGATCTCTGTATCCAGGCAGTAATGCTTGGTGAATGTATGCGGCGTCTTCCATGTGGCCGCTCTACAAATGTCCACAATGAGCACTCCTGCAAACAGTGCCATAGAAGTAGACATTGCCCTTGTGGAATGGGCACGAACTGTTGATCGCAGTGGACGCCCTGCTTGCTGGTGACAGAAGGTGATGGCTGAAGAGATCCAGCGAGAGATACTTTGTTTGGTGAGCGGTAGCCCTTTTCTAGACCTACTGTACGCTACGAAGAGTTGATTAGACTTACAAAATGTTTTCGTTCTATCAATGTAGAACTTCAGGCAGCGCTTAATGTCCAATGAATGTAGAGTTTTCTCCGCTACTGTTTGTGGATTCGGGAAGGATGAACGTAGCACGATAGGTTTGTTAAGATGAAACTGTGATGGAACTTTAGGAATAAATTTCGGATTTGTTCGAAGAATGACCCTATCCTGTTTGAATTGAAGGAAAGGGTCTTGGATTGAGAACGCCTGTAATTCCCCCACTCGCCTTGCCGAGGTAATGGCCAGAAGGAACGCAATCTTCCAGGATACATACTTAAGATCTGCTCTGTGTATTGGCTCAAACCGGTGTTTCATCAGTTGAGCCAGAACCGTGTTGAGATGCCAAGCCGGTGGTATAGGTTTTACTGGAGGGAATGTTCTAAACAGACCTTTAAGGAATTGCTTAATAAGCTTATGAGACCACAAAGATGGACCCGTAGAGGATCTCCTGAAGCGTGATATTGCTGCCAGGTGGACTTTAATGGAGGCATGAGCAAGACCAGATTTTGCCAGATGTAGGAGGTACGGCAAGATTTGTTCCGGGGTGGAAGAGAGAGGGTGTAATTTGTTTGCTTTGCACCAGATACAAAACCTCTTCCATTTTAATGAGTACGTTCTGTTGGTACTATCTGCTCGTGCTCGAGCTAGAATTTGTCTGCAATCCTGAGGAATGTCTAAGCCCTGAAATTCTTTGAACTCAGGAGCCACGCTGATAACTTGAGAGATGCCGGATCCGGATGCTGAACTTGCTGATTGTTGAGCGTTGAGCGTTAGAAGAGATGGAAACGGCTTCAACTTGATTGGCGGTTCCAAGGAGAGGAGGTGAAGTTCCATGAACCAGTGTTGGCGTGGCCAAGCTGGAGCTATCAATATAAGTGTGCAGGGCTCCGCTTTCAACTTCCGGAGCATCCTTGGAATCAGGGGAAACGGCGGAAAGGCGTACGCAAAGACGTTGCACCATGCGATCGAAAAGGCATTCCCCAGAGACCCTTGTTGGGGATGCCAGCTTGCAAAGTGTTGGCATTTGGCGTTTTGCTGGGTGGCGAAGAGGTCCAGAAGAGGGGTGCCCCATCGAGCAAATATGTTGCTGAGGACTATTTGATCCAGCTCCCACTCGTGGCCTGCTGCCTGTCTTCTGCTCAGAGAATCTCCCAACACGTTGTGGGCGCCTGGAACATACTCTGCTCGGAGAGAGATGTTGTGACTGAGCAGCCAGTTCCAAATTTTTTGCGACTCATGAGAGAGTGTTAGCGAACGAGTTCCCCCCTGTTTGTTCAAATAGTGCATTATCGTGGTATTGGTTGTTCGGACAAGCACTAGGGAGTTTTTGATTCGTGGAAGGAAAGCCACCAGAACTAGATAGACTGCGCACTGCTCTAGAAGATTTATGTGAAGTGCCTTCTCGGAAGGGGACCACTTTCCGCTTATCTGTAGTTCTTGAAGGAAAGCCCCCCAGCCCTCTAAGGAGGCGTCTGTGGTGATGATATGCGGAGCAGCAGGAAGCAAGAAAGGCAAGCCTTGAGAAAGGTTCTGGGGGCAAATCCACCACCGTAGAGCCTTTTTGATCGCAGGGGTCACCTGGCTGACGTCGTCGAAGGACCCCGTACACTGGACCCATTGATCCGACAGCGCTTCTTGAAGGGGTCGCATATGAAGACGACAATGCGGAACTAATAGGATGCAAGAAGACATCATCCCGAGTAGGGATTTGAAGAGACGCACTGACAGCGTCTTCTTGGACATTATCCGGAGCGCCAACGACTGAAGTTTGTCTTTGCGTTCCTGTGATGGAAATGCCTTCCTTTGTATGGTGTCGAGTGTAGCGCCCAAAAAATTCATGCGCTGAGACGGCTGAAGGACGGACTTGTCCCGATTGAGAGTCAGCCCCAGAGAATTGAAAAGCCTCAGACAGGCGCTGGAAGACCTGGACGCGCCTTCTAGAGATGGAGATTTGACGAGCCAGTCGTCTAGATATGGGAAGACTTGATGGTGATGCTGGCGTAGATATGCAGCCACTGGAGCTAGACATTTGCCTTAGCCAACCTTGGCGTCGCAGGACAGCTGCGCCCGCAAGTTGGCGGAATCCGGTTGAAGCAATATCCGTTGCGCAGTCTATAATTTCAGAGGCAGCTCTTTCCCCCTCTAGCAAGATCTTCTTTGCCTCTTCTTTTGACTCCTCAGGTAAGTCTGTCAAGTATGGCGCAATGTCTGCCCACATCTGTCGATTGTAACGCCCCAACAGTGCTAGGGCGTTGGAAGCACACACTGTTAAAGCCGACATTGAGGAAAAACGTTTGCCGATGTTTTCTAGCCGCCTAGCCTCCTTATCTGGTGGAGCCGTCAACAAAGCAGATGGGTTTTTTGACCTCCTCTGTGCGGCCTGGGTAATGACAGAGTCCGGCTTTGGATGGCCTATGAGACAAGCCGGAGCAGTGTCTGGCGCTTTATATTTTTTATCCAGCCGTGGTAAAACTGGAGGGACCGAGGAAGGATTCTGCATAATCTTTATGCCTTGTTCTCAAATGTAGTCTATCATAGGGATTGCACGGACAGACTTTTTAAAAGGTTTCTTGAAATCGTAGAGGAAACAATCCTGTTGGTGCGAGGGCATAGGTATCTGAAAGCGCTGGGCCGCTCTCTCTATGATATTATGAAAACCGCCAATGTCCTCCGGCGGCGAGTCGGCTGTGGTAGGGGCAGGAGAAACTGGGCAGGGAAGAATGTAGTCATCCCATTCGTCCTGATGAGATTGGACATCCTGAAGCTCTCCTTCTTCAGGCTCCTCTTCATCGTCGTCATCTGTGGTGAGACGAGGTGGTGGTGTGACAGCCTCTGACTGCAAAACCAATGGAGGCGGTCGTGGCCTTGGTGTTGGAGGCCCAACCGGCTTCGGGGAAGGAGCCGGGGTCGGAAACCGTTGCTTATAATCAGATATCAGGAATTAGAGATCCGTGACGAGAGACGCAGGCAGACAAGCCATAGAAGGTAGAGGCTGCGCATATTGCTGAGGTGAAACCTCCTGATATTCCTGTTCAGTGTCCTCATAGTCAGAGATATCCTGATATTTTACGTGCAGTTGCGATGGACTTGTCGCAGCAGGGAACATACTGCCGTCATCCGAGTCTTACTCCTCAAAAAGTTGAGCCGGAGGCAAGGTTGGGACCCTACTAGGTGAAGTGAGGGCCGGAGTCAGTGCACGTTTAGTTGTTTTGAGGTGCACATAAGTACTTTGCACATCAGAGTCCATATCCGTCGACGGGCCCGTCGACGGTAGAGTCGTAGACGGTGTAGTATGGACAGGCATCATTGACATTTGAGATGTCGTCGACGAGGTCATCGTCGACAGTGTCGTCGTCAACGATGATGATGATGTTCGCTCCGTCGACGATGACGTCGACGGCGAAGGCTTCGTCGACGGTGTCCTCGTCGACAATGATGTCGACGTCGACGAGGGACCTTTCGTCGATGGTGTCGTCGTCGATGCTGTCGTCGGCGATCGCAGTGTCGACTGCAGCTTAACTGACGACGATGACTTTTTAATTTTTAGCGTCGACGAGCTAGATTTACCAGCCGTCGACGATGGAGTGGTCGTCGTCGATGTAGTCAAAGACTGGGATGCGACAGACGTAGATATTGTCGCCGTCGACGAGGTAACATGGACTGCCGTCGATGGAGATCTCCTCGTCGATGAGGCCACAGTCGACGAGGTCGTCGTCGTCGACGGGGTGGAAACTGGCTTCTTAAAGGCATGTTGCACATCCTGAGGAGAAGCAATCCCTGGCAGAGGCATGGCCAGGACCTCTGAAGACTTTTTGTGCGTCTTCTTTTGAGGTGGCTGTGAAGAAGGGCCCGGAGATGACACCCTTGGTCACTTTTGTGAGGAGTGAGAGGAGATAGTAGAACCTTCACTTTCCTCAGAGGACACAACAGTTTCCTTGTCCTTAAGTCTTTGCAGCCAAATTAAAAGGTGCCCTTCGCGGTCTTTAAGGAAAAGGTACGACATACCTTACAGTCCTTCGAAGTGTGGCTAGGATAAAGCCTCTTTTTCCCACAGGAAGCACAGGACCTGAACAGTCCCTTCTTCGGGGTATCAGCCATGACGAAGCCAAGTAATCCTCACAGAAAATGTAAGTTTGAGCAAGACACACTGGAAATCCAGAAGAAATGAGCAGAGCTCAGTGGAGACTCCCTTAGCACGACATGCGGTAGAAAATCTGAGGGACTGGAGCTCCTTCCAGGAAGGTTCTAGAGGGTGGTGCTAGCTGATTGGCTACTTGCCAAACTTTGGTCCTTTTTTACATAAGGACGTGGATATGTTACTAAGATAAGGCCTTTTTGGGGCCTATTACTCTATATGTCTACTAAGACATTGCTTTGTTATTTACCGGGGACTCCCATCCCGATGACGGGGAATGATTCAGGCATGTGAATCTATGAAAGATACCGTAATACTGGATAAAGGTGGTATTGCCCCAATTTTTATATCTTTAAAAAATATATATTTCTATTCCATTGACGAATGTGTTTTTTGCAGCACTTTGTAGTACACTTAAATGTCTAATTTGGGGAAGTAAGCAACCCCCAATTGGGTGGAACACTTTAATACTTCCGAACAAATGCGATGGCCTCTGAGTTCCTCATTTGCACCTATACTTTTTAGTGGCGCAGTTATGCCAGACACTGGTATCATGCAGACACACGAATACTGTATGCCAGGCCCAAAATAGATCTTGCCGCCTCGATACCATTGAGAGTGTTATTACCAATGGGACTAAAGTGGGTTCCCACAAGACATACAAATAGTATCTACAACTAGCTGGGTCTGGAAAAGACCGATACTCCCAGGCACTCCCACTCACAGCTAATCCCTGGCTACCTATGACACAAGAGAAACTAGTCCAAAGCAGCCTTCTGAAGTACTCATACATTTGGAGATCTATTCCCTGAGGATCACATATTTTCCCGCACAGAAGATGTGCGATTTCGGGAAGCTCCCTATATGGACCACTTTGTTCTGCAGCGCCTCCACGAGGCACTTAGGGTCCAGGTTCCAACTTATCCCTGGCCCCCGATGAGTTCCCACTGCTGACATTGGTCATTACAGACGCAGATGGAGGCTGACTAATCTCAAGATTATATCGCGGGTACCTGGGCCTATTGCTGACCCATGATACTAAACTTCGAACTAAATGGGAAATGAATCTGGGACATCTGTTAACCAACCAAATGTGGCATGTTTGTTGTACACAGACACGTTTAGTGTAATGTAACCATCGACACAAGCTGATACACTACAAATTCCTGCTACAAGCATATATCACACCAGCTAAACGGTCTCACATAGACCCAACTAAATCACCAGAATGCCCAAAATGTCACGCATTGATAGCAGATTTTGCCCATATACCATGGAGCTGCGGGAAGATAGCATCCTAATGGGGAGGAAGTTTTATTCAAACTTACTCTTATGACATGGATCACTATGGAGCCCTCTCCCTCATTGGCCCTACTTGGATACCTACCCAACGTACCTAAAACGTGACGGCATTTTGTGGCCATTTTCCTTCTCCACTCCAAAAGAGAAATAGCTATAGCTATACATTAGGGAACTAACACTCACCTACTATTGAAGCCTGGATTAAAAGTTTCATATACTGTGACACTAATAGTGAGCTCTATGCATATCTCCTACCACCCACCTCTAGTCCTAAGACTAACTGGCAACCCCTAAGAGACTATCTCCTAAGCCTGGACTCTCCGGCTAGCACCACAACACAGTGAACGTTCTCCTACATGCACCGGAGATACCACAGGTATTACTACATGACATCAATGGGAAATTTCCCATCATCTGAGGTACTGACTTTATAATGCCCTATCTTGTTCTGATTTTGCTTTTCTTGCTACGTTTTCTATTAATTCCTCAACGTCAGAGACCTGTATTGAGAAAGTTATTTCTTTACTCCTCAAGAAGGAGCAGTGATGTAAGTGTATCGCACTGTGGAAAAACTGAAAAATAAAGTTTAAAAATTAAAAAGTTTTGGAAAATTGGCAAACTTTTCATTTTGCCCAGTTTGCAAAGATTATTGGGTTTACTAGTTTGACCTAACATTATTTGCAGTAGATATTGTCCGCATAAAAAACAAGTTGGGTAGATTTACAAAAAGGTCTTGTCCTTTGTAGGTAAATCTTCAAGCATCATTTGATGTCCAAAGAATGGAGAGCTCTCTTAGGTGTAGGAGAGCAGGAAAAAATGAAGGCAAGACCACTGGTTCATTTAGATGGAACATGGTAGGTACCTAAGGGATGAACGAAGGATTAGAGCGGATCACCACTCTGTCATGCTGAAACTGTAAGTAAGGCTCCGTTGCACTGAAAGCCTAAATTTCGCGAATGCGTCTAGCAGACGTGATGGCTACGAGAAAAGCCACTTTCCAAGAGAGGTATTTCAAATCACAAATGTGAATTGGTTGGAATGGTGATTTCATGAGGTGCGACAAAACAATGTTAAATCGCCAGAGCACCAGAGGAGGTTGAACTGGTGGGTAGGCTCTAAAAAGACCTTTCATAAATTCTTTCACTACTCTGCTGGATCATAAAGACAACTAATTTGGACGTCTCCCATACCTCAAAATTGCTGCCAAATGAACTTTAACCGAAGAGTGGGAAAGGCCAGCCTTGGCCAGAGATAAGAGATATGGCAAAACGTCCTCCGGAGGAGAAGAGAGTGGATGGCAAGAGTGTTTTGCACACCAGGAACAGTATCTTTTCCATTAGGCGAGTAACATTTGACAGTGGAGGGAGCACAGGCCTTGCTAAGTATCGAACCGCACTCCTCTGAGATAGTTAAGTCACCAAACTCCGTGTGGTGAGGAGCCAGGCCGACAAGTGAAGAGAGTGAATCTGTGGATGAACCACTTGGCCTTGATCCAGGGAAAGCAGATGTTCCGTAGGATGAAGACGGATTGGAGAAGTCTCTGTTAGGCGAAACAGCTCTGTGAACAAGTATTGCCTTGCCCACGCCAGAGCAATGAGAATGATGCGGCAGGGCCCCCATTTCATCTTCTGTAGAACTTTTGGTATTAGTGTGAATGGAGGAAACGTGTAAGCAAACTCTCCTTCCCAGGAAAAATGGAAGGAGTTCCCCAGAGAACCTGGCTGAGGAAATCTGATGGCATAGAATTCGCATTTTTTATTGAGTGATGTATCGAACAGATCCAGGGTTGGTAATCCCCAACATTGAAATACCTTTCCCAGCTGAACGGCGTCCAACTCTCATTTGTGACACTGCTTGGTGACTCTGCTGAGTGAATCGGCTCATTCGTTTAGCAGCCCTGGAATGTTCTGGACTTGTATCGATATGTTGTGGTGTATCAGCCAATTTCAGATTCGCTGTGTCAGGCTTGAGAGAGCCGGAGATCTCGTCCCCCCTTGTGTCTGCAGATAGAACATGGGGGTTGTTTTGTCTGTGCGGATGAGAATCGACGGTCCCTTTGTCCTTGGTAGAAAGGATCGGAGTGCTTGTAAACTGCTTTCAGCTCCAACAGGTTTATGTGGCATAAAGACTCCTGGTCTGACCACCTCCCATGGACCTGAAGATCCTGGAGGGGAGCTCCCCATCCTTCCATGGAAGCATCCGTTGTCATTATCAACAATGGTTTCGCTGAGAGGAAGGATAGGCCTTGTGAGAGATTGCTTCCTAATGTCCACCAGGACATTGCTCTGATCATCTCCGGCGTGACTGACACGGTGTCGTCGAAGGAGCCTTGAGCTTGAATCCATTGGGAGTCGAGTTGCTCCTAAAGAGGTCTTATCCATAATCGACAGTGAGGTATCAACGGGATGCAAGATGACATCATCCCCAACATTGACTTGTAATTCCTCACAGAAACACACCTTCTTGAGGAAAGGGACTGAACCATCCTTTGAAGACGAGAAATTCTTTACTCTGTGGGAAAGGCCATTGAGTGGCTGGTATCTAACATCGCTCCCAGAAACACCAGTGACTTGGAGGGGAAAAGAGAGGACTTTTCACTGTTAAGATTGAGACCCAGAGGTGAAAAAGGCGAAGACAGGCGCTTGTGGACTTCCTGGCACCCTGAAAGGATGGGGACTTGACCAACCAGTCGTCCAAGTAGGGAAAAACCTGGTGCCCGGAATGCTGGAGATAGGCCACCACTGGCACCAGACACTTGGTGTAAACTATGGGCACTGAAAAGTAGCACATTGAACTGGTAGTGGCCTCCTGCCACTTGGAACCTGAGGAAACAATAGTGCTTTGGATGAATGGGAATACGGATGTACCCATCCAGAAGATCCAGGGGGGTCATGTAATCTTCTGTATCCTGGAGCGGCAACATCCTGAAAGGCTGACTTTTGATGAACTTGTTCAACAACCTGAGGTCCATAACTTGCCTCCATTTTCCAGTCTTAGAAACCTAGGTTGCGCTGACCGCGTGGCACTACTTTGATTGTCTGTTTGTCGCAAAGGAGATTTATTTCTCTTTTGAGAAGCACCAGATGATGGTGAGGAGTCTTCCTTGGAGGGAAATTCTGAGGTTTTTGAATAAATTCCAGGGTGTGACCATGATTGAAGATGTCTACACCTATCTGTCGAAAGAAATGGTGTCCCACTGAACAAAGAATTTGAAGCAGTTTTGAGACAATTGGAGTGGGACTGGAGCGAAGGGTGCCTGAAAATTCTCATTGCCTTCTGCCTGTATCATGGGATTTTCCTCCAGTGTGGGGCGCCTTTGTTCCGGAGCCCTTGTGTAAGCTTGTGCGGGTGTCTGATGAAAGGACTGCGCAGAATATTGAGGCCGGAAACCCTGCTGATAGTAGGGCTGAAAGCGCTGCTGGGGCCGAGATGCAAATTGGCCCCTTCCCCTTTAGGAAGAGAACTTCTTCTGCTGCAGAATGGCTTAGGATTTCGCCGTATATATGTCTGATTTAATAGCTTGAATCGCCTCATCCACATGTTTACCAAAAAGGTCTTCTCTGTCGAACGACATGTGAAGCACCTTAGCTTGGACTTCTGGGTGGAATGTCGTTGTTTTCAGCCAACCCTGTCTGCGGAACATGGCAGCACCCGCCATCTGCATAAAGGCGGTAGAATAGATGTCCAGCGCCACATCAATGACTTCCGATGAGGCTCTCTCACCCTATGAGAGTATTTCTTTTGCCTCCTTCTTGTCCTCAGGCAGAAATTCTACAAAAGGAGCAAAGTCTGACCACATCTGCCTATCATAACTCCCAAGGATGGGCATTGCATTGGAGGCTCTGATGGCCGTTGCCGCCAGTGGGGAAAATCTCTTCTCAATATTGTCTAACCTGTGCCCTTCCTTGTATGGCCGAGTGGTACATGGCGAAGCAGGGCTCTAAGATCGCCTTTGAGCAGCTTGCATTATTATGGAATCAGGCTTTGGATTGCCAATGAGGCATGCAGGAGAGTCTTCAGGCGCCCGGTACTTTTTGTCTAATTTTGGAATAACTGCCAGCACAGAATTTGAGTTTATCAGCTTAAGGCCTTCCTGCCACAGGAAGTCAACAATAGGGAATGCCCTAACAGAACGCCGCGTGGCAGCCTTGAAATCATACAAGAAGCATTCCGCTTGCTTGACCGGCATGGGGAGATCAAAGCGTTTTGACACCCTTTCTAGAAGGTCGTGGAAGCCGCCGATATCTGCTGAAGGAGAATCAGCCAATGGTAGGTGGGAAAAGGCGTGTGTGTGCCACATAGTCAATCCACTCATCATGGACTTCAGAATCCACTAGTAGCTCCCCTGCCTCCAATTATTGGTCACCGCTGTCTAATGTTTGAGCAGGAATCCGCAGGGGAGGTAAGGATTCCTGTTTTGGTGGTGCAGGTGGAACTTCCTGATCTGGGATATCGACAGGATCCTCCTGTAGAGCAACTGGCTTTTGAGCTACATTAGCGTCAGGGAAACGTTTATAGTAGTCACTGAGCATCATACGCAAGTCCGTGACCAAAGACATCGGAACATTAATGGAGGGTTCCTGCTGACAGTCCTCCTCTTCCTGCTCATAATAGGGTAATGCTCCTGAAAAGTATCCAAGTGGTTGCATGCTTGTGCCTCCTCTGTCTGAGAAGGAATATTCACCTTCCAAATAGGCAGAAGGGTCATCGCGTTGCTCTTCTTCCTCTGATCCTTGGCACTTGACTAAGTTGAGAAGGGCTGTATGCGGGACCATAAGGACCTTTATGCTCCGATTCCTGGAAATCCAGGAGGCGAGAAGCAGGCAGTGACGAAATCTTGGAGAAGTCCTGCAACAATGATGGAATTATTTTTTGAAGCTGGCATGTCAATTTTCTTCGTTGACGGGATTGTCGACGGTATCGTAGGAAGTAACGCCGTCAGTCACTGCACTGACGGTGTGTAAATGTTCGTCGACGTGGGGAGACGCTCGTCGACTACGCAGCACTCAACTGAACCGTCAATAGCAAAGCTCTCGACAACGTAGAACTCCTCATAGAAGCTGCCGACATCACTACCACAGCCATCGTCATCCTGACCATTGATGTAGAAACCGTCAACGGAGCTCTCATTTCAACAGTCTTAGGCGGAGAATGCCTCGTCGACGAGCCCGTCGACCGGCGGATTTTCTCTGAGGGAGTATGTGGTGCAGATGGAGGTGCAGAACCAGATCTCTTAAGGGCATGAGAAGAGCCAGGTTGCTTCTTTTTCACCCTTTTCTCCACAGAAGCCTCCTTGCTCTGAGATCTTGACTTTTTTGTCTCTCTCTGGACAGAAGGAGGATCTTCCTTCCTTTTCTTAGAGGGGGTATGAGGCCTCTCCTCACTCTCGGAGTCAGAATCCTTAACAAATGTTCTCTTTTGAAGCCATAGAAGTAGTTTTCCCTCCCGATCTTTGAGGGTTTTTGAAGAAAAGGTTCAGCAGCGCTTACAGTCTCTAGGCTTGTGATCCGGATAAAGGTAGCATAAGCACTCTTAATGAGGATCTTCAGAGAAGAGCCTGGACTTTCCACAAGTCTTGCAGGGCCTAAACAGGCCCTTTTTAGACTCAGATATTATGCAGCAAACGCAGAACCAAAAAGGTAAACTCACTTTCTAGCAGCACTTCCGTTGAAGAGAAGGTTGAGGAAATGGAACTGCTAGCTGAAAGTTGAACATTTATTTATTAAGGAGTTTTATATAGCGCTGGCCAGACCCGAAGGTATCAGAGCGCTTTACAACATTTGTAACGAGGAAATCACACAATATAGCAGTAGTATACATATTGTAGTATACATATTGGCTCGTGGCACTTAGGAAGTCTCAGCGCACTGTACAACATTCAAGCAAGGAAGTCACAAGTCTCCTTCAGGGAGGGGGGGATAGACAGAGGAGACGGGTGAGGTAGAAGTCTTAATGTCAAAGTGTCTGTGTGCTGCACACACAGACACTTGAGGCAAAGAATGAGGAAGAGGTCTTTGAGCTGTTTATTGAATTTTTCAAAGGAGGGGGTAGTCCTGATATGGACTGGGATGGAGTTCCATATTTTGGGTGCATTTCCAGAGAAGGAACGGGCTGAGTTTTTGGTTTGCGAGTTTTCGGAGGGATGAGGAGTAGAGTGTTGGAACTTCTGAGGCTCCTTGTCTGACCGGCTTTCTTGAGTTTAGAGGCCAGGTAGGTGGGTTTCCCTGTGTGCAGGGCTTTGTTTGTGAGGCTGGGAGTTCTGAAATTGGCACGCATTTCGACTGGGAGCCATTTTAACTCTGAGTGCGGTCGAGATGTGTTCATATTTCTTTATTCCGGTGACCATTCTGGCTGCTGCATTGAGAGTTGTTCTGAGGGGAGCTAGGTGGGATTTTGCTGTACATGAGAGGGTTGCATTTCCATAGTCTAGTCTGGACAGCACCAGGGATTGGGTAGCTTGTTTGAGGTCATTGTGCAGGATGAAGAGTTCTATTTTGTTGAGTAGCTTCAGGTTGAGGAAGGCGCGCTTTGCGGTGTTCTTGATGTGTTTGGCCATGTCTAGTTTTGTGTCCAAGGTGTTTCCCAGCGATGTTACGGAGTCAGACAGGGTGATATTGCCGTTGAGAGCATCTACAGCTTTTAGCCTTTCTATGATTTGGGGGTTCTCCGCTTTGTTAGAAATGAGGAGGATTTCCGTTTTCTATTGGTTGAGTTTCAGGTGATTTAGTGAAAGCCAGTGTTGGACTTCTCTTAGAGTGTCATTGAGTCTCTGAATGGCATCAATGGAGGAGGTTTCAAGATAGATCTGGGTGTCGTCTGCACATACGTGGAAGGTGATTTTGGGTTTTTTGAGTATGGTGGTCAGAGGTTCCATGTAGATGATGAAAAGTTGTGGGGAAAGAACTGATCCTTCAGGGACACCCCTGCTGACAGGGTATAAGTCAGACGAGAAGTTTTTGATTTTTATTCTTTGGGTGCAGTTCTGGAGAAAGGAGGAGAAAGACCACCTCTTCTACACCTACCCTTTCTTGAAGTACCTTAATGAGTAGATTATGGCCAACCGTGTCGAAGGCTGCCGATAAGTCAAGGAGTATGAGTAGGCAGCATTGGTCCGAATCGAGTGACTTGTAGATATCGTCTATGACATTAAGGATCGCTGTCTCTGTGCTGCAGCCTTTTCTGAAACCTGATTGGTGGGGGGTCTAGAAGGTTGATGCTGTCCATGTGTTGAGTCAGTTGTATGAGAACACACCTTTTCAGGATTTTAGCTAGGAGAGCGAGATTGGAGACGGGTCTGAAATTATTCAGATCATTAGTGTCCAAGCCTGGGTTTTTCAATAATGGCGTGACTTTACCCATGTTGAGGCAGTCCGGAATGACTCTGGTTCGTAGGGAGCTGTTTATGATCATGGAGGTGGAGATCAGTTTGACTATCTCTGCTTCGGAGATGGGGATGAAGGATTTCCAGAGTTTTGAGGGGTGCTTGGGTACGATATCTTCTGTTCCTCGGGAAAGGCTCCTGTATGGGGGAGTGCGGTTGTCATCTAGGGAAAGCTCAATCTTGGTGATTTTGTCGTTGAAGAAGTTGGCGAAGTTTCCGCACAGGTCTGTGGAGGCCTGAGCTGAGGAAGACAGGGGCTTGGAAGTTTGTTGCCTAATGAGGTTGAAGAGTTCTTTGGGTCTGTTTTTTGCGTTGTCTAGAGCGTTGAAAAAAAGGAAGTTTTTTCGTTCCTGATGTGTTTTTGTACTTCCTACGTACTGGTTTGAGTTGATCGCAGAAGGTTGAGGACAGGTTGTTCCTCCAGAGCCTTTCTGTAGCTCTTAGTTGTCTTCTTTCGGAGTTTACGTCTGTGTTGAACCAGGATTTAGATGGAGTGTTCCTGACTCTTTTTAGTTTCAAGGGGGCTAATTGGTCCAGAATGGAAGTCATGGTTGTATTGTAGTGGGAGATGAGTTATGTTGTGTAGAGATCATCTGTGGAGATGGGAAGGAGAGAGCTTACCCTTTTCTCCAGGAGCGCCAGGGGAATCTGAGTTAGATTTCTCGACCATTGGGGGGGGGGGGGTCTTACATGGGGGGTTGGCATAGGATCGTTTGGTTGATATGGAATAGGATGATGTGGTGGCCGGACCAGTCAACGGGCAGGATGTGGTTGATCGTGACTATGTCGCGTTGGGCAATATTGGCATCCAAGATTGATCCTCTGTTATGGGTTTCCTCTGAGCACTGTTGTGTAAGGTTGTTGTTGTGTAGAAGATCATTCAAGGTTTGGATTAGCAAGTTGTTTTTGAGGTCACCTAGAATTAAGTTGTTTGAGTCTCGCAGTGAGCAGTGAGTTATCAGGTCGGACAGGTGTTCACCAAATGCGGTGGTGTTGCCTGGCGGATGATAGAGGAGATGGCAGACTAGTATTTTGTTGTCACTCGTCTTAATGTTGGCGGTTATACATTCAAAGTGTTGTAGTTGAAGGTGTCCATTTCCATCACGGAGACGTTGTTCTTGTGTATGATTGCTATACCCCCTCCTCGCTGTTTTTTTTCTCTCTTTGTTGATGATTGCAAAGCCTGGGGGCACAAGCATGCACATGAACTCGTTTAGCCATGTTTAGGTGATGAACATGATGTCTATGTCATGGGTGAGGATGGTTTCTGCCAGCTCTGTTGCATGTTTGGTGGCTGATCTGCAGTTTAGCAGCATGCAGTTGGTGGAGGTTCCCCCGTTTTTGTGTTTCTTCATTAGGGGGGCCCTGGGAATGTTGGTGTGAAGTGAGTGGGTCTTAAGGCCCTGGAAGGGGAGTGGTCTCTTCTGAATCCAGTGATGACTTGGATCTTAGATTTTGGGGTGACAATAGAGGAAGTGTCATAGGAGGAGGCAAGATCTAACGCTTCACTCGTGGACATTGCAGCTCTTGTCTTTTTGGGTCTGTGTGTCTGGTTCAGGAGAGGTGTTGAGTTCCACCTGGGACACAGAGCCTTTGAAGGTCTTTGATGTTTAGTACTGAACAAAGTGGGGGTCAGGTGATGGTGTTGGCTAGGCTCTCGGATTGTGGTGAGGTTCAGTAAGATTTCGTTAAGGCCCAGTATTACAGTTTCTAGCTGGCTTTCCAGCAGAGAGAGACGCTGCATCGTCTCTTCAGAGGAGGGGGTGTTCTGGGCGGGTCGTCCAGAGAACGAGAGAGCTTGTCATGGATGTACTGCTTTTGGTGTTCGTGTTGCCAATGTTGTCTCTGTGTGGAGCCATGGGCGTGGGGTGTGAAGGATCGCGTCGGAATTCCAGCATCCTCTTGCGAGTAGGTAGAGAGAGGGAGTTGGGAGTCTTTGACTGTGGGTTGGGGTCACTAGTTGTTTGTTGGGGGAGATGGTATGAGGAGGGAGGGGGTTGGTGATAGTCGGCAGGGGGTTGGAGAGCCTCATTGGGGGCGTACCTTTGGTTTGTATTGGAAAGGGGGCATGAAAAGTTCAAGGTAGAAACACTGTGACTGAGCAGAGCTCACATACGAAGTGCAGTAAGAAATCTGAGGTATGGTGACCCTGCAGTGGCTGGATACTCTGGGTCTATGATGTGATTGGCTGGAGTTTGGATGTTCTTTAATGAGGTTAACTGGTTACTAAATGCTATGGATTTTCAAGGGAGATTAGCCTTTAAGCTTTATACTGCTATTTTACGGTTACCGTGAGACTCCCACCATGACGACGGGGAAGATTCAAGCATGCGAATCTATAAAAGATACAATACTGGAGAAAACATGTTTTTGCAAAATAACTTTCATACTAAATTATTTTGCATAAGAATGTTATCATTATAGTGTTTTTGCCACAAACCGTTTGTTAGCAGATGTGTTCTCCCATTATTTGTTTTCTTTTTTTAAACTTCAGCTAGTTCATGAAGATGACAATGTGTTAAATCCCTTAACTTTGCACATCCCTAAACCGGACAGCAAGTCTGGCTCTATTCTATTCATAGCCATCCCCATTCTTGAAACGACTCTTGCAAACCCCTCCTGCAAACAGTTGCCATATTCTTAAAAGAGTCTCCTTAATGTTGCTGCCTTTTCTAGACCAAGTAAATGGAGCGGTGATTGAAACAGTCCTTAACAACCAATGCCAAATGGATAATAATGGAGCTGGCTGTGGATGATGGCTACAAAAACCAGAGGGACAGATGTTTGTTCCGATTTCTAGGAGTTGTCTATGTGGTGGCCATCGACCCACTCACTATCCACCCTGGTAAAATATGCAGAGAATCTCAGCTTTGTATTTGATAACCAATTGTTAATTCTGACCGAGTCAACTTAATTTCCGCTGGTTGCTTTTTTGTTTATCTCATGGTGAAATGGAAAATTATTCTGGCTGCCAACTCCTGCAGGACATCAGTCCAATCTGCCGTAGTATGTAGTCATTACTATATAAACTATGTTTTCTTTCAATTTCCAATTTATTTAATTCCAAGCCCTTTAAACCCTTTGCCATGATCTAATGGAACTACTAGCAAGAGTTTTAATCAGTCTCAATATCTGTAGAGAAAAGATTCTAAGAAGTCCACTAAATCAAAAGTTTTAATTTGGCAATGTCACGGATATCCCAAGAATGTGCACTGCCAATGTCCGAACATTTTTTTCATTGATTTCTGCCTTAGGGCAGACATTACCCATGAAAGTTGTACTTCTGTGCTTGGAAAGGCTGAAAATGAGGATTCTAAAATAGTGCAGGAAATGGGAACCTTACTTACCTGATATGGTCTAACCAGGATAGGATCTCTACTCAGACAATTATAGCCACATTACCTGTATGCAAATTCTTTCACTCAGTATCCTTATTTGAATTATTAGAGGGTAGGTATTGGAAACTTGAATACCTACACTTGACAAAAATTCACTAAATGGGTGATTACAGAATGAAATGATTCAAATACGCTTGGTTAAACCGATAAATACACACTAGAATACATAGGTTTATGCTATACAAAATCATATACTACAGAATCTTTCACAACTCACCATATCAACCTGGGTTCGAAATCTGTGCGTCCTTCCAAATGCTTTTGTATGGATGTCAGCACTTCCAAGGGAAACTTTTCCCTGTTGGCGAGTAAGTAATTCAAAGCATACACATCTGCATCAGTGATGATAAACCTGTGGCTAAAAACTGAAAAACAATATTTATATATTTATGAGTGAACTAGAAGCCAAATGAATGTAAACACAAGTACATGGGGGCTTTTTTACAGCCCTGTGCGCTGCCAGAACATCAGTTCTGTTTAAAGTTCCAGCAGCGTGAGTGCAGAGCCATATTTACAATGCCACGAAAACCCACCCTGAGTGGCTTTTCATGGCCTTGTAGATATACTGTTAGGCAATGCAGCACAAGTCGCTGCATTGACTCACTCTGCATTAGGGAAACATACCATGGGCACTGCGGTGGGTGTTCCCACTCAACACATGGTTTTTGACCCATTTCCAGACTTACAACACCGCGTAAATCTAGGAATGCGTCACAACTGTGCTCCTCCACAGGGAAGGCATAACAATTATTTTTGCGCAGGAAGGTGCCCCTTCCTGTACAAAAACAATTGTGGCAACAAACGGAGACATTTGTGCGTCAGAGCAGTTGAAGAGGATAGGAATGTGCCATATCTCAGAGACAGCACATTCCTGGCCTTTTCTTTGGACCAGGACTCTGTAGTCAACATGCCGACACTTTGACTCACTGCAGAACTAAGAGAAGAAATGGACCCAAAATCATGGATGAGGGAATAGCACAAGCCATAAAGGCAATGCCAACAGGGAAAGCCCCAGGAGATATATAGGTTGGGTGCTGAAGAAAGAGGTCTTCACCCAGAATTTATTAGAGCTTGCATTTCTCTAATTCCTAAACCAGATAAGGCTCCCTTGTTCTGTGTAAACCTAAGACCTATATCCTTAATCAACTGTGACATAAAAGCATTGGCAAAAGCCCTAGCAACAAGACTGAGAAGAGTCATCCATCTCCCAGTACACAAATATGCAAGGAACAAAATGAGAGCCTCTGATGAAATAAATAGAGAAGGTATTATTGAGGTGGCTCACGCACTCCAGTTTAAACTTAGTTGCATGTATAGTTATATTATTTGCTAACTTCTAGGCGTGCAGTAAGGTATCGCTTTCTGATCGAAGGCTTGTCCAAAATGTTTAGAGAAAGCGCTCCCCCCTAGGGAAGCGTCCCCTAGTTGCACTGCTGGATTCCCATTTGGGAGAAGTTTATCCAATTTCGGAATCTAAATTCAAACTACTGTGATTCCACTTAGCTTTTCAATGTATTCTTTTAGTGTATCTTCACATTCATGAACTTTCACCATTTCATGTGTATATTGATCAATAGATCCATTCATGAAACAATCATCAGGTTGAACAATCCCAAGGCATTTCGGTCTAGAATAGCCCTTCCTCAGGGGGTTTTTAGTTCTGAAAAATAATGCGATGGCATGATGTGAGAAAAGGGCTGTCGAGATTCATATGGATGTGCCCAACACCAGATGCTGTATATGGTGACGCTCACGGGGTGGTGATTTTAGCCATGCTGTTACGTATAGAAGACTGGGATAATTGAGAAACGTAGCAGATAACTAAGATAGATGGTGTCAGAGCCTTGACTCTGTTGCATGGAATAGGTTACATGTTTTGCATGCTCAACGCAAGTGAAATGAAAAGGTGTAAATCAGAACATAAAACAGTGTCCTACGGTCAACCAGCAATGCCCTAAAGAAAATACTCCTTCCTCTCACATGGTCGACACGGAGTTCGACATCGTGAAAATCGTGATCTTGGGTGACAGTGTACATGCTAAAGATACGTATCAGTAGTGAAATATCAAGATGACATGCTTCACACGTGTGGCTTGAAAGCAAAAACCGTAATCTTGAATGATGCATATCTGTGTTATGAACGCTGAGTGCACGGGTGAGTGATGAAATATCGAAGTGACAGGATTGCGTAAAGGGAAAGTATAGAAAACATGCCGCTGGGAGCGGTCACATAAAGACAGTTACAATAATACAATACAATGCAAGAATACATTTGTATCAATCTCACGGTGATAAAGCTGTCGATGGGCTCACAGAGTTGTGTACCGGTCCGCTGCCATTGAGGTCAACGAGATGTGGATGTGGGTGGCCAGAAGATGTAACAGTGCGTGAACACAAATAAAAGACTATCATGGATGATGTGGACATGGCCAACTTGGAATGGTGGAAAGTTCATAATGACAACTGACTAATTGTGAATATAAAACAGGGATTCCTGGATGGCCAGAAATATGGTGGGAGGGTAGAATGTTCATAATGGCAACTGAGCGGTTGGAAACAAAAAACATAACCAAGTATCATAGACATGGCAGAGAGTGTTTAAAAAATCTTAGATTGTGAAGGCAGGTGTGGTATAGATAAACTCAGGATTTAACAAAATGGGAATCCAGCAGTGCAACCAGGGTACGCTTCCCTGGGGGGGGAGCGCTACTTCTAAATAGAAAGAGAAGGGCCACATGTGCATCTATGAAAGATCCCAACATTTGCAAACCGTTGTTTCAGGTAAGTAACCTTTTCTTCTTGATAGTTTTAAATGCTTGAGTGACAAGTAGCAACCAGTTATCAAATGTACATACCTATACACCTTGAGACTGTGGGAAACAAGACTTATTGAAACAGTTTGCAAAGTACAGTTTGCCAAACTGCCGCATCAGCTGTATTATTCATGTCCAGGCTGTAGTGATTGGTGAAAAAACGGAACGTTCTTCCATATCTTGGTCTGTGACCAGTATGCAACTCAACCCTCTAATAATAAACATACAAGCTCCTGCTTCTTCAGTGAGTTGCTGGTTGGTTTCCAGATCTAGAGGGCTATCAATGGATTCTGCTTGTCACTCATCCAAAGACCCTAAGCAGCAGATCATGTTCCCCCTAAAAGACTCTTTGCCCTTCTGAAGATTGCAACAAGCGATACACTGGTATCAAGGGCACTAGCCACACTCCAACACTCAAGCGACCATAACAAAAAAAACATGAGTTATGGACTACCTTTAACCCCTTCGCCGCGGGGGTAATTCCCCTGCGGCGCGGGGGGTGGGAGGGGCGGCGGCAGCGACGCTGTACTCGTGACAAGCCCAGCTCGTCATGAGGCACTGTGGAGCTGTGCTCATGACGAGCTGAGCTCGTCACGACCCCGCCCACTGATTGATTCTCCCGCACAGGCAGGGAATCAATAGCGTGTGGGTGGGCCGCGACAGTTATGACGAGCCCAGCTCGTCATGAGCACAGCTCCACTGTGCCTCATGACGAGCTGGGCTCGTCATGAGCACGGATGCGGTTAACTACATTTACCAGAGTGTACTGGAAAAGATGGAGTTAGGCCTTTGACCAGTGTGTGATACCACGCCGTACTAATCTATATCCAAGCTTCTTCCCCTTGAGGAGCTGATAACTGGTTTTGGAACAAAAGGTCTGCAACTGGTAGCTGTTTGGCACTATTTCGCAGGCACTAAGCTGTAAGTCATGTCTCAACCAACAGACTCTTTGATTTCCAACATTTCCGTTCAAAGCCAGCATTAAATGACTTTTTCCCAGTTTGAAAAGTCACTGGCATGAGCACAGCTTTCTTGTTTTGTGCCCTTCAAAGTTGAATTGGCGAAGTCAAACCTATTACAAATCAAATCAGAGTCACCACTTGATCCTTGCATCCCTTTTATTATTTATTTGACTGCTAAAATAAGTTCTCCCCTACTGTGTAATCTTTGTAATTCCTCATTTGAGGGAGCCAAAGCCCCATTGCCATGATAACACGCTACAGATATCCCTCTGTTAAAAAAAAAAGGCGATTCATCTATATTGTGTAACTTCAGGCCTATAGCTATATAGCGCCTCGATAAATTCTACCAGTCTGAGGTGTGCGCTATTGGGACCTCTAGGTGGTTTTCTATCAATGGATGGGTCCATTGTTGCGTTAAAATCGCCTCCCATTTTTAAGTCACCTTGTGGGAGTGATAGCAGAAACTTTCCCAGAGCCAGAAAAGTCGCTTGGTGCAGTGTTAGAGGGATGTAGACTGTCACTAGAGTATAAGGTCACTCTTCCCATTGGCATGTTATCGCAGCAAATCGTCCAAGCTCGTCCGTCCAGGACCCGGTTACTATCAGTGGGAAGCGTTTATTAACTAAACTCCCCACCCCACGAGATTCTGATGTAAAGGCAGAGTGTGCAATCATTTAAAAACAACCCCACCTGTCTAGGGCCTTACAGGCTGAACCCATCAGGTGTGATTCCTGCAGTAATACAAAGGCAGGACCTCTACGTTTGAGGTGTTGGAGGACCAGTCCTCGTTTTATTTCGTCTCCCAGACCATTCACATTCCAAAACATCACCTTAAAGGGAAGATTTGACATCCGGGCAGTCAGTGTCTGAGTCTCTGGAGCGTCAGATGTCAGGTCAATGCAGTTTACAGTGGACTCCATCTGTGTCAGGGTGGGAAACTGCCTGTAGTGTGTCTAGGATAGAAGTACCATGCATGACCTCAGATAGCGTGTAATAGAGTAATACCAAACTTAAAAACAACCCATAAAACTGTACTCATCCCTCCACCCCCCTCCCTGCCTCCCTGCACTGCGGACTTAAAACTACCCGCCACCCCAATTTAGCAGAGTGCTTTTTCCCCATAGCTTGTACTTGCGTGGGGGGGGGGGGGTGGAGGGAGTCGCTCAGTGCCCTCCATTGGGTCCCCCAGTAACCACAGTTTACTGCGATTAGATTGCCCCATTCAGTGTCCGGGTATCAGCGGCAAGAGTCTATGTTGGCACCAAACAGGGTCTTCAGCGTAGATTGTGGCGAGTCTCATACGTTAGGACCTCTAGAGTCATTCTGAGTTTTCGTCCATGTGTTGGGGTAGGCCGCCCGATGCTTCCATCCCTCTCCTATCCAGGCGTTCCGTAGTTGCTAGCTGATTCCGTTGTCTAGGTCCCTGCCTCCTAGGACCTCCGGCGGGTCGCCAGCCCTCCAGCCGTTCAGCCGCCTCAGACGGTGTTTCAAAGAACCACATTTTACCTTCTGCCGCCACTCTCTTTTTTTTTTTTTTTTTTTGAAACCGTTTATTACAAAACTCAAAAAATATACAAAGATGGGCCTACAACCTTCCGGCCGGCCGCTAGCAGACAAAAGGAGCATATGATACACATTGTAGAGCGTGTGTTGCGGCTGAGGAAGATGCACAGGAGTTAGCAGCGTTGATAGCCACACCATCCGGACCCCACTGTACGGTTTCATTTTAAACTGAAAGAACAACCAGAAAAACAAACCCACAAGGCAATCCACAATCAGAAATAGCAGCATGTGCTCCCCTGAGAGGGGGACCCTACCAGTCCATAGGAGTATCAAGACGGGGAAGAGATCAGGACTAGGGCTGGGTAAACTCAATGGGCCCGATTCACAGAACTAACTTAAGACAAAATCCTAAACTTACTACCATTTTGGTATTCACAGAAGGCACTTACTCATTTTGGTATTCACAGAAGGCACTTACTCATTTCGGTGAATACCGAAATGAGTAAGTGCCTTCTGTGAATACCAAAATGAGTAAGTGCCTTCTGTGAATGCCAAAATGGTAGTACGTTTAGGATTTTGTCTTAAGTTAGTTCTGTGAATCGGGACCAATGCCCGGAACAAGGAAGATGGGTCGGCTAAGGGGATGGGGCAGGCGACGGATCGGACAATAATGGCGGAGCACAGATTCCCCCGCGGTAGGCGCTCCAGGGGCCCCATACTTTCACCCATGTCCCAGGCTTACCTCTCGCCACATACACCACCTTGTCCCGAAACATGCACCAATCCATATGTTCCTTCCAGGCCGAGACAGTCGGGGACCTCTGGGATCCCCACAGTTGAGCAATATCGCGCTTGGCCACCATATATCCCAGAGTCACCCACCACGTCTGTGGCGCCGAGTAGTCGGTAGGTTTCCACACATTCAACAGGCATCTCCTCGCTTCGGGTAGCAGCACCACATGCGTAACCACACGCAGGACCTCATGCACACCACGCCAGAATCGCTCCACCTCCGGGCATTCCCACAATATATGCAGAAATGTCCCCAAAGCGCCACACCCACGCTTACACAACCCGTCCACAGCATAGCCCATACGCAGGAGCCTTGGCCCCGTCATGTAGACTCTGTGGAGTATCTTGAGCTGGACGAAGCGAAGGCGGGCCGGTATGGCCACCTCTTTCGGGGAGGCCACCGCAGAGGCCCAGTCCTCGTCGTCCAGCTCCAGGCCATCGGCAACCCAAGCCTCACGAAGGGCAGTCAGCAATCCCGAGCGGTCATTGATCAGTTTTTTGTAGATCAGTGAGATCGTGCTGTCCGGAACGTGCCCATCCAGCACTCTATCCTCCAGGGGGGAATACTCCGGGATGGATGCAACGTCCGGGAAGACGGAGCCCAGTGCGTGACGGATCTGCAAATACCGAAAGTACTCCCTGTCATGCAACTGGAATTCCGTCTGCAGCATCTCGAACGTTTTAAATCCTCCCCTCGTCCAGAGATCCCCCACTTTGCTGATGCCTATCATGTCCCACTTCTCGAAGCCCTTCGAGGTCCACAGGGAGCCCAACTGCTCGGACGCGTATAATGGTGATGCCCGGGTCAGACGGTCCTTCCACCCCATCGCCACATTAGCCGCGTGCCACACTCGCACCATGACACGCGTGGGGCCGGTCAGCCGAGCGTCGGGCGCGCTGGAGTAGAGCGCTCGATGATAGTCCCCACCCGGGAGTAGCATCTTATCCATTTCGAATGCCGGGTTTAAGGCGGGCCCGTACAGGCCGTGATTAATCGCCGCCAGCTGGGAGGCCCAATAGTACCGTTTGATATCCGGGAGGGCAATCCCTCCGTCATACCATGGGAGCGTCAGCTTCGCCAGGGCGATACGCGGCCTCCCGTCCCAGAACAGGCGGCGCTGCAAACTCTCCACCTCGCGGAAGTAGCGCGCTGGGACGAGGTCCATAGTATTCTGCAAAGCGTACAGGAAACGCGGCAGAGACATCATCTTAAACAATGCCGCCCGGCCGAGCGGCGAAAGCGGCAAGCGCCGCCAGCGCGTGACATCTTCCTTCAGGCGCTGGAGGGGGGGAAGCAAGTTCCGATCATACCGGGCCTCCGGGTCCAGAGTAATGAAGACACCCAGGTACCGAAATCCCTGCGGGGCGATCTGGATCGGACAGCCCCGCGGGAGAATAGGAGCCTCCCCAGAGAGAACATACACGCACGATTTAGCCCAGTTGATGACAAGGCCGGAGTTACGACCAAATGAATGCAAAACATCAACCAGTACTATCAGTGATTTACGTGGGGAAGCTAGGTACAAGAGGATGTCATCAGCGTATAGGGATACGCGGTCCTCATACTCGGGGGTCCAACGGAGACCACGAATAGAAGGTTCCCACCGCAGCCACTCCGCCAGGGGCTCCAAGGCAAGCGCAAAAAGGAGCGGCGATAAGGGGCAGCCCTGCCGCGTGCCCCGGCCCAGCTCGAACGGAGCCGATACTCTACCGTTCACCACCACCTGCGCCAATGGGCCCGAATACAGCAATTTGACCCAACTAATGAACCCTGCGCCAAAGCCAAACTTCGCAAGCATCGCCCAGATGTATGGCCATTCAAGCGTGTCCAACGCCATGGTGGCGTCCAAGGACGCCAAAATGGCCGGCTCCCGTATGTACTGAACACGTGCGAGCACCCCATGTAAACGCCGCAAGTTAAGGGCCGTGTTACGATGGGGAATAAAGCCGGACTGATCCTGGTGAACCAGGTCGCCCACCACGCCGACCAGCCGATTGACCAGGACCTTGGCGAGAATTTTGGGCTCCGCGTTCAGCAGCGAAATGGGCCGATAGGATGTAACCCGGTCCCGAGGTCTCCCCTCCTTGTGGATAACCACGATTGTAGCCAGACGCTGGTCCAGCGGGAGGGAGCCCACCGAGTGAGCCTCCAGGAACATCGATCGGAGATGTGGTGCCAGCGTATCCGGTCGCAACTTGTACAACTCGATGGGGAGACCATTAGGCCCCATGGCCTTGCCGGAAGCGACCGAACGTATGGCGAGGGCGATTTCGTCGGAGGTTGGAGCGGCGTCCAACGACACTCTGTCCTCCTCCGAAAGGGAAGGCAGCGCGATATCCCTGAGCAGGGCACGGGAATCCTCTTCAGAGCGGGAAGACACCGGGGAATACACCCCACGGAAATAATCCGCGAAGCAGGAGACAATTTCTTCCGGCTCAGTAACACACACACCATGCGTTTTCTCAATCAGCGGGACTACACGACTCGCTCTCTCCCTTTTGTCCAGCCACGCAATCAATTTACCAGCCTTATCACCCACATCATACAGTTTCCCCTGTTGCTCTCTACTGAGGCCCCTGGCCGCCTCCGTGACGAGGGCCCGATAGGCCGCTTGCTTGAGTTGGAGAACATGTAATACGGCATCCGTCACCCCACATTCTAGAGTACCCTCCAGCTCGGCTATCTCAGCTTCCACCCGGGTCACCTCCTCCCGCTCGCGCCTCCGGGTGTGGGAAATAAGGGACAGGGCCTCTCCTCGTAGTACTGTCTTGAATGCCTCCCACAGTGAGACAGCCGAAGGCACGGACCCCACATTCTCGTCAAAATAGCGCTGGAGGGATTTAACCAATTCAGCGCGAATGGTGGGGTCGCGCAGGTACCAGGGATTGATCGGGACCACCCTACCCTCACCCCTCGGAAAAAGATCCAGGTGTAACAGGAGCGGGGAATGGTCCGAGATACCCCGTGCCAAATGGCGCACCTCTCCCACCCTCCCAACATAGGCCGCCGGGACCAGGACATAATCTAGTCGTGAGAGACTACCATGGGCCCCCGAATGGAAGGTATACTGTAGCTGCGTGGGATGTTTTAAACGCCAGCAATCCACCAGTCCCAAAGTGTCCAATAGGCCAGATAGCCACGCTTGGGCCCGGGGGAGGTCCCTAGGGGGGTGACGATCCACAGTCCCGGAAACCACCGCATTGAAATCCCCCCCCACCACCAGAATCCCCCCCGGAAGGCCAAGGAGGAGGCGCCCCAGGTCCGCAAAGGTAGTCGACTGCAGCCCCGGCGGGACGTATACTGACACAAAAACGACCACTTTGCCCTCCATCCTTCCCACCAAGACCGTGTAACGTCCCCTGTCGTCATGGAGCACCTCATCAATCTCCAACGGGAGCGAGTTCTTAACCATGATGCCCACACCCCTTGAGCCAGACGTGAAGCCCGAATGGGCCACTAGGCGATAGCCACGCCGATTCATGGCGCAGAAGGAGTTACCAATGAGGTGTGTCTCCTGCAGAAAAACTACATCGGGCGAGATTCGCTTCAAGAACTGCAGGACCACACCACGTTTAATCCTGTCCCCCAGTCCATTCACGTTCCAGGACAACAGAGTTAGTTCCCTACCCCCCCATCATAGACAGAAGCCACCATTTGTCCCCCCGAGAGCACTATAGAGCTAACACAACGATACTTTTGCCTTGTGGTAAAAACGAACAACACCCCCCCATCCCTGCCCACCCGCCCCAACAAAACTCCCCCCTCCCTGCACCCCTGCATGAGCCCGAACAGCCCCCCCAACGTGCAGTGTGCCTGTCGCCCCATATATATAGTAAAACTAGCTAAACCCCCTAGAGGAGGAAGGAGAACCCCCAGCAGACCCCACACAACCTCCATAGGAGGGGAAATTATACAGACAGACGCTTAATCGAAAGTGGCATCATTTTTGTCCAGAGTGAAGCCCAATATTACCCCCTCAATCCCGATCCAGTGTGCCGTCTCCCCCCGCCGCCCCCCCCCGCCCCCTCGATCACGATCCCCAGACAGAGTGTCCAGCCAGTCTCCGGCCGCTTCGGGACGATCAAAAAAGTGCGTGCGACCCTCTACCTCCACTCGCAGCTTGGCTGGGAAGAGCATAGCGTATTTAAGGTTCAGGTCCCGAAGACGGCGCTTGACGCCTAGGAAGCTCAGTCTCTGCTTCTGGACCGCTGGGGTGAAATCAGGGTAAAAGTTCACCTCCATATTGTCAAGCTTAACCGGCCCATGCAGTCTGGAGGCTTGCAGGATAGCGTCTCTGTCCCGAAAGTTGAAAATCCGGGCAATGAGAGGTCGCGGAGGGGCTCCGACCTTCGGCCTTCCCCCGGGAACCCTGTGGGCCCGCTCCACCGCGAAGAATTTACTCAGCCCCCGTGGCTGGAGATGGGTAGCGATCAGGTCCTCCACAAATAGGTCCGCCGCCGCTTCCTCCCGTCCCTCGGGCACCCCGATGATGCGGATGTTGTTCCTCCGGGCCCGACTCTCGGAGTCCTCCAGGCGCCGATCCATAAGCGCGCTCGCCTGACTAAGCCGGCGCACCTCTGTCTGTAGTGCCGCCACCTCAGTAGTAAGGCCCGATGCGGTGTGGGCCAAAGAATCAACTCGGTCGTTGGTCTTGGAAAGATCGGCCCTCACCAGGCCAACATCCACGAGGACCGAGTCGATCTTCTGTGCCAGTGTGTCGAACCGCTGGCCCACCGAGGCCTTCATTTCGGCAATGGCGCCCATGACATCCCGCAGAGTCAGATCCGTGGGCAGGTCCGGGGCATCAGGAGGGCCCTCAGGGGACTTGTGCGGTCCGCCGGGAGATCCCTTCTGGAGGGTATAGCGGTCCATACTGTTGGCCTGATGGGTGGTGCCACGCCGGGTCGACTTGGTCTTTGCCCGGTCTCCATCTTGTTTCGTGGCCATGGCCACCAGTCCTCCGGTCGCACCAGCCACGTCGTGAAGGGCAGGCAATCAGGGCCACAAGCTCCGGGGGGGGCCACCCCAGATCGGCGGGGTGGGTCACAGCCGGCGGGCAGGCCGAGTCTCCCAGCGAGGCCACACCAACACAAAGAGCCCCGCGACCCAACCCTGCAGAGACGGCAAGGGGGTGCGAAAGCGAAAGCGAAAGTGCGGGGTACGCGACTCGCCAGGCCCGGCCCGCCGCTGTTGTTCACTTTGTCACTGGGTCACCCCTCAGCGCAAATCCGGGGTCTGGCGAGGAGAAGGCCGCAGACTTCAATCGGTGCTCACTCCGGTGTCCGAGGTCCGATTTGACAACGGGAAACGGGTGTCACCTCAGCTCAGGCTCACCAACACAGTCCCCTCATTCGAGACAGGATAAATTCAGGATAGTCGTAGGAGGTTGCGGAGGTCCTCGGGAGCCTCGCGCCTACGCGGCCATCTTGGTTGCGCGCTAGGCTCCTGTCTGCCGCCACTCTCAATTTTGCCGGGTATAACATTGCATATTCGAGTTCTCGATTTCTTAGTTCTTTTTTGATGTCCAGAAAGTTGCGCGTTGTTTAGTCACTGTTGTCCACCTGGATAGGGGGTGCTATGCGTGCTGCTTGCAGAATAGTGTCTCGGAAGTTGAACATGCGAGCCAAAATTGGTCTGGGGCCGGCCCCCGGCCGGGGCCTACACCCTGGCACCCGGTGAGCTCGCTCCACTGAGAAGAAGCTAGAGAGTCCAGGTGGTTGGAGTCGGGTTTTGGTAAGGTCCTCCACGAACAGATCCAGGCCGGCCATTTTACGCTCTCCGGAACTCCAACCAAGCGTAAGTTGTATCTCCGTGAGCGCCCTTCCTGGTCATCTAGTTTGTCAGCCATTTGTTTCTGCTCCAGTTCTAGTTTTTGAATCTGTCTCTGTAGTGCTGCCGTGTCTGTAGAGAGAGCCATCGTAGTAGTTTCAACTTCAGTGAGCCGCGTGCTCATTTTTGAGACATCCGCTTGTAGCAGTGTGATATCTGTGGAGATCGTTCCTATTGATGTTTGCATTTGATGCAGAGCAGCCTTCACGACCTGAAGAGTGATCTCCTTAGGTTGCGCGTTTGGGCGGTCTTTGTCGCTTGGTGCGGGCAATTGTTGTGCATCTGTCTGGTCTTTTTGATAGGCATACTTCTCCAGCTTGGTTTCGAGCGTTGTCCTCGGCCCCCCATGGTGTTCAAGGTCCAGTGGGTCACTCCGGCGGGGGGAGGAGATGGGGAGTCAGTAATCACCGCTGCCTGCCGCGGGGACACCGTCCACACGTGGGCTTTCGGTTTTCCCGCTCCCAATAGTACTCCCCCCGATCGGGCTCCGCCAGGCGAGGTGTGCGGCTGATTCTCTCACTTATCTCAGGAGGACACCACCGCCCACGTATCGGATTGTCCTCGTGGTCTAATCCAAGCAAATGTGGTCGCTGCGGGTCCGCCTGTGGTCGGCGCCCACTCGGGCACTTGCAGTCTATCAGGGAGCCGGAGTGCACGCTATGCCAGTCAGTTGTGTGGGCCTTGGGCAGCGGGGCAAAAAATACACATTGCGGAGGATTGAGCACTTTGTCCGTAGTGTGTTCTGGCGTAGTTTCGTTTTGGGGGGCCTTCACATTGCCACCGCCCCAAAGGCATCAATTAGAGAGGACATCCCTGCTATGCGTTCTGCGGGAGGTTTGGGTCGCTGTGATCTCTGCAGGGTCGCGCTGGCGCCTAAAAGGCCCTGTCTGCTCAGTGCCAGGTTAATCTCACCTCTGACGCCCAGCCGATGACTTGGTGCCGCGGTCCGTTGTTCAACGCGGACTCACGACGCTGCCATCAGGTTTTCCACTCGGCGGTGCGTCCTTTTATCATGCGCTGTCTCCGGTAATTAGCAGGAGCGTTCAAAATATTTTAGCCAGCACAGGGGGGTGTTGCAATCCCCGCTGCGGCTGGCCCTGTGATCACGCATGGTCCCGGCTTCAGAGCCGCTACTGGGCCTCAGTCGCACACCACGGCTCCGCAGCACGCTCAGGGACCAGGTTTTTAAGGAACTGTAGCGCCGGTGGTCCAGCGTTATATTACCCGGTTTGGGTGACTATGATCCCCGGATTAAGTTTAGGATTGTCTGGGGCGAACCCTTCTAGGACGGAGCTCCTATAGGCAGCGGCCTTCTTCGGCAGCAGCAAGCCACACCCCCGAAGTGGAAGAGATTTATCTCTTGGTATTTGAATAGGGACAAGATTGTGGTGGTGATTTTGGGCAACCCACCTTTGATCTGGTTCTCATCTTGGTGTCCAGCTGAATTGGGATCTCTGCACAGTCGGATAAAAGCAGCAAAGAGCAATGAGGACTATAATGACAACAAACTCACAATGAAAAAAACTGATTAACATAGTTTGCTCCAGTAGCTTCTTCCACGTTTGCCAACTCCAGAAAATACTACCACCACTACCAGGGGAGCAGCGCAAAGAAGTAATTCAAGCAGTGGTGCTATCAAGGCTGGATTACTGGGATTCTTTATACATAGGACTGCCTCCAGCACTCCTGAACAGGCAGCATCTGATGCTCAATGCTGCAGCCAGGCAGCTATTTAATAGTCTATGACATCAATCTATGTGGCTGCAAGCCCCTCACAAATATACTGTCCACTTGAAGCAAAGCGAAACAGGCATACACCTGACTTTCAAAAGTTACCACCCAGAAATATTTTTAAACGGCCGATGGGAAGAAATTGCAATGTGATGAAAAACGGATCATACTATTTAAATGTTATGTGAATAAACTTGGACAGAAGCACCTCCACTGAGATCTTCTACAATGACATATTCTGAATGACAGCAAAGATTTTATAAACTGTTTTTTAATATAAATAAAGGCAACATCAAAAATGTAATAAATGTATTAGAACATATTAGTGAGTCTAATGTTGGCATAGAAGACTGGAGTGGCGTTTGCTGTTATGAAGTGCAGACAACAATTTCAAGAGCAAAGGAAATAGCAGACAAATGCCAAAGAATTAAAGATGGCATTTGTTCTAAAAAAAACAGACATATAGTTCAGCCTGGCTGATCAACAAAGGCATAAGCTACGGTGTTATTTTAAAGAGATGAGTTAGAAGCTAAAGATAGGAGGAAGCTTGCACTGGAAAAATAGCACATCTCCTAAATTTATGATTCCGTGTGTCCATAACAACTACTGTATGGTAGTTTTAGCTAGAGTTGTAATTTCGGAACTGCCTCCCTAAAGAAAACCTGCTGCCCAGTACATTTCACGATGCTGTGCGACCACATCTTCTCTTTTACACAGAATATACACCATTCGAAAGCTTTTATATTAGCATTACTCTAGGAGAAGTAGAAGGCTCACAGCATGAAGTCAACCATGAGCACCATGGAGTTACCCTCTGCTTAGTATATTAAATCACATTTTGAGAAAATAATTCGTATCATACCCAACTGCAGTCAAAAGTCTGTTTTTAACCTACCTTCAACAACAGAGCCAATGGCAAAGTCCGCTGGCCCATAGTAGATAGGGTAATCCATGGGAGAGTCAGGTTTTGGTACCTTGGACCTCTCAAGAAATTTGCCTCCAATGATTCCAGAGTTACGAATTTGTGGCTCAAAGATACTGATCATATCGGTCGATAAGTAGTAGTTGAGTACGAATCGTCGAATTTTGTCTTCAGGGTTTACAGAATCCTTAATTATGTAAATAAAAGTTAGACCATTTTAATTGTTTATTTACGTTGCATATTTTAAAGCATTATGATGTACATTATTAGACACAAACAACTTACTTACCTTCGGTAATGCTTTTACCAGTGGATACAGTATCTGCCTCCGGATTCCTCAGCTTTTGAATTACCCCCATGCTCAACTTTCCACGGAAACTTTTCTCCTCAGCGCTCTGACTTAGACGAGGATATCAGAAAGGAACGGCTTCTCGTGCGATTTCGTGTGATGTCATCAGAGCCATCAAAAGCAATCGTCGGCGTGCTGACGTCAGTTCCACCAATTTTTTTCCATGCCTTCGAGGCGAATGTGTGAAAAAACATTTTCACAAGTATACGCAGTATACAAACACAACCAAACCTGGAAATTCTTCATCATAGACATTTCCTAGTGCCAAGTATCAGAGGATTCCAACAATAAATCACATAAAATACACATTTATTACTTTTTGGTAAAAGCACACAGGCAACGGGGAGGCGGGTGGGTCAATGAGGAATCCACAGGCAGATACTGTATCCACCCAAAACAGCGTTACCGAAGGTAAGTACCTTGTTCTTCGGATGGATACACCTGCCTGTGGATTCCTCACCTTTTGAGTTGAATTCCAAGGCAGTCCCGCTCATGGGGGGGGGGGGGGTGCCTGCCTGCCTACACCAAAAAATCCTGCAGCACAAAACGAGCAAAATGGCTGTCCCTCCTCACCTCTGAATCCAAGCAATAGTGCTTTGCAAAAGTGTGGAGGGGAGCCTTAGTTGCCGCCTTCCAGATGACTACCACAGGGACACCTCTAGCCAAAGTCGAAAAAGAAGACTTAGCTCTAGTAGAATGAGCACGAATACCTTCAGAAGGCTCCTTCTTGGCCAAGGAGTAGCAGATCTTGATACACAGGATGATCCACCTGGACAGCGTTCTTTTGTGGACAGCCTTGCCCTTCATCTTACCCACATAACCAATGAAGAGTTAATCATCCAACCTTAAGTTTTTGATTCTGTCCATGTAGAAGCTGACCACCCTCTTGGGGTCTAGGCGATCAAGTCTCTCCTCCTCCTTAGAAAGAGGGTAAGGTGATGGACTGCCCCGAATGGAAAGGAGTGACCACCTTAGGCAGGAAAGCTGCTCTGGTCCTAAGAAACATCTTATCCGCATGGAATGATGTGAATGGAGGCTTGGAGCTTAGAGCCTGCAATTAACTCATCCTCCTAGTGTAAGTGATTGCAACCAAAAAATATAGTTTTAATCACTAGAAACCTTAATGACAACTTGAAAGGGTGAACCCATCAAGAATGTGAGAACCACATTCAAATACCACTGAGGCATGATAAAAGGAGTGGGAGGAAACCTGTTAGTGAGACCCTTAATGAATCTCATAACAATGGGAGATTTAAACAACGAGGGTTGATCTGGTAAACAGAGAAAAGCCGACAAGGCAGAAAAGTAGCCCTTTACAGTAGCTACTGCACAAACTTGTTGCGCTAGGGAAAGAGAGAAACTCAGAACACCAGATAAATGGGCCCGCAAAGGATCAATCAATCTCTCTCCACACTTGACCCACCTACCAGAATAGACAGATTTGGTGGAGTGTCTTCTGGCTGATTAGATAACGTCCACCACATCTGGTGGGAGAGAAAATGAACTCAGGTTGCCCCGTTTAATCTCCAGGCATGAAGGTGCAGGCTCTGGAGGTGGGGGTGTAGAACCTGCCTCTGAGACTGCGAGAGGTAGTCTGCCCTGAGAGAGAGATGGAGCGGAGGGTGCAATGAGAGGCAAAGGAGGTCTGTGTACCATACCCTTCGCGGCCAATCCAGGGTGATCAATATGACTTGGGCCCGGTCTTGGTGAATCTTCCTCAGAACTCGAGGAATCAAGGGCATGGGAGGAAACGCGTAAAGAAGCTCTGAGCCTCAATGCTCTCCACGTCATATACTGGAGACTGCAGAATGCCGGGCAGTGCGCGTTCTCGTGAGTGGCAAACAGGTCCAACTGAGGAAACTCCTACATCCTGAAAATGTGAAGGACCACCTCGGAAGGAGACGCCGCTTGTGATCAGCCGCTTACTGCTGACTGAGGCTGTCTGCACGCACATTCAGTTCTCCGGCTAGATGATTTGCGATTACGCAAATCTAATTATCTGGAGTCCAGGACCAGAGTTGCAGATCTGCTCTACGGAGAAGATACAAACCTACTCCTCCCTATTTGTTGATGTACCACGAACGGAAGGGAGGATGGCCTTGAGAGACAAATGTATCACCCACAAATACAAGAAGATTGATGTGAAACAATCTTTCCTCTGGAGATTAAAGAGCTTTGAACTCCAGATCCCCCAGATGGGCTCACCACCCTAGAGTGGAGGCATCCATTATCACTGTGGTCACCGGAGAAGGAGGTTGAAATGGATTTCCTTTAGACAGGTTGCCTGGAACACTCCACCGTAGCATCTCCGCTGCACTGTCTCTGGAGATTCTGACCACCTCTTCGAGATCTCCGTTGGGTTGAAACAACTGCCTACGGAGGCACCACTGTAGAGCCCTCATATGCCAGCATGCATGATTGACCAACAGTATGCAGGAAGCAAACAGACCGAGCAGGTGCAAGACCTTCAGGACTGGAACAGCCGCTTTATTCTAAAAAAGTGGAATCATAGCCTGGATGTCTTAAATTCTCTGTAAAGGCGGGAGGGCATGACTGTGTCCAGTATTGCCCCTGTGAACAGGTTGCGCTGAGATGGCAGCTGGTGATATTTGGGTAGATGTATTGAAAACCCCAACTCAAACAACAGTTGTGTTGTTACCTGCAAATGATGCAGCACCATCTCTTGTGACTCTGCTTTGAGCAGCCAGTTGTCCAGGTAGGGAAAAACAGGAATCCCTGACCTTCTGAGATGAGCTGCCGCCACCATCATCACCTTTGTGAAGACTTGTGGTGCGGAAGTAAGGTCGAAAGGAAGGACTGCAAACTCGTAGTGTTGAGCCCCCACCGTAAAACAAACATAATTTTGATGCGACTTCTAGATGGGAATGTGAAAATATGCATCCTGTAAATCGATCAACATCATCCAGTCTTCCTTCTCCAGCGCAAGAAGAACCAGAGCCAGGGTCAACATTTTGAATTTCTCATGTTTGAGGTATAAATTCAAAACCCTGAGGTCAAGGATCGGTAGTAAACAACTGTCCTTTGTGGGAATCAGGAAGTACAGAGAGTAACACCCCTGACCTCTTTCCTGCTCCAGAACCACCTTGATTGCACCCTTTTGTATCAATGACAGAACCTCCTGCTGGAGAAGTAGAAGATGCTCTTCCCAGCAAAAGCCCTGATGGGGAGTGAGGGGGGAACTCACAGAAGGATTCTCTATGATGTTCAGCACCCAGAGATCTGTAGTAACAGACCTCCAATGCTGTAGATCATGGGACCCCCGTCCTCCCATGGGACAAGTATGCTCTAGGATGGTGGAGCTAGAGCTGCTTCCCTGCCAAACCAGCTGGAGGGGCAGAAGAGGAGGAGGAGGAGGAGCAGACTTGCTGTCGTGCAGCACCTGGCAGATGAATTCTGCCCTTTACCCTGTAGGACCTGTACAAGGGATTTGCCTGCTGCTGCTGCTGTGTCTGTTGCCTAGCACGAAAGGACAAGATGTTTCCAAAGCCACAAAACTTGCGGAACTGCCCAAGGCTCCTACATTGAGATTGAAGCCCCAAAGACCTCGCTGTGGCTTTACTGTCCTTAAAGCGCTGCGGCGCCTAATCTTTTTTAGCCCCCAACAGGTGAGATCCATCGAAAGGCAAATCCAGCAATGTAACCTGGACATCAGGCGAGAATCCCGAACCACGCTACCATGCGTGCCTCCTAGTACCCACAGACAATCCCATTGCCCTGGCTACTGAATCAGCCATGTCCAGACCAGATTGTATTACTTGGCGGGCAGCAGCTTGGGCATCTGACAACACCTCTGAGAAGTGCAATTATACCTTCTCTGACAACTTTGGGACGACCTCCCTGGCTTAGTCCCTGAGGGCATGTATGTAGTGGCCCAAAAGGCATCTGGCATTTGTGGACTTAAGGGACATACTCCCCGACGAGAACACCTTCTTTGCTGATTGCTCCATGCACTTTGACTCCCTATCCACCGGCGTAGATGGGAAGGAACCTGCAGACAGCCCCAAAGAGCACGAAGCCTTGACCCCCAAGCTTTCCGGTGAAGGATGGGTGGACAGAAAAGCAGGATCCCCGGAGCCACTTTGTACCTCCTTGCCACAGTCCTGGAAACCGCTAGAGTTGACATCGGAACTGGGCTCCGTCAACGCCTCATTGAAGGGAATTAAAGGTTCTAAAATAGAGGAAGGGGAATGGAGTACCTCTGTCAGACTATTAGATCTCACCTCCACTGTAAGAAGAGGCAATTCCAAGAGGTCTGCAGCCTTTTTGATCACAGAGTGATATGTGGTCCCCTCCTGCGTCGGGAAGCCCTTTGGTGATGACAGCTCCCACTAAGGAGAGGTGTCCAGGCCACTAGCCTCCTGTAAACCCTTAAAGTCCGGGTCAGGATCTACAATCTCTCGTTCCTCAGCCCCTCCACGTTCCTCCTGGTACTCTTCTTCCTTGAACAGTCTTTGAGCCTCTCTCTGAGACCTCATCCTCGGAACAGGTGTCAGCTGCGCTAGTGACTTCGGGATCGGCGTCTAAGGGAGGTCCACAGGAACAGGCGTCTAAGCGGGTCGAGGTTGAGCCATTGCCGGTTCGGAACCAAACGGTGCCAGGGATGAACCATCTAGAGGAGCTCTTCCCTCCAAAGACTGCAACAGTGACGAAAATCTCGACATCAGAAGAGGCCAACTCCCTGGAGCCATAGGCATTAAAGGCATGAGCGGTGCCTGGGGAAAGGGAGGTGGCAAACCTCCCAGGGAATATGCCAACTGACCCATGGGGCCAACAGGCGAACGAGTAGGGTTTGCTGCTCTGGCTAACAAACCAAACATCGGATTGGGTACCACAGGCTCAGAAGCCATTCGGAGAGGCACTAAATTTGGCTCCAGTCCGATGCCTGATACCCCAGAGGTGGAGTGGTTGGCTTCGGCAGTGGTGGCGGAATTGCATCTCTTGGAGCCGGTGGAGTCACTGCCCTCAGAGACGGGCCAGTGTCACCCCCGGTAAAGGAGTCGGAGAGATCTCATCCCTGCGATGAGATCTGGGACTTGGGGACACCTACTTTGGAGTCACGTCCTTCAAAGAGAAATGCCGAGAACCATGATGCCCCTTCTTCTTGAGTTTCTTCGAAGACCTTGAAGTGTGTGGAGTTAGTGACTTTGAGCGGATCCTTGACCTCCTGCGACCTCTCTTCTGCTTTTTGGCCTTGGTCATGAATAATTTGGCCTCCCTCTCCTTCAACGCTTTTGGATTCATGCGCTTGCAAGAAGTGCATGTCCAGACACCATGCTCCAACAAGAGACACCATAAACAATCTTCATGGGGGTCAGTGATAGACATCTGGCCCCCACATTCTCTGCATGGCTTGAAACCCAACTTCCTAGAAGTAGTTATCTTCTATGGCTACAAAGTCGTGACAACAGCAACAAAGAAACTCCCAGAAATGGAGAGCCTGGAAAAAACTGTTACGCGTCAACAGCGTGGAAAAAAGGGAACCGACGCCAGCAAGCCGATGAGGTCTTCTTATGGCTCCGATGACATCACACCGAGTCGCATGTGGAGCCGTTAAATTGTGACGTCCTCGTCGACGTGGGAGCGCTGAGGAGAAAACTTTCTGTGGAATGCTGTGCATTGAGATAATTCAAAAGGTGAAGAATCCACAGGCAGATGTATCCATCAGAATAAGCAAATAGATACATCTTTCCAGATCAAAACGAATGACATTCTGCATTATATTATTACAATTGTGAGTTTAACAGGAAAACTTAAATTAAATGTATCTATTTGATCCTGAAAACATCACTAAAAACTATTTAAGTTAACCTCACTTGTGAGCAATTTTTTTACTCCTAGCTCTTTAATTGCAGATTCCATACAAATAATCAAAAGTAAATTTTTCCATTTTATACATACAAGGTGCTGTCACAGCTATCCATGTGCGAGCAATTATTAACCACCTAATAGTCAAAGATAAAAATACCAACACTTTATCATGTAAATACATTTTGGGTGAGGCATAAAAATAAAATTTTCCAATGGTTCAGTATCACACACTGTCATTGTACCGAATTAATAAAAATTCTTTAAAAAAAAAAAGCATCAATTTACATTCCACCATATGTATCAAATATGGCTCTACATCTTTGCATTCGGAACATCCGGAATAGGGACATAGCTTCCATTTAAGACGTTTATAAAGTGTACCCTTTGGGTATCCAATTGTTTCAAAGTGCTGTGGTGCATGTTTTGTCGCAACAACTGACAGTTTATCAGTTCAAGCAAGCTCTTGACATGCACTAAACTGATAGGGCCTAATTAAGAGTCTGTCGGTCCCAGGACCGCCAGACTGGTGGTGGCACGGTGGTGTCTGTCCAGCCACCGTTGCACTGATGGTCTGACTGCCCTATTATGAGTTGGGTGGTCGGACTGTAATTGGACTGCTGGCTCCGCCAGGAAACTGCTGTACCCTGGAAAGCAACCCGCAACCGTGCGCACCAGACGAAGAAACAGATGGGCACACTTGTCATTCCATGATGAATGCGCTGGTTTTTATTGAAAGAGGAGCGGATTTCCCGCTAATGTAATACGGAATCCTCCAGGCGATAGAGCAAGCCATTGCAGGTAGTGGCTGCTGCCTAGTCGCAAAAAAGAATTGGCTTCTGCTGAAAGTGATATTTTCAATCTCATCTTTCAGTGTCCTATAGAAAGTATTACAGCCCTGAGGAAGACCTTCTTTTGAACTGTTGTGGTCCTTGCCCACGAAGGTCGAAACGTGTCGGCTCATTTTTCTCCCCCACCCAACTTTACACATTATTTTTTTCCTTGCACGAGGTCAACAGTTGCAACATGACATAATTGATTCGAGATTTTATGAAATGTTGAAGTGTACCTATTAACCGTGGTATAACTGTAACCAATTTGTATCAATGTTATCTCTGACCTCTTCACCTTTGGACCGTTGTACTGTAAATTAATCGAGGAAAAAATTATGTATGATTTTCCCGATTTATGATGTTTAATTGATTAATTAAGATTTAGGACAAAAAGTTGTTAAGAACCTGTTCAAAATAAACAGATCGGAAGTGTATGGCTCATGAATTTACAACACTATATGTGTCGCAAAAATCTTTGTGATGATGTTTTAAAAAAAAATACTTTCTTTATGTATTTTCCAAAAAACAGCAAAAAAGTGGTTATGTTTACAAACAAGTGAATTAAAAATATTGAATATTTTTGATAAATCTTCCATCTTGTTGGTAATCATCTTCTTTGCTTACAGACCCACAGTTGTAAAAATTGTTCCACATGTAATGTTGTTCCGTAATGGAACTTAAGCGTAGGTAACGCACTGTGCCTAGGCGTTAAGTGAATGTATTTGTATATATGGTCTCAGGGGCATTCTTGTTGTTTGCTTGTAGTATTCTTAAATCCAGCCCCTGTTGTTCCTCAACAGAATTAGTCCCCCCTGTTTTTCCTAGTACCCTGGTGGTGGCACGGCAACCAAGGTCATTGTAAGATGCAGGTGGTGCCGCTGTGGTACCGCCATGCATATTTGAAGTTTCAGGATTGCCAGCGTTTTCATAGAGGTCTTTCCTCCATGAAGTGGCTGAAGGTGCTCAAACAAAGGGCGCCCCTGTGCCATCTCAGCCTAGGGATGCATGCAGTGGGGCACAACATGTGCCCTTCCTGTGTGCATGCGCCCCAGTTTCTGCACGGCATGGATTTTACAGTCCATGCCGTGCAAGAGCCTGTGTGGTGTTCCCATTGCGGTGCCTTTTTTAAAGGCAGCGCCATCTTTGAAAGAGGCACTGCTGCGGGAACTGCCAAGCCTCCCACCCGCCAGACCCCTAAATTACTTGTAACCTGGCAGCGACTCTTGGCAGGCGGAGGGCGCAACGAAGTGGGCTGCGCGACCCATCAAAAGCAACAATCGGGCCCTTAGGGGTGCGCTGCCGTCCCACCACCAGATTACAAGTCATTTTGTGTTCTGGAGGGCTACCGGCATGGAGGTTCCCATTCGGTGCTTCTTTGGCACTGCAACGGAAATGCCACACAGGTTCCTGCACGGCATGGACTATAAAGTCCATGCCGTGCAGGAACTGGCGCACATGCACACAGGGGGGCACATGCTGTGACCCCCTGCATGCATCCCCTGCCTGAGGGGGCACCGGGAGCCCTGTAGAGTCCCTTTTGTTTCAGCACCGCAAACCAGTTTATGGAGGAAAGACCTCCATGAAAATGCTGGCGGTCCTGAAACTTATATTATGCATGGCGGTGCTGCAATGGTCCTGAGCGCCGCCTCCAGGGAACGGCGGTTCCTTGGCAGAGCCAGCGGTTAAATTATGGTCCAACCGCTTAACTCGTAATAGGGAGGTCGGTCCTCGGACAGCCAGACTCGTAATTAGGCCTTTGCCGTCCAACAGCATTCTGCAACATGGTGGTTATTCTCTCTGGCCATCAGATTGCAATTACTCATAAGTGTGATGCAAGGTTGAGATAAATAAATGACCAATTTCACAGATGTGGAGAGCAAAGAATTTATGGTGAGCCAGAGTACACTACCCTGTTCCTTCTCGTAAAGTGCTTTAGATAAAGTCATCACGCTATAATAATGTATAAAAAGCCTCTTGAAGTATATGAAATCAACTGTGCGAATGATTAAAATGACCCCCATTAAATAAACGGACCAAATACCGGAAAGGAAGCCATTTCTGAATTCTAAAAAAACACTCACTATTAATAATTTCCAGAGGGGGAGGATCGTCCTATAGCGGTGCATTAAAATGAAATTATGGAATCGCGAAGACTTTCGTTATATCCAGCTCAGTACATAGAGAGTTTTCAATTAAACCTTTTAAAAAATCTACGGTTTCCACATTTGATGAAATGTAATCAAGAACTCCTGTCTACTGTGCATCATAACAATATTGCTGCAGGAAAATGGTTGACTCCCCTGAGCCACTAATGATATCCAGTGTTGTGACCAACCTGCATAGAAACAAAACCTAATTTCCGAAACACTTACCCTTCTTGAACAATACGGAGCTTCATATATCGCAGGATCATTGTGTTTTTGTACCCCAAATAATTACTTCATACAAAGTTCGAATAGTTAAAGAACCCACAGGAATATAGTGTCAATAAAAATTAAAAAAACAGGAACATAGCGGCGTTTAAAAAACAAAAGCATGATCTATTTTAATCTGTAGAATTTCTTACATGCTTATTCATTCTTAGAAGACCGCTATTCAAGAAGTACTTTTAAAAAAGATTTTGAGTTCATCTGCTGATCTCAGACATATTGTAAAAATCAGTTTGCTGTATATTCTGATTAAAACACAAACAAAAATGTAAAGCATCTCCTGCTTGCTCGAGAGCCCCTTCTGAGGTCGTTGAAGATGGCAGTAAAGAAAAGGTAGATTATATGGATACTTTTGCCAGAGAGAAAAGGGCAAGAAAAAGAAAAGTTCGGAAATATTTAATAAAACTATTCCACAGTTACTTTCAAGGCTGTTTGGTTTGATATCTAAACTATCCATTTCAAAGATGCCTTTGATAACCTTTAATAGCTCACCTGCTGCACAATATTGCCTATTTTAAATGAACTCATTTACAGGGTTGATCTGCCAAAATTATATTTTACATACGGCTATGAAAGGAATGCTTTTTTCGTGTTCAGTTGGCAACATTTTTAAGTAAGCTGAAGATCGGAGGTTTTAGTCTTGATGGGGCTAACACAGATCTTCGTTCAAAATGTGTGACATTGAGTTGGGTAACAAGAACTATTCAAATCGTGCAAAATGGCAGAATATCTAGCAACCAACAAAATATAGAATGTCAGTGGACCTAATATATAGTATACCTCTGGTAATATATTATAAGAATGAAAGAGGAACCTTTGTCATAACAAACATTCTCTATTAGGTTCAAATTTCACCAGTTCTTGAAAAACAATCTGCACAAAGAGGCATCTTAAAATGTGAAAGACATCAGCACACCTAAAAAGAAAAAACACAGAGAAGAATTACAGTCTACCAGGACAAAGTGAATAAGCTAAGAGCAAAAAGAAAATGAGTTACTTACCTGTAACTATGGTTCTCCAGTATTGGTATCTTTCATAGATTCACATGCTTGAATCATCCCCTATAGGCTACCAAGCAATGGAGAGTCAGTGCAATAGCCTATCCACCTTCTTTTGTAAAAATAACCAAATTAAACCAATAGCCAATCAGGCCACGGCTCGCTCTAGAACAATCCCAAGAGAAGCTAGGTTCCTCAGATTTCAAGCACAAGTGTGCAAGTATAAACCTTAGGGAATAAGGGAAGCCTCTCTGCGAGGAGGCTGGCTCGCATGTGAATCCATGAAAGATACCAATACTGGAGAACAGTAGTTACAGGTAAGTAACTCATTTTCTTCTCCAGTATTGGATCTTTCATAGATTCACATGCTTGAATCAGAGTAGCTAGCAGTTTCATAAACATGCATGTTTAATAGTACTTTAATATATACCTTTTCACCTTAGAGGATGGTGGGTTATAACATACATGTCAATATAAAAACATTAATGAGATACTACAGAACAATATATCAATTATATAAACATATATAAATATATAAATGTATACATCAGATAAGAAAGAATACCTCTAATAATAGAGGCTTACCTTATTGAAATAGGTGACGCAAGACTGCCTGTCCCACTGCTGTATCGTTATAAGATGCCATGTCTGGGAAATAGTGCCGCGTAAAGGTATGAGCTTTCTTCCATGTGGCAGCACGGCAAATCTTGTCTAGCGGAACACCAGCAAAAACAGCAGCAGAAGAAGACACTGCTCTTGTGGAGTGCGCCTTGGTTGTAAGCGGTTTCCCCGCCTTTATATGACACAATTGAATAGTGGCAGCAAACCATCTGGCAACAGTTCTTTTTGTAACAGCAGACCCTAGTTTTACAGGCCCATAAGATACTAGATGCTGATCCGTTCTGCGCAGTTGCTTTGTCCTTTGCAAATAAAACTTAAGGCATCTTTTTACATCTAAAGAGTGAAGAGATTTCTCTGCTGGAGATGAAGGATGCGGAAAAAAAGTGCGCAGAATTACAGGTTCATTAAGGTGAAAATGGGATGGCACCTTTGGTACAAATGTAAGCGCGAGAAGCAAAGCCACGTTCCATGTGAGAAATTTGAGCTCTATTTTGTGGACTGGCTCAACAGGCGATTTCATTAACTTTGAGAGGACCACATTAAGGCGCCATTCTGGTGGAGGAGGCCTAATAGGGGGAACAGTCCTGAAAAGGCCCTTCATTAACTGTTTGATGATGCGAGCAGAGCCGCGAGGTGGACCCTTATTGAAGCATACGCCAGACCTGATCTTGCCAGAGATAAGAGGTATGCAGGATTTGTTCTGAGGAAGCGTGAAGAGGGTGTGTGTCATTGCGATGTCACCAAGAACACAAAGATTTTCATTTCAGTCTATATGTTTTAGTAGTAGACTCAGCTCTTGCCCTGGACAAAATATCTTTACAATCCTGAGGGATAACTAAATCCTTGTATTCATTGAACTCAGGTTCCAGGCATGCAATTGAAGAGAAGCTGGATGCGGATGCAGGATCTGTTCTTTGTTCATCGTTAGCAGGGTGGCTGATACAGGAAGGCGATAAGGAATGTATTGCAACAGCAGGAGCAGCTCCGTGAACCAGTGCTGATGTGGCAAACGTGGAGCAATAAGAATGAGTTGGCACGGGTCCCGTTTCATTTTCATCAACATCCTGGAGATCAGGGGATATGGGGGAAAGCGCACGCAAAGATTCCTGACCATCTTATCGAAAACGCATTCCCCCGTCTGAGGTTCCCTGCTGGCAAAGAACCGGCATTTCTGGTTCCCTTGAGACGCAAATAGTTCCAAGTTGGGTGCACCCCATTTTTGGAAGATGTGGCTGAGAACCATTTGGTTGAGTTCCCACTTGTGATTTGATTGACTTAAACTGCTCAAGGTGTCTGCTAGGTTGTTTTTTATTCCTGGAAGATGCTCCGCTTTGATAGTTATTTGGTGCTGTAATGTCCATTCCAATATCTTTTGAGCTTCACAAGAAAGGATCGGAGATCTTGTTCCTCCCTGTTTCTTTAGATAATGCATGCAGGTGGTGTTGGCTGTACGTATGAGGACTGAGGCTGCTCCTATCCTTGGGAGGAATGACTGGAGGGCTAGAAAAATTGCCCACAGTTCCCAAAAAATCATATGCATTTTGGAGCGAGAAAGACTCCATTTGCTGCTTGTTAGACCTGTCAGCCCTTTGGGTGGTCCCTCCTCATCATTATTTATTTTGTCCCACTTTTGCCTCAAACCCTGTTATAATTTTTCCTTTTTGGGAACCACCAGACTTTTTAGTGTTGATGCAGGGTCAGGGAGCCATTTTCCCTACCCCTGGAACTTCTGTCTGAGGGCCTGAGACACAAAATGGTGGCCACCCATTGTCACCTGTGACATCATCAGAACCCACTGGAGATTTCTAGAACCTTCCGTAACATTCTGGAACCCTGTGACAGTGAGAGGCAGTTTAGAATGTTGGGAGGCCATCTCAGAGTGGCAGTTGGCATCTGACTAGAGAGGAGAGAGGACCAGTTCAGAAGGAGGTCGGAGTAAGGCAGCAGGGGTGGAAACCAGTGCTTGGAGTGGGGTCCAGAAACCCACCCTTGATGCTAGTCCCTACTGACCAAGCCCAGCCTAGAGCCCTGTGTGGGACCAAGACCAGAAAAACCATCTTAAGGACCTAAATATTGTGAAGAGGCCTTAAAGAAGAAGACCAGCAAGCTCCTGACCTGTTTAGCGGTGTCCTCCTGGAGTCCTGACGTCGAGAAGCCTGGAGACCTGAGGCCTGAGGTGGAGAAGCGGCGCTGACAGAAAGCAGACGTCGTACCCGGAGCCGTCAGAGGTCGAGAGAGAGGGCGCCGACGGAGGTCGTGGAGAGACACCGGAGGTCGCGTAAGGAGTCACCTGAGGTCGAGGTGAAGCGCGCCGGAGGTCGGGAGTGGAGATCGCACTCCGGAGTCGCCGGAGATCGAGGTGAAGCGCGCCGGAGGTCGGGAGTGGAGATCGCACTCCGGAGACGCCGGAATCTGAGGTGAAGCGCGCCGGAGGTCGGGAGTGGAGGTCGCACTCCGGAGACACCCGGAAGCGGGGAGACCGTGACCCTGCGATGCCGGAAGGCGACATCGAGCCGAAGCCGCCCAGTGACATCGAGCCGAGGCCGCCCAGCGACACCGAACCAGAGCCGCCCAGCGACATCGAGCCGGAGCCGCCTCACGACATCGACACGGCACCGAGCGGAGCCGATCATCGTGAAAAGGGCAGTAAGTGGTAGAAAGGGCATCTGAGGCCCTGTGGAGCCCTAAAAGACCATTCTAGGGGCTAGAGGGGTGTTAGAACCAGCCTAGGAGTGCCAGGGGTGAACTGAGACTGGTGCAGTGACCTCTGTGAGGGGTTGTGTATTTTGGGAGAGCCAGATCCCTAGGTTACCCTTATTCTACCTCAGTTCAGGCCCGGCCTTGACCAATCTAGGTGGGACACCCCCCATGTCATCCAAATGACCACAAGCTGTACTTGGGCATAGTAAAACCAAACTACCTCAGGAAAGTGATGTGAACTGTAATTGTCATTAATTGTGTTATTTAAGTTCTTGAAGGTGCTTTATTTATTGACTGTATTTATTGTCTGACTGTATTTATTCCTGCATTGTATTTATTGTCTGACAGTATTTATTAGCCATTTGTATTTATTGCACCCCTATTTATTCCTTGCTTATTTATGACCTGATCCTATTTATTGAAACCCCACTGTGGTATTATTTATTTGACCTACTATTTTCAAGAAAAGTCTTATGGTATTGTATGTATGTTTTGAAACCTGCAACTAAGAGAAAATAAGTTAAAGACAGACTACTTTCTTTCATAATTTTTACGGTGTAGTGTCGTTTTTGGAACGGATGAACGCATGGTTATTGTGAGGGTGTGACGTACGCTTAACACGGTGCCTGACCCTCAACCGCTCGAGCCAAGCTACCATTGTGCTGGGAACCTGGTGACTGCTAACCCGGTTGCCCGGTTCCCAACATAAAATTGGTGTTCAGTGGTGGGATAGAGCTGTGCTTGCGTCCACTCGACAATAACTGTGGGTAGTCCATAGGCCTACACCGGGAGTTTTCTCCAAGCGGACTTCCTAATTTTGAGTTTTGTTTTTTCCAAATTTACTCCTGGTGGTGGGAGGAGGTATTACAAAAGGTACCCCCCTGCATAGCTTCTGTAAGCAACTGTCTTCTATCCTGAGTGGGCAAAATGGAGTTTGTATTGGAAGATGTGGAAACTTACACGGTGACCCAACTCAGGGAGTTTTGTCAGAGAGAGGGGGTGTTTTGTCCCCAAGGTGCAAAGAAGGGTGAGCTCCAGACCAGCTTAAGGGCTTGGTGGGAGGCACGACGAGAAAGTAAGGTTGAGAAGGAGGACAGGGATGGAGAGCCTGACAGCGAGGGGGCTGGTTTGTACCAACCTGAGGTGGGGGACCTAGTAGCGGGGCCCAGAACACTCTCAAGGAAGGGCAGCAGTGTCTCTAGCAACGGCTTATTAGAAGCAGAATTCACTGACCGGAGGGAGAAAAGACAGCTCACATGGGATTTGGCGAAGCTGGAGAACGAAAAGGAGGAACGGAGGATGGCTCACGATTTGAGGCTCAGGGAGATAGATCTCCAGATCCTACGGGTCGGGGCACACCCTGTTCCTAGTGGTGGCAGCGAAGAAAGAGAAATCACCAGGGAATCCAAACCCTATTTGCCAAAAGACATAGTAGCTAGCTATAGTGCAGGTGATGATATCGCCAAGTGGCTAGCGGCCTATGAGATCTCATTAAGAGTCCATGGGGTTCCAGAGAAGTATTGGGGAGGGGGATTGTATAAATACATGCCTCCAGCTGGTAGGGATACATTATTGGCCCTGGAGCAGGATGAGCAGACCCACTACCCCACCATGAAAGTGGCGCTCGTGAGGAAGTTTGGACTAACACCCGAGAAGTATAGACAGAAGTTCCGGGGTAGCCACAAACTGGGCACACAGAATTGGGTGGATTTCCTGGACTATGCAAAGAAGGCATTAGAGGGTTGGATACAAGGCAGTGAGGTGAGGGACTATGAGGGGTTGTTTGATTTGATGTTGAAGGAACACCTGCTCGAAAAATGATTCCCTGAACTGCGTCAACACCTGGTGGATAGCAAGCTGACCAATCCCCGGAAGCTTGCTGAGGAGGCGGACATTTGGGCTAGTACCCGGGTGTCCACAAGGGGGACTGGAGGGGACTCTCAAAAGACCGGACAGGGCGCCCCCCAGAAGAAAGAGGGAGGGGAAAAGAAAACGGAGTTCTCTAAAGGCCCCCAAAATAGTTCCCAAGGGAAGGGAACGGGATTCACCCCTAGGGCTAACCCCCCCAGAAACCCTAATCCTGGCCAGAGTCAGCAGCCAAGGGTTGTCCATTGCTACGAGTGCGGTGGTGTTGGACACTATAAGGGAGATGTGAAGTGCCCGAAAAGACCACCCCCTCCCATCGGAGGAAAGGCCCCCGGAGTAGCTAGTGTAATGCTCGGGGAGGAGATGCCTTTAGATAAGGGAAGGGAGTGGGCGGGTGTCACTTTAGTGTCCCTGGGAGTACGGGAGATGGTTCCTAAGATCCAGGTGCCCGCAAATACCACAAAGTATGGGCAATGGGTCACCATCAACGGCCAAAGAGGGGAGGCTCTGAGAGACACAGGAGCCAGTATGACTATGGTACGTAGCCAACTGGTGTCTCCAGAGCAGGTGATTCCCTATGTACTCCACCCTGCCGCGATGGCTGACGGCAGAATGGGCCACTATCCGGTGGCCGAGGTTCCATTTGAATGGGAAGGGGTTGCAGGTTCACTTCGAGTTGCCGTAAGCCCTGCCGTGCCAGTCGATTGTCTGCTGGGGAATGACATGGAGCATAATGCTTGGAAGGAGGTGGAATACCGGAGTCATGCTGAGATGCTGGGTACACCTGACTGGGCCTGTGTCAGCACAAGGTCTGCGACTACCCGGAGAGGGAGTTCGTTTAGGCGGGAGCCTGGAACAAAGGCACTGCCGGCTGCCAATCAAGGGAAGAACCGAGGACAGGAGGAGCCTGCCTCGGCATCTGCGCCCCGTGTGACGGATAGGCCACCGGAGGTGGTGGACCAGGAGTCCGCGGAGGGGGATGTTACCAAACTGGAGAACCTACCCATCCCGGCCGAGTGGCACGTGGAGGGAGGGCCGACCAGGGAGGAATTCTGCAAGGGCCAGAAGGAGTGTCCTACCCTTGAGGGACTGAGGCGACAGGCCGAAGCCCAGGCAGCAGGGAACGTTGAGGGGAACTACAATATTTACTGGGAGGATGGCCTCCTCTACAGTGAACCCAAGGCACCCATGCACGGATCGTCACGGGCCTTGGTTGTCCCTCAACGTTACCGAGCCTTCCTTCTGGAATTGGCTCATGAAATCCCCTTGGCAGGACACCTGGGGCAAGACAAGACCTTTGCCCGGCTTGTCCCACACTTTTATTGGCCTCAGATGAAAGTGTCGTCCGACACCTACTGCCGGACGTGTGTGTCTTGTCAAGCCAGTGGGAAAACAGGGGTGAAGCTGAAAGCTCCCCTGGAACCACTTCCTGTCGTTAGCACCCCCTTTGAAAGGGTGGGCATCGACATTGTGGGTCCATTAGATCCGCCTACTACAGCTGGTCACAGGTTTATCCTGGTTCTGGTGGATCATGCCACGCGGTACCCAGAGGCCATACCTCTGAGGACCATTACTGCACCTGTTGTGGCTAGGGCCCTGATGGGAATCTTTACCCGAGTGGGTTTTCCCAAGGAAGTTGTGTCCGACAGGGGGACCAACTTCATGTCAGCATACATGCGGGCGATGTGGAAGGAGTGTGGAGTGACCTACTGGTTCACCACTCCTTACCACCCCCAGACCAATGGTCTGGTGGAGAGGTTCAATAAGACCTTGAAAGGCATGATCAGAAGTCTGCCAGAAAGCCTGCGGAGGAAATGGGACGTCCTCCTACCCTGTCTATTGTTTTCTTACAGGGAAGTGCCACAGAAGGGAGTGGGCTTCAGCCCCTTCGAACTTTTGTATGGGCACCCTGTGCGTGGACCTCTCAGCCTGGTGAGAGACGGATGGGAAAGAACTCCCAGAAAGCTTCCCCAGGACGTGGTGAGCTACATGCTGGCCTTCCGGAGCCAAATGGCTAAGTTGTGGAAGCAAGCTTCTGACAACTTGGAAGCCAGCCAAGCAGTGATGAAGGCGTGGTATGACCACAATGCTCACCCGGTGGAGTTGGAGCCTGGCCAGAAGGTGTGGGTGATCGAACCAGGAGAGCTTAGCGCCCTCCAGGATCGCTGGTCAGGACCCTTTGAGGTGTTGGAGAAGAAGGGTAAGGCTACCTACTTGGTGGATCTGAAGACCCCTCGCCAGCCCCTACGAGTGCTGCACGCCAACCGCCTCAAACCCCACCACGAGAGGCCCGAAGTCATATTGGAAATGGTGACTGACGGAGCAGAGGACATGGAAAGCGAGCCTCTCCCCGACTTATTTGCGTCTCAAGAAAAGGATGGGTTGGTGGAGGCCTGAGGCCTGAGGTGGAGAAGCGGCGCTGACAGAAAGCAGACGTCGTACCCGGAGCCGTCAGAGGTCGAGAGAGAGGGCGCCGACGGAGGTCGTGGAGAGACACCAGAGGTCGCGTAAGGAGTCACCTGAGGTCGAGGTGAAGCGCGCCGGAGGTCGGGAGTGGAGATCGCACTCCGGAGACGCCGGAATCTGAGGTGAAGCGCGCCGGAGGTCGGGAGTGGAGGTCGCACTCCGGAGACACCCGGAAGCGGGGAGACCGTGACTCTGTGATGCCGGAAGGCGACATCGAGCCGAAGCCGCCCAGCGACATCGAGCCAAGGCCGCCCAGCGACATCGATCCGGAACAGCCCAGCGACACCGATCCGAAGCCGCCCAGCAACACCGAACCGGAGCCGCCCAGCGACATCGAGCCGGAGCCGCCTCACGACATCGACACAGCGCCGAGCGGAGCCGATCATCGTGAAAAGGGCAGTAAGTGGTAGAAAGGGCATCTGAGGCCCTGTGGAGCCCTAAAAGACCATTTAAGGGGCTAGAGGGGTGTTAGAACCAGCCTGGGAGTGCCAGGGGTGAACTGAGACTGGTGCAGTGACCTCTGTGAGGGGTTGTGCATTTTGGGAGAGCCAGATCCCTAGGTTACCCTTATTCTACCTCAGTTCAGGCCCGGCCTTGACCAATCTAGGTGGGACACCCCCCATGTCATCCAAATGACCACAAGCTGTACTTGGGCATAGTAAAACCAAACTACCTCAGGAAAGTGATGTGAACTGTAATTGTCATTAATTGTGTTATTTAAGTTCTTGAAGGTGCTTTATTTATTGACTGTATTTATTGTCTGACTGTATTTATTCCTGCATTGTATTTATTGTCTGACAGTATTTATTAGCCATTTGTATTTATTGCACCCCTATTTATTCTTTGCTTATTTATGACCTGATCCTATTTATTGAAACCCCACTGTGGTATTATTTATTTGACCTGCTATTTTCAAGAAAAGTCTTATGGTATTGTATGTATGTTTTGAAACCTGCAACTAAGAGAAAATAAGATAAAGACAAACTACTTTCTTTCATAATTTTTACGGTGTAGTGTCGTTTTTGGAACGGATGAACGCATGGTTATTGTGAGGGTGTGACGTACGCTTAACACGGTGCCTGACCCCCAACCGCTCGAGCCAAGCTTCCATTGTGCTGGGAACCTGGTGACTGCTAACCCGGTTGCCCGGTTTCCAACACTGCTTATTTGGAGTTCTTGCAGATGCGCTCCCCAGCCTCCCAAAGAAGCATCTGTTGTCAGAACGAACTCTGGAAGAGGAGAAAGGAATGACAGTCCCAAAGAGAGATTGTGGAGAGATTGCCACCAAGGAAGTGCATCCATCATGATCCGAGTTATCCGAAATATGAGGCTCATTACGATGGCGGAAAAATAGCCACCGCCCGGACGGCGGTGGCGATCTTTTTGCCATCGTCATGAGATATATCCCCGCCACATTATGACGGCGATGGGTATCCCACCACTTTTCCACCGTTAGCAATCGCCACGATTGCCTGGCTCCGCCGGCACAATTATGATGCCGCGGAAGCCAGCCTTTCAGTGGCGTTTGAACCACCATTGAAAGGCTAGCGGAGAATGTCTTCAAGGGCCTGTTGCGGGCCCCCCTTGTGCTGGGGGGAGGTGTGGGTGCACTGGGGGGGTACCCATGGTACCCCCCCTACATTTTACTGCACCAAGTGGCAGGCACAGTGTAGTGCCTACCACGTAGTGCAGTGAAATGCACAACATGCTCTTTTTGGCATTGCGGCGGGGCTGCTGTCAGCAGCCACCTCCGCAATGTTAAAGGTGCAGAATCCAACCGCAGCGGTGGCGGTCCAATCGTAATTGTATATGCGAGACCGCCGCACACATGGCAGTCGGACCCAATCACCGCTACGGTGGCGGGCGGACTAAGTCCACCCGTCATCGTATTGAGTCCCTATGTCGTCGAATGACCCTGTTATTTGAAGCCATTGAGCGTCCAACAGCTCTTGAAATGGTCTCATCCTTCGTCAAGCGTGAGGTACCAAGAGAATGGCGAAAGACATCATCCCGAGAAAGGATTTGAGGAGACAGACAGAAGTGCACTTTCTTCTGTAAAGGTCGTGTGCCAGAGATAAGATGGCATTCAGTCTTTCTGTTGATAAGTATACCTTGTTTTGGAGAGTGTCTATTAGTGCTCCTAAAAACGTTAACTGATGAGAAGGAGCTAGAATGGATTTTTGAAGATTGACTGCCAGCCCTAGAGAGCAGAAGAGTTGCAGGCAGAAAGACATGCCTTCTGAAGCCTGACAAAGAGAAGGGATTTTCACCAGCCAATCGTCGAGCTATGGGAAAATCTGTAGGCCTTTCAGCCGTAGGAATGCTGCCACGGGAGCAAGGCACTTGGTGAAGACCCGTGGAGCTGAGCGAAGGCCGAAGGGAAGGACCTTGAATTGATAATGTGCGCCTGCCACAGAGAAACGTAGATATTTCTCGATGTTTGGGATGGATAGTGATATGGAAAAAAGTGTCTTCCAAATCCAGGCTTGCTAAAAAAATCCGAACGGTTCAGAAGTTGTAAAATCTCCTGAAGAGTAACCATGCGAAAGGATTTCTTCAGCAGGTATTTGTTGAGTTTCCTGAGGTCTAAAATGGGACGCCATTCCCCCAATTTCTTCTTTTTTATCAGGAAAAAGCGAGAGTAGAAACCTTTTCCTCTCTGAGAGCGTGGAACACATTCTATTGCTCCTTTTTGAAGTATTAGCAAAGCCTCCTTCTTTAACTACTGAAGATGGGGTGGTGTTGATTTTTGAGCCTGCTGATGAGGTGGCGTTGTGGTAAATTCTAAGGTATGGCCATACCTTAATATATCCAGGACCCATTTGTCTGATGTTATTTTTTGTCATTGATGCAGGAAATGTGAGAGAGGGGTTTTCTTCAGATAAGACAGAGGAGCGGCAGGCGGCGAAGCGTCATCACTGTTTACGGCCCAAATCTCTGGGCTGAGCCTGTTGCTTTCATCTAGGCTGTCTGGAGTAGGCAACCTGTGGTGGTGCACAGTATTGCTGCTGCTGCTGGTAGGACAGCCGGTAAGAGGTGTAAGTTTGAGGCTGGTATCTTTGATAACCTCCTCGAAAAGAAAAATGTCCTCTGCCACGAGTTCCACAAAAGGTTTTTTTTTCTATATTGGAGCATTCCTAGAGCCTTAGCCGTGTCCGTATCTGTTTTGATGGTCTGTAAAGGGTCATCAATATGCTTGCCAATGAGGGTTTCACCATCAAACAGCATATCCAAGATTTTGCTCTGTACCTCAGAGCGAAACATAGTCGCTTTCAGCCAACCCTGGCATCTTAGGACAGAGGCTCCAGCAAGCTGACGAAAAGCTAAGGAAGCAATATCCATGGAGGCATCAATAATTTTGGATGCTGACCTTTCCCCTTCAAGCAGGATTTTCCTTGTTTCCATCCTCTTATCCTCTGGAAGGAGATCTAAGAAATAAGCAATGTCGGACCACATCTGTAAATCGTCCCTGGCTAAAATCGCAAGAGCGTTGGCAGCTCGAGCAGTTGCTCCTAATGTGGTTGTGAACCTTTTCCCAATATTATCTAAGCACCTCCTTTCTCTGTTAGGTGGAGCAGTGATGGGCGCTAGAGGGTTCCTCGATCTCCGTTGTGCGGCCTGTGAGATAACGGAGTCAGGCTTAGGATGACCTATTAGACACGCTGGAGCATCGTCCGGAGCCTTGTATTTTTTGTCAATCCTGGGCAAGACAGGGATAACTGTGGCTGGTGTCCTCATTACTTTTAACCCTTCTTCCCATATGTGGTCAACAATAGGTATAGACCTAACAGATTTTCAAGATAGGTCTTTAAAATCATAGAGAAAGTAGTCTGATTGCTTTACGATTAAAGATAGTTGGAAACGCGATGCTGCTCTTTCTATTAATGCATGAACGCCGCCGATATCTTCTGGTGGAGACTCATTTGCGGAGAAGGAGACGCCGGTGTTGATAGGACATAGTCATCCCATTCATCTCCTGTTTGACCTTCCTTCTGAGGTTGATTATCCTAAATTTCTTCCTCATCAGAGGTATCCTGATGATGTTGCGGCCCACTAGTATCTCCCACCGGGGAGGATGCAGACACAGGTACAGAGGTACGAGGTGGAGAAACAGCAGGCGGTGGTGGTTACGGAGGTGGAGGAACAGGTACTGAAGGAAATCATGGACGATAGTCCCGTAGTGAATCTTGAAGGTCTTGTACCAAAGTAACAGGAAGGTCGACCATAGGTTCAGTAACTAGCTCCATATATTGAATTTTTGCATGAGAAGGGTGATATACTTGTTGACAGTATCCCCCATAATTGTCGTCATCTTCCTCCTGATACTTGACATGTATTTGGGAAGGACTATAAGCAGGCCCAAACATCCCATCATCATCAGATTCCTCCAAGAATGTTGAAGGAGGTAAAGGTGAAACTATTGCTGGAGTTTGATGGATACATTGTCGTAAATTGCAAGGTAGATGGACGCTTACGTCCAGGCGTGGGATATAGCGTTGTCAGCTTCGTCGACAGTAACGGTGTCTGCGTCGTTGACGAGGACATGATAGGATAGGATGAAGTAGTCGTTGGAACTGTCGACAAAATTGTCGTTGACGCGGTCGTAGACGAGGTCGTTGTCGGAACCCCCGTCGTCGACGAGGATGCTGACGAAAAAGTTGTTGTCAGCGTTGCCGTCGACGATGAGGTCGTCGGCGGTGTAGCAATCGTCGTCACCGAAGGCGTCGTCGACGGGACCGCCCAGTCCGTCGTCAGCGATGTAGATTTTTTCGACGATGAGGAAGGATAAACTTGTTTAGAGGATGTTTTTTGCGTCAACGGTGATCCGGAAGTTAACACCGACGGTGATACAAGCTTCTTTGAGACAGATATTTCATGGATTGGTTAGAAGAATATTTTTCTTTCTTATGGCTTTTTTCCTCAGTAGGAAATGGAAGCTTTCCTTTTTGTGAAGTGCCTTCCTCTTCATGACAAGACCTTTTTGACGTCTTCTTTTTGGAAACTGCAGGAGATTCAAGAGATCGCTCTCTCCTTTTAGTTGTTTCCTTAGAAGTCAGTGAGTTAGAGCTCTACTCATGCTCAGAGACAACATCAGATTTTGATTTCAGTTTTTGTAGCCAAATCAATAATCTACCCTACCTATCCTTGAGGGTTTTTGTAGAGAACGTTCTACAGATTTTGCAGTCTTTTACCTTGTGTTGAGGGTAAAGGCAGTAGATGCAGCTCTTATGTGGATCCTCAGCATGCAGCCTCTTTTTCCCACATGATCCACACGACCTGAAGAGACCTTTCTTTGAAGATTCTGACATATTTGGAGAGAGTACTGCTAGAAAACTGGATAACCAGAGAAAACTGAGCAGGGCTCAGGGAGACTTCCTTTCACACGACGTGCGATAGAAAATCTGAAGAACCTAGCCTCTCTTGGGATTGTTCTAGAGGGTACCGTCGCCTGATTGGCTGTTGGTTGAATTTGGTTCTTTTTAAAAAAAGAAGGTGGATAGGCTATTGCGCTGACTTTCCATTGCATGGTAGTCAACAGTAATTCTATCTACTGCTTTTATATGTATACCATGGGACTCCCACTACGACGATGGGGATGATTCAAGCATGTGAATCTATGAAAGATCCAATACTGGAGAACTCTGAAAATGCCAGAACGAATTTCTCAAATGAGACATATGAAGACAGCTAACTCCCATGAAGCTACAGGTCATAACCAGAAACAGCACTTAAGTAGAAGAAAGAACAATTCAGTCAAAATGAAGAGACCCATGAGGCACACTGTGGGAATGGCACGTTGAGAGGTAAGTTGCTAGCTTGCCTGGCCTCATTCTTGTGGCTCTTGACTTTGGAAACCAAATCAACCAAAGAATACTTTGAACTGATCCACAGACACAACACTCTTATTTGGTTCTTTCAGAACCGTGGTAGAGTGGAATGTTCATCTAGTACCAAACATCATGGGATTCAGCGCATTTCCGCCAATATGTACTCCCAAATGCATACACCTAAAGGCTTCTGCCCCTGAATAGGAGGTTACAGTCCTGGAATGAGGGTGGTGTCCCTTATGCCATCACCAATTAACTGAGTAACGGCCAGAATTGGTCCTGAAGAACAAGTTACTTACCTTCGGTAACGCTTTTTCTGGTGGATACAGTATCTGCCTGTGGATTCCTCACCTTGTGAATATCCCCTGCGCCAGCATTCCACGGAACTTTTTTCCTCAGCTCTCTACGCCGACATGGACGACGTCATAATGCATCGGCTCCGCTCGCGACTCCGTATGACGTCACCGGAGCCATAAGAGAGCCACGTCGGCGTGATGACGTCAGTTCCACCCATTTTTTCTGTGCCCTCGAGGCGCACAGGTGGACCAACGACAGATTCCAAGTATACACAGTATACAATATACAATCAAATATAAATAGTACATTAACAAAAGGAAACCTAAATAAAATAATTTACCAGAAAGCATAACAACATCTCAAGCAAGACATCTTTTAAGGAATACAAAGGTGGACAACGGGGAGGCTGGTGGGCCAGTGAGGAATCCACAGGCAGATACTGTATCCACCAGAAAAAGCGTTACCGAAGGTAAGTAACTTGTTCTTCTGATCGATACATCTGCCAGTGGATTCCTCACCTTGTGAATAGATTCCCACAGCAGTCCCCACTGCCGGAGGAGGGTGTCCACCTTCCTATACCAAAAAGTCTTGCAAGACAGAGCGCGCGAAGTGGCCCTCCCTCCTCATCTCAGAGTCCAAGCAATAATGCTTTGCGAAAGTATGGAGGGAGGCCCAAGTCGCGGCTTTACAAATATCTGCCACAGGAACACCCCTGGCCAAAGCAGATGTAGAAGATTTAGCTCTAGTTGAATGAGCCCTAATACCCTCAGGAGGAACCTTACCAGCCAGGGCATAGCAGATCTTGATGGCCAGGATGACCCATCTGGACAGAGTGCGCTTGTGCACCGCTCTTGCTTTGGAATGACCAACATAACCCCCGAAAAACTGATCGTCCAGACGAAAGTCCTTCGTTCTGTCCAAGTAAAAGCTGACAGCTCTTTTTGGGTCCAGGCGATGAAGTTTTTCCTCCTCTTTGGAGGGATGAGGAGGTGGATAAAAAACAAGGAGAGTAATAGACTGCCCCAAATGAAACGGAGTGACTACTTTAGGTAGGAAAGCAGCCCTGGTCCTGAGAACCATCCTTTCAGCATGTAATGTTAGAAAAGGGGGTTTAGAACTAAGAGCTTGAAGCTCACTCACCCTCCTTGCCGAGGTTATGGCTACAAGAAAGACCGTCTTAAAGGACAACAGCCTCAAAGGACAGCTATGAATAAGCTCAAACGGGGACCCCATCAGAAAAGTTAAGACAAGATTAAGGTCCCACTGTGGCATTACAAAAGGGGTAGGAGGAAACATGTTTTTAAGGCCCTTGATAAACCTCAGTACAATCGGAGATTTAAATAATGACGATTGATCAGGAAGACATAGAAAAGCCGATAAGGCCGATAGATAGCCCTTGACCGTGGCCACAGCACAGCCCTGCTGAGCCAAGGAAAGAGCAAACTGAAGAACATCAGAAAGATGGTCTTTTAAAGGGTCAATAGATCTCTCTCCACACCACTTAACAAACTTAGACCACCTGTAGGAGTAAATGGACTTGGTGGAGTGTCGCCTGGCTGATAAAATAACATCCACCACATCAGGCGGGAGAGAGAAGGAAATCAGGTTGCCCTGTTCAATCTCCAGGCATGATGGTGTAAGCTCTGGAGGTGGGGGTGTAGAAACTGCCCCTCCGACTGCGAGAGGAGGTCTGCCCTCAGAGGGAGACGGAGCGGAGGGCACGAGGAGAGGTGGAGAAGATCTGTATACCACACCCTTCTTGGCCAATCCGGGGCGACCAAAATAACTTGGGCCCGGTCTTGGCGAATCTTCCTCAGAACCTGAGGAATCCAGGGTATGGGAGGAGCCCCAACTCAACTGAAACGCGTCCCACAACGCCCCCTGCATCGGAAACTGAAGACTGCAGAATGACGGACAGTGCGCGTTCTCGCGGGTGGCGAACAGGTCCACCCGAGGTGTCCCCCACATCCGAAAGACGTGACAAACCACCTCTGGATGGAGCCTCCACTCGTGGTCGGCGGAGAACTGCCGACTGAGACTGTCCGCACGTACGTTCAGCACCCCGGCCAGATGATTTGCCATCAGACAAATCTGATGGTCCAGAGCCCAGGACCATAGACGCAGAGCCTCTCTGCAGAAACAATGCGACCCCACTCCTCCCTGCTTGTTGACATACCACATCGCGGTAGTGTTGTCCGTCAGGACTTGAACAGACTGACCGCGAAGGGAAGGGAGGAAGGCCTTGAGCGCCAAACGAATCGCCCGCAATTCCAGAAGGTTGAAATGAAGCAACCTTTCCTCTGGAGACCAAAGACCCTTGATCTCCAGATCCCCCAGATGCGCACCCCACCCCAAGGTGGAGGTATCCGTTATCACTGTGGCCACCGATGGAGGTAGATGGAAGGGCTTTCCTCGAGACAGATTGCCCTCCACGCTCCACCAAGATAGATCCGCTGCAGCTTCTCTGGAGACCCTGATCGACTCCCTGAGATCTCCGTTGTGCTGATACCACTGCCTGCGGAGGCACCACTGGAGCGCCCTCATGTGCCAGCGTGCATGGTTGACCAACAGAATGCAGGAGGCGAACAGACCGAGCAGGTGAAGGACCTTCAGAACTGGAACAACCGCTCCATTGTGGAATAAAGGGACCATCTCCTGAATGTCGAGAATTCTTTGAGGTGGAGGAAATGCTCGACACACAGTAGTGTCCAGTACTGCCCCTATGAACAGGTTGTGTTGAGAGGGCACCAGGTGAGATTTGGGCACATTGATCGAAAAAGCCAAGTCGAATAACAGCTGAGATGTTACCTGCAGATGATGTTGCACCATCTCTGGGGACTCTGCCTTCAGAAGCCAGTCGTGCAGGTAGGGGAAAACCGGAATCCCCGACCTCCTGAGATGGGCTGCCACCACTGCCATCACCTTCGTGAAGACTCGAGGTGCGGTAGTAAGACCAAACAGAAGGACCGCAAACTGGTAATGTTGCGACCCAACCGTAAAACGGAGATACTTTCTGTGCGACTTCAGGATTGGAACATGGAAGTACGCGTCCTGCAAGTCAAGCGACACCATCCAGTCTCCTTGCTGCAACGCTCGAAGAACCTGCACAAGGGTCAGCATATTGAACTTCTCCTGTTTCAGGTAAAAGTTCAAGACTCTGTGGTCCAGTATTGGACGCAATCTGCCGCCCTTCTTGGGAATCAGGAAATACCGGGAGTAGCATCCCTGACCCCTTTCCTGCTCTGGGACCACCTCTATCGCACCCTTTTGAAGCAAAGCTAGCACATCCTTCTGCAGAAGAAGTAGATGGTCCTCTGAGCAGTAACCTTGGCAAGGAGGGTAAGGGGGAGGAAACTCCCGAAAGGGAAGGGCGTACCCAGTCTCCACGAGGTTTAAAACCCAAAGGTCGGTTGTAACAGATCTCCAACCTCGCAGAAAGTGGGACACCCGAACCCCCACAGGTCTTACATGATCCAGGATGGGGGATCTAGGGCTGCTTCCCTGAAGCATCATTGGGAGCAGAGGAGGCAGAAGATGAAGAGGGGTTGCGGCCAGAACCTCTCCGACCTCTTTGTCTCCCTCTATAGGACCTATAGAGGGGATTCTGCTGCTGCTGTTGCTGCTGCTGCTGAGGCTGCCGGTAGGAGCGAAACGAAGACCTCCCAAAACCTCTGAACTTCTTAAGTCCAAATCCTTTAGCAGGAGCCTGCAGACCTAAAGATTTCGCCGTCACCCTGCTCTCTTTAAACCTCTGCAAGGCGGAATCAGCCTTTTCACCGAAAAGCCTCTGTCCGTCAAATGGCAAATCCACCAATGTGGCCTGAACGTCCGTAGAAAAGCCAGACGAACGATGCCACGCTTACCTCCTAGTGGCTATAGATTACCCCATTATCCTTGCCACCGAATCAGCCGTATCAAGCCCCGACTGAATCACCTGCCTTGCAGCAGCCTGAGTGTCCGCGACCACTTCCATAAAGGACGCCTTATCACCTTCTGGCAACTTAGGGGCTAACGATTTCATTGAGTCCATAAGAGCATGAACATAGCGCCCTAGCAAGCAGGTGGCATTAGTGGACTTAAGCGCCATGCTCCCAGACGAAAAGGTCTTTTTAGCCGCCTGATCCGCCTTCTTAGACTCCCTATCCGCAGGAGTCTGAGGAAAAGCCCCTGAAGCATGCTTCGAGCATGACGCCTGTACCACAAGACTTTCTGGAGAAGGGTGTGAAGATAGAAAACCTGGATCTCCAGGTGCCACCCTATATCTTCTCGCCACCTGCCTGGAGACTGCCGGCGAAGAGAGTGGCTTACGCCAGACGTCCATAACTGGCTCCAAAATAGGCAGCAAAGGCTCACTGGTCGACGTAGGCGAATGCAACACCTCCGTCAGAAGGTTAGGTTTATACTCCGCAGAGGGCAACTGAAAATCCAACAACTCTGCGGCCTTCTTTATAACCAGATGGTAAGGAGCCAGCTCTTGCGGTGGAGAGGACCTAGAGGAAGAATGCTCCCACTCCGGAGTCATATCCAGGCCACTACCCTCTTGAATCCCCTCAAATTCGTCAGAAGACGTGTCCACCTCACCTTCTTCCACCTCCACTCTATAACGCTCCTCCTCCAAGACCCTCAGGGCCTCTCTCCTTGAACGGATCCGAGGAGCCGGCGTCGACAGCGCCGTATGCGGAGTTGGTGGAACCGAACGTGGAGCCAGAGGTGTCGGCGGCGCCGGAGTCGACGCCGCCGGACGCGGCGCCGAAGGAGTCGGCAACAGCGTCGAGGAAGGCTCCGAAGAAGGACGATCCAATCGAAGCCGAGATGGATCCCCAGACGGCGCCGGAAACTGCCACGAAGGCGCCATCGGCAGAATGGGCATAAACAGGGCCTGGGCGTAATACTGCGGTACTCCCAGAATATAAGCCATAGGACCCACGGGACCAGTAGGTGCGCCGGATGGGAAGCCAGCCCGTTGGAAATTCCCATACATTGCATTTAAAAAATGCGTCGAATCCGCACCCGGAGTCGGGAACTGCGGATAAGGGATTGATCCCGGATCCTGCTGAGGAGTACCTGGTACCGGCGCCGCAGTGTCCTCAACAGGCGCCGCAGGATCATCCGGCTCTGGAGAAGGCTCTTTTCCTTGCTCTTGCTCGGCCTCAGAAGCCGAAGACTCCACTGGAACTGGTGACTGAGCCGGTGACTGCGCTGGTGACTGCGCCGGAGAACGCGCCGGAGACCGGGCCGGGCACGCTTCGGCGAAGGAGATCCCTCTGAAGACTTAGACGGAGAAGGAGACACATCCTTACTTCGCCGTCGAGGCGAAGTAGACCTCGACGCCTTGATCTTCGAAGACCGGCGCCGAGAGGAATGCTTCCTTTTCTTATGGTGTTTCTTCGACTTCGAAGAATGCGAAGTCGACGACTCCGGTCTGGATCTCTCCTTCTTCCTACCTCTCTTCTGCTTCTTAGCTTTGGCCATGAAGAGCTTCGCCTCCCTTTCTTTCAAGGCCTTGGGATTCATCCTTCTGCAGCTGGAACAATCTTCCACGTCGTGGTCGGATGAAAGGCACCACAAGCAATCTTCATGGGGATCTGTCATTGACATGTGGCCCCCACATTCCCTACAGGGTTTAAAACCTGACTTCCTAGTCGAAGACATGACAATTTTCTCCAACAGTAACCACTAAACGACTACAAAGTAGCAGGAGAGTGCTGGAAAAACCGTTGCGCGTCGACGGCGCGGAAAAAAGGGAACTGACGTCATCACGCCAACGTGGCTCTCTTATGGCTCCGGTGACGTCATACGGAGTCGCGAGCGGAGCCGATGCATTATGACGTCGCCCACGTCGGCGTAGAGAGCTGGGGAAAAAAGTTCCGTGGAATGCTGGCGCAGAGGATATTCACAAGGTGAGGAATCCACTGGCAGATGTATCCATCAGAATACCTTTTACTACTGTGTCACAGTTTCTGTTTTATACTGAACTCTAGTATTACTTTAAGTACAGTATTCAGACAAAATATCGAGTTAGAAATGTCGACTTACACAAATATCGAGTTGTAAATATCATAACACAGAAATATCGCTAGCAAGAATATCGTGGTCAAGAATATTGATTTGAAGGTAGGAAATGTCCTTTTGGAAAAATATAGAAGTCATCAATATTGTTTGTAAAAATATAGTTGTTTAAAATATTGATTTATTAATTAGTGTTAGATATTTCAGTGTATATTTTAAATGTTTGTGACAAATTTTCTTTTGTATATGTATTGTTTATGTTTTTTAATATAGGTGTTAAGTTGTTAGTAATGAATTTTATTTTAATTAAATTTTGTGTTTTTTAGTTCTGTAGCTGGTTGTGGGTTTATAGGGGAATAGGGTGGGAAGTAATGTAATTATAATAAATTAATGATTATTTATTATGTATTAATATTGATTTAATTTAGATTTTATAGTGGTAATTGTGGGAAGTAATTTATTATTAATTAATTTTTAATTGGTTGTTAATTAATAATACTAATTCATTAATTGGTAATTTATGGTAATTGTGTAATATTTTTTAGGTGCAGGTTGAGGGGTTTATAGGGGTAAGGGTGGGAAGTAATTTATTTTTTATTAATTAATAATTAGTTGTTAATTGATATTAATTGATTAATTGAAAATAAATATGGAAATTGTGTAATTAATTTTAGGTGTGGGTTGTGGGGTTTATAGGGGTAAAGGGTGGGAAGGGTTCGAAGTAATGAATGTTTAATTAATAATTTGTTGTTAATTATTATTAATTAATTGATTGAATAATAAATATGGAAATTGTGTAATTCATTTTAGGTGTGGGTTGTGGGGTTTATAGGGGTAAAGGGTGGGAAGTAATTTATGTTGAATTAATTCATAATTAGTTGATTATTGATATTATTTAATTAATTAATTGATAATTAATTAGGGTAATTGTTTGTGTGGGGTTTTTGGTTTTATAGGGGTAAAGGGTGGTGAGTAAATTAATTTTACTTACTTTATAATTAGTTGTTGAATACTATTAGTTTTTTAATTGAAAATACATTTTAATTGTGTAATACATTTTTTGACAGTTTAATTTTAGCTGTGGGTTGTGGGGATTATACGGGTAAAGTGTGGGAAATTAATACATTTTTATGTGTTTTAATTTGTTTTTTAATTAATAATATTTCTTTAATTGATAATTATGTTAATTACGGAAGTAATTTTTTTAATGCAGATGTGGCTTGAAGAATTGTGTGGTGTTATAGGGTAGGAAATAAAAAAAAAAATCTATGTAATATTTAATGTTTTTGTTTCTAAATAATTTCGAAATAACAATATTTATTTGTTTGAAAATTATTTTTTTATTTTATTTAATATAATATTTGTATTTGTCATATTATTTAACATTATGGGGCCGATTCCGATCCTGGAAAAATGTTCCCCGTACGAATCGTATCTGGATTTTTTTCCGACCGAATCGTACAAGTCCCGTACAAACTGGCAAGTACGATTCGTATGGGAAAAAGTCCATACGAATCGCATTGGGAAAATTCCCCCACACGTCCTCGGGTCGGGATTAGTCTCCGACACGTCCCCGGACATTTTTACGTACAAATGGGAAAACTGAAGTCCGAATGCGCAAGTACGATCCGTCCCATCCGTCCGATTGTACAACTGTATGGAAAAAAGACCGTCCGGAGCGAACTCCCATAGCAACCATGGAGATGTCCAAACAGGTGCCCGGTACGCGCCGAACACCCCCCCAGCCCTCCCCCGTGTGTACATGCCGTACCCCCAGCACCCCGTATGTACGGAGCGTACCCCCCAGCACCCCGTATGTACGGAGCGTACCCCCAGCACCCCGCATGTACGGAGCGTACCCCCAGCCCCCCGTATGTACGGAGCGTACCCCCCAGCACCCCGTATGTACGGAGCATACCCCCAGCTCCCCGTATGTACGGAGCGTACCCCCACCCCCGTATGTACGGTGCGGACCCCCAGCCCCCCCGCGTATGTACAGAGCGTACCCCCAGCCCCCCGTATGTACGGTGCGGACGCCGAGCGCGCATTAATTAAGTGGCATTAATTACTACTTGGGCCTATCTCAACTATTAGGGCCCGATTCAATCGTATAGTGACGGACTCGGTTCGCTCGAACTGCCATTGAACTCCATGGGAGCCTATATACCAAACGAGTACACAGGCTACGATAGCAAAAAGGGGAGGGTGGGGAAAAGCCTGCACCCTGTTGCGGGCACCCTATGGTGCACGCCACACTGTGCATGCATGGAAAGGGAGGACTAATGGGCCCGATTCGGAGGGCCCTGGGTGAAGGGGGGTCTGCTAGGGACCCCCAGCGCGCTGGGGGTCCGCACCGTACATGCGGGGGTGGGGGTACGCTCCGTACATACGGGGGGCTGGGGGTACGCTCCGTACATACGCGGGGGGCTGGGGGTCCGCACCGTACATACGGAGGTGGGGGTACGCTCCGTACATACGGGGTGCTGGGGGGTACGCTCCGTACATACAGGGGGCTGGGGGGTACGCTCCGTACATACGGGGTGCTGGGAGGTACGCTCCGTACATACGGGGGGCTGGGGGTACGCTCCGTACATACGCGGGGGGCTGGGGGTACGCTCCGTACATACGGGGGGCTGGGGGTACACTCCATACATACGCGGGGGGCTGGGGGTACGGCGCGAACATACGGGGGTGGGGGGGGTACGGCGCGAACATACGGGGGGCGGGGGGGGGGGGGGGTACGGCGCGTTCCGGGCCCCCTAATCAGCTCGCATCGCCGCGTACTTAGCTTTTCCGGCACTTTTTGGGTGCCGTAAAAATATTCCCATCCGGACTGCAGTCGGTACGAATCGTACTTGCTGGTACGTAAAAACATGCCTAACTCCGTCCGGACGTCACGTCCGCGGTGTCCCGAATCACATTCAGATGTATTTTACTGTCGGTCGGTGTTTTTTCCGACTCGTACGGAAATGGTGTTTCCGTACGAATCGTATTTGCATGTTTGTAGGGTTTTTTTCCCGGGTACGAGTCGGACGGAGAATACGCTCCGACCGACGGTTTGTAACCGGTTTTTCCAGGATCGGAATCGGCCCCTGAGTTGTTAGAAAAGGGGCTTATGTATGAAAAGGTTTTACTCATTCTGTTGGTGACTGTAATGGCCTATTTATTGGCAATGATTCTTATCAGGGAGCCATTTCAAAAATCAGTGAAAGAATTAAATACTGCCAAAAGATTAAACATGATTTTAATATTCCAGGAGTCTCTAAAGTGTACAAAATAATTAGATCAGACCTAACACATGGTTCTAAACCCTACATCTTTAATCCAGGCACACAAAACCAGAGAAAACAAAAAGAAAGAATAAACAATGTTTTAGGACGTCAATAAACAACAAAAACTCAAGCAGAGTAATCTTAGGTAAATCTTTCTAACTGCCTCCTTGTATAACTAAGTTGGATCATTCAGGAAGAAATAAAAAGGACTAACTTCTCTCACCTTCCTTTCATTGAAAAATACATTTGTGGTTATGCAGGTGTTTATCAATGTTTATATGTTTACTTTGATGGAGTCTGTTTACCTTTCGGTGGGTTTTTATCAGTTATTATGGATTTAAACCTAAATAACAAGTTACTTACCTTCGGTAACGCTTTTTCTGGTGGATTCAGTATCTGCCTGTGGATTCCTGGCGAGCTAGGAAAAAGTTTCCGCGGAATGCTGGCACAGGGGATATTCATAAGGTGAGAAATCCACAGGCAGATGTATCCATCAGAAATAGGATAGCCTAATCAAGAGGCAGCAGAGGTGGGGCCTACCGCCAGAAATGTTTCAACAAATTGAGTCAAGCTCTACATGTTACAATACAATTGTCAAGAAATTCACTACAAAAGATGGTCTCTGAGAGGGCACTCCTGAAATTGCTATATTTGTCAGCAACATTTCTGTAAACTGTCTACAAAGTCCTAGTGTTAGTTTAGTAATCACACAATGCCTCACTTTTAACCATGACATTCTCAATGGTCTTTTATTTCCCTTACTTTCAACAAGAGAAACATCAGACGAATCTCACAAGCTCAGGTTTTATAGCAGAGCTAGGTAGATTATACAGGATTCAGAAAGAGGGCTGTTGCATGGGCTACAAAGACATTACTGGTTCTGACTGAGGAAAGCAAAAACGCGATAGATGGAATGCTGGTATCAATCCCAACCGTTAGCAATTATGCTGTTAAACAATAAAGTCTATTGTTTTTTTTGCCCACTATCCATCCTTAGATAGGAACATGCAAATCAGCCTTCGACTTGCTCCAATAGGAACACTCTAGCACCAATTGTCAAACCATGCAACCTTAGAGTGTTTTTGGCCTATTTGGGCCATGTGAGTAGGATGCAGCTTAAGTCCTATGGCACAGAAAACTCAAGACCCACGTCTGGGCATACCCGGCGCACTCAGGACTCTGTGCTGAGGAAAACAAAAAAGTGATTGGTGGGCAGCTTGAATCAATCTCAGTTACTGGTAATTATTGTAAATCAGCTGTGGTCCTGCTTCATATAAGCTGTGATCCTACTCTAATGGGTAGAGTCCTTGAACTGCCAAGGCAGAAAACCAAAAATACCTTGGATCAAAAGAGAAGAACTGACACTCATTATTTCATCCTAGCAGGACGAATGATAGACATAGCATTAGTGATTAATGTTACTTTTACAGCATTTGCAATCTAGTAATCACATTTAGTACATACCAAGACAGCTGCATATCGTAGCACCTTTCGGTCATTTTCCAGCATTTTTATAACATCCTTCCTAGGAGGCTGGGGCACCAAAGATAGGCAGTTCTGAATAGAGTCTTCAATCAATCCAAAGCCATTATATGGTGGTAATACCTAGACATGAGAAATAATAGGGACTCAGTTTGGTAGAATTTCTTTCAATTTATAGGTCCACAACACTTTAGCAAAATTCTAACTGATGGCACAATCTAGAGTACCTATGTTTCATTAACACTGGTCCAAGGCACAAACTTGCTGAAGTGTTAAAGGATGTGGCATTAATTACTACTTGTGCCTATCTCAACTGTTAGGGCCCGATTCAATCGTATAGTGACGGACTCGGTTCGCTCGAACTGCCATTGAACTCAATGGGAGCCTATATACCAAACGAGTACACAGGCTACGATAGCAAAAAGGGGAGGGTGGGGAAAAGCCTGCACCCTATTGCGGGCACCCTATGGTGCACGCCACACTGTGCATGCATGGAAAGGGAGGACTAATGGGCCCGATTCGGAGGGCCCTGGGTGAAGGGGGGTCTGCTAGGGTCCCCCAAAGACTGAGTCCGGATGCCTTTTCGGTCCTGGCACACCGAATTGTGAAAGCTGTCCGAATCGTTCATCGTGCTTGCCTGCTCGGAAAACCTAGTCCATAGACCTGTACGATTCGGCTCCGGAAGGCTTTATCTCTACGAATGCCTTTAGGAACCAATTCGGTCAGCGCTAAGGCTATCAAGGCATCGTACTTGGTCATTTGGAACTGTGAACGATTCGGTCCGAAACAAGGGCTCCGGATTGGTTCAGGCAATTCCGAATCCGATTCAGACCCCTTCCGAACGAGATCGGAATCGGGCCTTTGGTCTTTGATCTACTTGCTGAACTACTGGGAAACATTATCTGCATGGGCAGGCAAGCACAAACAGATTTTATTACCAAAAAGAATAAGGTCACTTTAAGAACTTTGGAGTATCCATGCAAGAGTGTCCAACAACACCATAAGCACCATCCCTATACGTATGTGTCACCAAATGCCATACTCAATGTCTACGTGTTATTTTATGGCACAGCATATGCTGTTTGAGTGGGGTTACTTGTAGGTGTTGTGAAGGGAAGATAGCAAGGACTAAGAATACCTAAAACACCAGGAATGTAACTCCTTCTTTTGAACTTGTTGGCAAATTAACTCCAAAACGTAGTACATTTAGAACAGAGAAGAGACCGTGTGCTTAGCCACACACTGAACAAACAAGTTGTGCAGAGCTTCCTGGCTGAAGGCTGCATCCTTACTTGAAAATGCACCCTGAGAATAATGGCTGCAAAAAGTCTGCAGAGCGTCCAACTTGGCTGCCTTAGGAATGTCTTGAATATCGTCATGGCTTTGGAAGGTCACAGAAGCCACCTTTGCTTTGGCTGAATAAGTATGGATTGTCTAAGAAGGAGGAGCTTTGCTGAAAACTGCAATCACTTTAGATGGCAGACTAATCAACATTGTCTAATTGTGTGAGGGATGAAGTTTCGAAATATCCACACAAAGCTATGCAGGGACAAAGAGTCTCTGAAACCACCACACCAAAGTAACAGGCTGGTTGCAAAAATGTTCAATATTCCACAATATGGAGGCTATTATCTCTGCAGGTGGAAAGTATAGCTTCACCTCTCCTATAAACCCAGCCAAAGACTGGGTTGTAAATGGTAAATCTTTGACTATATCTTGGATATCCTGGTGAAGAGGCGATATTTGAACCTTTGCATCCTTGCACACCCATTCATCGTAGGAGGCAATAAATCAAGCTTCTTATTTACCTTCTAGAGAAAAGATCTTTGTAAGAGGCAATAAATCTAGCAACTGCATTGTATTTCTCTAAACAGAGTGGGTATATCACTAATTTTATTTAAAAAAGTTTGTGTTCAATACCTGAAACCAAAGCTTCAGAGTCTCAATATACCTTCTACTCATTTGATGGTGAGGAAGGAGATCGATAAATACCACTGGGACAGATGTTAGAATTATACGTTTCCTGATATGTGTATACAGAGGGCGGGGGACAGAATCCAGATAAACCACTAGAATGTTGTCCTTCATATGCTTTGCTAAATTTTCTAAAAATTGGTCTGAAAGGATAGTCTACATTGGTAACAATGTTGCTATACTTAGAGGGCTGATCTGCCTGCTCCATTTTTTTCAGAAGAAGGCACCATTGGTGATGTTGCTAAATCTCTTATAATTACAGAAGAGATCATGGGTGTCAAAGGAAATGCAGGACAGTGTTAAGGGGGTGTTGATACTTGCTGGGATCTACAGATCAGGTCACTGGCAGACTGGTTAAAAGTAAAAGTAGAATGTAACCTATAAGTAGTGGAAAAGCAAACTGGAGATGGGGTTCTGAAGCTGATGGGCCTAAAACAGAAAATCCCAAATCATCTTGGAAAAATATCAAACTTGGGGAGCAATCTGACTCCCTTCCTGGTGTACCAAAAACTGGTCTGAAGGAAAACCAAACAGTTGTGACCTAATCTCTGAAATGCACTGAGGCACCTCAGGGTATTTGTGCGCTCAATAAATTGCTTAAAATAAAATAAATTACCTGCATACTTCCAGAAGAAGAATGAGAGAGCATCTCTGGTACAGCAACAGTTTTAGTTAAAACAGGATTGTCTAAAACTGATTCCTTTGAAATTTTTGGAGAAGCTGAAGAATTTCTCAAAGCAAGATCTGCAGTCAACAGTGCTGATTTTTATCTAGAAGTCACACTTTCTACCTTGAGTACCAAAGGATTAGACCAAGATACCCCGCATACCCATGTATTTGTTCAAGGACCCTGGAAAGAGACATACTCAACCTTCCAAAGGGAGGGCATACGACACTGAAAGGTGGTAACTAAGGGATATACTACAGGGAAGGATTTGCAGGCAGCGTTATTAAAGAAGTAAGATAAATTCTAATTTAAAGGTTTCCGGACATTACCAGTTCTCTTTATGGGTGTCAGGACCCAACCAGTTCTCTTCACGGTTCTCCTCAACAGTATCCAACCCATTCACTCTACTGGTCTCAGTGTTCAACCAATTTCCTTCACTGGTCCTGGTATAAGTGTCTTTCCAGTCTCCTTCACTGGTCTCAGGGTAAGTGCCCAACCCAATGGTTCTACTAACTAGTTTGCCACCAGCTCCATTTACTGATTGCAGGGTCTCTAGCAAGGAGGGATTTTGCTCAGGTCCTTATACAGAGTCCTTGGTTCTTTCTTTCAACTTCCAAGCTGCTTGTCAAGTAAAGAGACAAGCAACAATAACCTCAGAATTTGTTATGCATTGCTCGAATTGAGAGTCATTGCCATGAATAACCAATTTTGAAATCCACTTACTCGCTGCTATAACATAGCAACAGTGGACACCAAAGATGTTTCCCACTGATACTAAGACATAAAACAGGAAGAGATCACTTCAGCTTTGTTCGCCTGCCTCAGCCTGATCTCCAAAGATCCAAGCCAAGTGGTGGAATGTTGACTGGTAGTTCCACCCACATTTTCTGCTACTCGTAGGTCTCCACAGGCCCAAGGGAGACAGGAGAACGTTGACAGTGTGCTGCCTCGGCCAACTGCTACATAACTTGTCTTTCTTAACCTGTGCTAATAGAGTAAAACACGCTGCGCTGACATAGGTTGATACGGAGCTGCAGTCACCCCGGTGCCAAATCTCCGGTCTCAGTATAAAAGCAGAAAATGTGACTTTATGTAGGGAGGTGAACGAGAGGAATAGATGGCTCTAAGCCATGTGTTTTTTCAATATTTGGGTAAGAGAGGAGGAGGGCAGATGAGAGGGCAGAGTGGTTAAGTGAAAGGATACAGGGAGTTAAATGCAGAGGGTGGTTAAGGGGAAGAAGGCTAAGATTTTTTTTTTTATATTTCAGAGGAGAGAGGAGAGAAGGGTTAATAGTGTTGGAAAGATGCCAGGTATTGTATTCTTAATTTTGGGTGGGGGGGGCTAGGATGATACCAGATGTATAACAGGGCAGGGGGCTAAGGCAGGTGAGGCTATGACCTGTTTAATTCCCTCACTACACATGTACCCTGCAGAGCGGTCAAAAGCAGGGGCAGATGATTTGGGAGAGTCATACATGACATGAAATTGTAGATGGATAAAAGCAAACAATCAGGATGTTTTTCACCTCAGGTCCTGAATGACATCACAGACAACTCTAACTTCACTCAAGGTTTCTATGTGATGTTACTCAGAACCACTGTGCGAAAATAAATATTATCCATTGTCACCTATTTATAATTCTACACATATTCTTATTGATCGGTGTCCCTGTAACCCTCCCTTCTTCCTAGTAACTGGGTTTTTTGAAAGTGTGTCCATCAGTATTTGGATTAAATGGGTTTAGTAGTGGGTTCGGAGGGTGTTTCCTTGAACATGTCTCTGCCATTTGAAGACCGGTTGAGAGAATGGGGATGTAGGAAAAGGGTATCTGAAAAGTACAAAGGCTGGGCTGTGAGTTCACGGTAGTGAGATGTGAAGTACTGCTGCCACTGTTGCTGAACCAGGAATAAGAGGTACCTGGGATAGGTAAGATGTCCAGGAGGCCAACTTGATTTGGGTGCATAAGAATGGTGGGACCATGAGAGCTTCAGGCTTTGCCTCGGGACATGAAGGAAATGTAAACCCTGGAAGTGGAGATGGCTCCTGGTAAGAATAGACATCAGTGGCTCACACAAGGTGGATGGGTTGCTTGACAAGAAAGGGATTTCGGAGGCAGGGGATCCTGGCAGTATTGACGTGGATTATAGACAGCAGCCTGATTTTTGCAAGATGTGAGAGGACTGCATCTATCTATGTGAGTTTCCTTCTGAGCTACTGTGCCTAGGGACACTGTGGGAGGTGCCCGACCAGGTTGATGTCTCTCACAGTTCTTTTACAGAGGGTATTGGTAAAAGGCCCATGAACGGTTTTGGTGGATTTGGCTTGGGCAGTCTGATTAAAGCAAGAATGCCCTGAACCTTTTGAGTGGACTTCTGAAGCAAACAAATGCTATGCACCACAGTGGGTTGCTGCTTTCAGCTCTCAAGTTCCCTCGGTCCATGCAAGAGTAACTCTTGCATTCTAGGTTTATTCTTTGCAGTCATGAACTTGCAATTCTCATTCAGTAATGAAAGCGACAGGACTACAGATTTCAGAGAGTAAAGAAAACAACAGAACTGGATGAGCTACTCAGGAATAATGATGCAAGCTCAGTCTGAGAGGTACTCACAGAAGCATATGCCCGAAGGCTGTTGCTCTGAAGATACAGAAGGTTCCAATATTGGGACTACAATTGTTTTCAGAACGTACTGCTATGCATTGCTAACTCTGGTGGCAACATTTTCCAGCCTGCCACAAAGTCTTGGACATTTAAGGGTCTCCTTAAATGCTAGCATGTACATTAAAAAAGCTAGCTCCACAGTAACTGTGGATTCATTTAAGGTTAGAAAACAAAAAATATATAGAATGTCTATTCTCAAGATGCAGGTTTTGTGAGGACCAGCTGCAGAGAACTACTTGCCAATAGAATTTGGAAAAGTTATTAAAACGTGCCTCTCTGAAGAAATGGGGAACGTAGGGGAAAAGAATACACTACCCAAGAAACGAGAAGGGCTTGGAAGCCACTTGCTGTACCTTGCCTGACAGGCATTAACAACAGGAACTGGTTGAGGCAATTGGGGAGGCATGCATATAAGGCTGCGATTCATAAGTACAGAGAAGCTTTTGCTCAGTTCAGCCTCTGGAGCATGCAATTCTCAACCAGCTGAAAGTAAGCAAGAGTAGACCAACAGAGTATTTGCACTTGAAAATTAAATTTCACTAGGAATGATTTGTTTTGAACAAGTTCAGAAACCTGAACTCTAAATCCAGAAGCTAACTTAACAATAATTAAATGTCTCTGGATTATTCTCTGTGGAACAGCTTCCTCTTCATGAGAAACTAAACATATATCAGTGATGAAGAAAACTAGTCTATTCAAGCAAATGTGGCACCTCGGATGAGACATAAAAAACACCCATGTTTGTTTTTCCTAAAAAAAGATGCCCACCACCTTTATTGCAAGTAGGGTGCATACACCAAGAGAAATACTTTCTCCTGCAGGCTCATATAATAAGCATTGGCAATGCCAATCGGGCGCACCTTTTGGACCTATTGGCTGTGCCAATGGATTTCAGCCATGCTGCACAGAATTCCTGATACTATGCAGCACGGATAAATAATTTGTTTTAAACTTGACGATGAGCACGCTATTTTGCATGGCACAGGTGGGAGGTTTTTTTGGTTACCAATCTGAGTTATAACGCTAACTATAAAGAAACAAATGTCTGGGAGGGCAGAAGCATATGGCAAGGCCCAGAAACAAGGAGATGGGTGTAAATAGGCAAGCGAGAAAATTCAGAGGGAGAGACGAGCCAGGTTTCTGGATTGGCACAAAAAAAAATCTGACACATAAATAATACAGTACACATGACATGAAAAACGATAAAGACTCTTTCAGGTTGAAAATAGGTTAATTCTTGAATTCCTATGTTTTACTTTTGTGCATTAAATTAGATCACTGTAGTGACTTCTGTTAAAATTAAGACTTTTAAACATGAACTTTTCCCCATCTCCAATACACTTAACAACTCGACTATGAGTGAACCAAGAGATGTTAGTTAGGCATGTGGGTTGCATATGTGGCCAATATTGGTGTTCTATAAGCCACCATCATTAAGTGAAAATTTTTGATAGGACATCGACTGAACTGAATTTCTTCAGATATTCTCAGATCTGAAACCTAATTAAAATGAAGCACAGTGAAGTAGAGGGATTTGCTTAGATGACATATTCAGTCATTCAGCCTGAGCCAGGATCTACCATTGCTTGGCTTGCCCAACTGCAAAGTCTGCACCTCTAGCTCAGAAGACAAGCAGAGAAGTGTCAGCCATCTTTCCCTCTACCACTACTACTATACCTTGAGGGTCTGGGTGATCAGCAAGCACGCGTCCATGCCCCAGAGTAGTGTCCAGATAAGAAAAGTCTTTCCCAGGATAATGTCCCATTTCTTTGAGATGTGAAAACGAAGGATTCTGGACATCAGGCCCTCTTAAGACATTTTCAAACAGTAAAGAGTTTTCAAAGGGAACATCTTTGTGTCCTAGTTATGGTAGCCCAACGCCTATTGTTAAGGTCTGGTGCTACTTATGAAGAAAGTAAGAAAACAAGTTACTTACCTGTAACTACAGTTATCCAGTATTGGTATCTTTCATAGATTCACATGCCTGAATCATTCCCCGTTGCCGAGGCGGGAGTCCCCGGTAAATAAAAAGTAGTGCCAAAATGTTAGTAGTAGTAGTAGGCCCAAAGAAAAGGCCTAAAGCCTATATCTTAGCAGCCTATCTACCTCATTATGCAAAAGAACCAAGAATTTGGTAACAACCAATCAGACACCAGCACCCTTCTGGAACCCTCTCAGCAGAGCCAGTTCTCCTCAGATTTTCGTAGCACAAGTGGGAAGTAAACGTCCCAAAATATAGAGAACTGACTCTATGGGGAGGAGGGTGGGTGCATGTGAATCTATGAAAGATACCAATACTGGATAACTGTAGTTACAGGTAAGTAACTTGTTTTCTTATCCAGTATTGGGGTATCTTTCATAGACTCACATGCCTGAATCAGAATAGCGAGCAGTATACCAAGTATACAGTCGTTTGCGGATGTTGGGAGACTAGTGCTCCCTAGTTGCATCCACAGCTTGTTAACAAAAGGTATAAGAAAAAGAATCTTAAAATTCGAAACATGCAATCTATAAAGAGAAAGCAGCATGTAATGCAATAACATTGAAAATGAAACCAAATCATTATTGTAAAACATTGCATTGTCATACTAAAAGATATCAACATATTACATGTTAAAAATATGAAAAGGTACCTGAAGATATCTCAAAGAAACAGATGTCGCAGGACAGCTTGTCCAACTGCTGCATCGTCTCGATGCGTAGATTGGAGGCAGTAATATCTCGTAAAAGTGTGGACATTTTTCCATGTCGCAGCACGCAGATATTTTCTAGAGTCACACCAGCAAACAATGCTGTAGAAGCTGCTACTGTTCTTGTGGAATGGGCCTTGGGTTTCCGTAACAATGGCCTGTGAGCTTTGTCATGACAGAAAAGGATTGTTGATGCTATCCATCTGGCAATGGTGGATTTTGTCACCGCCCTTCCCAGGGTAGTTTGGCCATAAGCCACGAACAATTGGTCTTTCTAAGGTTCTTTGTTTTTTGAAGATAGAATTTAAGACATCTCTTGATATCGAGAGAATGTAAGGCTCGTTCCACTGGAGTAGATGGGTTAGGAAAGAAAGTTTTTAACCTCACCGGTTCATTAAGATGAAACTGTGACGGCACCTTAGGGATAAATGTTGGATTAGTTCGGAGGTGCACGTAGTCTTGAGTGAAGTGTAGAAAAGGTTCCTTTACAGTAAACGCATCAATTTCACTCACTCGTCGAGCTGATGTTAAAGCCAGAAGTAAAGCAACCTTCCAGGTAAGGAATTTGAGATCAGCCTTGTGGATAGGCTCAAAAATGGATGCTTCATTAATTGCATTAAGACTGTGTTGAGTTCCCATTCCGGTGGCGGAAGTCTGACCGGAGGAAACTCCCGGAAAAGTCCGTTCAAAAACTGCCTAATTAAAGAGGATGAACAAAGAGAAGGGCCATGAGCACCCTTTCTGAATCTGGAAAGTGCAGCTAAGTGGACTTTGACTGAAGGGAAAGAAAGTCCAGATCTTGCCAGGTGTAACAAATAAGGGAGGATCTGTTCTGCAGGAGCGTCCACCGGGTGCACCTGGTTTGCTTCACACCAACAGCAAAACCGTTTCCATTTTAGACTAAGTTTTTATCGTGCTGTAGGCTCGTGATTTCGTTAATATATCCCTACAGTCTTGAGGGATATCCAGGTCCTTAAATTCTAAGAAGTCAGGAGCCATGCGTGTAAATGTAGGGACTGAGGGTCTGGGTGGAGAACCTGACCTCTGTTCCTTGACAGCATTGTGGGCGTCGGGAGAAGACGGATCGGTTGGTCCTGGGATAGTAATAGAAGCTCCTGAAATCAGTATTGGCGTGGCCATCTGGGTGCAATCAAGATGAGACGACAGCCCTCCAACTTAATTTTGCGTATGACCCTCGGTATTAGAGGTATCGGGGGAAAAGCGTAAGCACAAATCCCTGACCATCGCATGGACAGGGCATTCCCCCTTGACCCCTGTTGAGGGTATCTGCTGGCATAAAAGCGGCATTTCTTGTTCTCTTTTGTGGCAAACAAATCCAGTGGCGGTGTGCCCCAAGCTCTGAATACTCTGAGCACTTGAGCTTGCTCTAGCTCCCATTCGTGGCAATCTGATTGGGATCTGCTGAGCGTGTCCGCTAATGTATTGCAGAGACCTCTGACATGTTCTGCTCTGAGGGTTATGTTGTGGAGTGTGACCCATTCCCACAACTCCTGAGCCTCTGTGGACAGAGTTGCTGATCTTGTCCCTCCTTGCTTGTTCACGTAAAACATGCTGGTGGTATTGTCGGTCCGAACCAGAACCGAAGAACCTGCAATCCTTGGAAGGAAAGCTTGCAGAGACAGGAAAATTGCTTGCAATTACAGACTGTTGATGTGTTTGTTCTTGTACTCTGGAGACCATTTCCCCTGTATCTGTAAGTCTTGGAGATGACCTCCCCAGCCTTCCATGGAAGCATCCGTAGTGAGGACAAAGTCTGGAATCTTCTGTTTGAAAGTGAGCCCTTCTGCTAAGTTGGGTATGTGGGACCACCAACGTAGAGCGCTCTTCATGCCTGAAGTGACTCTGAGGATGTCGTCGAAGGAACCCATCGCCTGCTACCACTGAAGGTGTAACTCCTCCTGCAAGGGTCGCATCCTGAGCCGTGCCAGAGGGACGAGGTGTATTGCAGAGGAGCACATCCCTAGGAGCGACGCGAACATCCGGACAGAAACTGACCACCTTTTGGCAATCAGGATTGCTAACTTTTGAAGACGAACCTGCCGTTCGTGAGATAAGAATGCCTTTCAGTGGACGGTATCTAGCAGAGCTCCCAGAAAAGGAAGGATCTGCCTTGGGTGTAATTGAGATTTGCTCCTGTTGACCGTAAGCCCAGAGAGTGGAACAGATGAAGAGATGTTGTCACGGCAGTCTTGACTGAGCTTTCCGAAGGACCTTTTATCAACCAGTCGTTTAAATATGGGAAGACTTGGATTCCTTGGGATCGTAACGCTGCTGCCACTGGAGCTAGGCACTTCGTAAATATCCTTGGGGCAGATTTTAACACAAACGGGAGCACTTTGAACTGGTAATGGGCGCCAGCCACTGTGAAGCGAAGATACTTGCGATGCTTCGGATGTATTGGGATGTGAAAGTAAGCGTCTTCCATATCCAAAGAAGCTAGAAAATCTCCCTCGTTGAGGCAACTTAGAATTTCTGCCAGAGTGACCATGCAAAATCCCTGCTTCTTGAGGAATCTGTTCAGATTGCGAAGATCTAAAATGGGACGCCACTCCCCTGATTTCTTCTTGATGAGAAAAAAAAGGGAATAGAAACCCATCCCCTTTTGAAGTGCAGGAACCTTCTTGATTGCGTTCTTGAGGAGCATCGTTAAAGCTTCTTTGAATAGTAAGTGAAGACGAGGGGGAGGGGGTCCCTTGGGTGGTGTGTTGGGTGGCTTTGTGACAAACTCTAAGGTATGACCGTTGTGAACCAGGTCCAGAACCCACTGGTCCGACGTAATTTCTTGCCACTTGCTCACAAAAGTTGAAATTTTCGCACCCACAGGGAGGGGAAAAAGAGTGGAAGGTGCCCTGCAGAAATCATTGCTTCCTTGTGGTGTCTCTTCCCTGATTCTGCGATCTTTTTCGTCCGCCTTGACGAGAGAAACCAGACGTGTTGGTTTGTCTGTAGGAAGATTGATAGGATTGTCGATACTGAGGCTGGTACCTATTCTGTTGGGTGTGATAACCTCCTCTGGATGAAAATCCACGGCCTCTTGCTCCTCTGAAGGTACCTCGTTTGTACTGCAAGGAGCCCAATGATCTTGCGGTATCAGTATCGGTCTTTATTGCTTGGAGAGCGTCATCTATATGCTTTCCAAACAATGATTCGCCATCATAGGCCATATCCAATATTTTTGTTTTGACTTCTGGTCTGAACGTGGTGGCCTTAAGCCAACCCTGGCGTCTGAGAACAGCTGCCCCAGGCAACTGGCGCAAATTAGTATTTACAATATCCAGAGCGCAGTCGATAGTCTCTGATGCTGCACGCTCACCCTCCCACAAAACCTTCCGAGCGTCTTGTCTGTTGTCCTCTGGGATGAGGTCAATAAAGCTTGCCATTTCTGACCACATTTGGCAGTCATAACGCCCTATTATCGTCAACGAGTTGGCTGCCCTGATGGATGCAGCTGCCATCGTTGAAATTTTTTTGCCAATTAAATCCAGGCGTCGTCCTTCCCTATCCGGTGGTGTAGTGATAGGTGCTGCCGGATTCTTAGATTTTTGTTGGGCTGCCTGTGAGATAACCGAGTCTGGCTGAGGATGGCCAATGAGACAGGAAGGACTGTTGGCAGGAGCACGGTATTTCTTGTCAATCTGTGGAAGCACCGCGGGCACTGATGCTGGGTTTTTCATAATTTTTACTCTTTCCTTCCAAATGTAGTCGATGATAGGGATAGCTCTTGTGACCTTTCTTGACTCCTCTTTAAAATCATGAAGAAAACAGTCAGACTGTTCAATGGTAACCGGCAAGTGGAACCTGGTCGCAGAGCGCTGCATAAGGTTATGGAACCCCCCTATATCTTCTTGGGGCGAATCAGATGGTAGAGGGGTGGGTGGCGAAGGCATAGGTATTATATAAGAATCCCAAGGGTCTGCTGGGTCTGGTAGCTCACCCTCCTCGAATTCCTCCTCAGAGGTTGATTCTTGACCTTGACGCGGGTCCTGTGGAGGATCAGGCAGTTGAGGCGTTGGGGCTGGATCTTCAGGCAAAGGCAATGGGTCCGGCTGCGGCGCAGTCTGCGGAACCTGTGGAATGACTGGGTGCGGTGGAAAACGCTGTTTATAATCTGCAAGCATGGCTTGCAGGTCTTGAATCAGAGTCGGAGGCAGATGTGACATCTCGCTCTGACGAGGTTGTCTGTAGTAAGGTCTATGATGCGGAACGACAATGTTTTCCTGATAGTAATGCCCCTGATAATTGTCCTCCTCCTCATCATCATCGTCATCTTGACACCTGATGTGCAGTTCAGAAGGATGGCGAGCGATCCCAAAGGGCCCTTCGCCCTCGTCATCCTCATAGTCATCATCCTCACCCTGCACATATGTTTCTAGGAGATGTGAGGGAGTAAGCGGTGATATATCGCTACATTCCTGCCTTTGAAAAGTCTTTAGTTGGAAACTCCTGGTGGAAATAGAAGTGGAATGAGCGGGCGCCATTGCAAATGTCGGAGACTGAACAGGTAAATCTCCAGGCATTGTACTAGAAATGGATTCCTTTGATGTTAATAGGCTTTTAGTGTCCATCGTCGACGAGGTCGTCGTCGACGGGGCTATCGTCGACGGGATCGTCGTCGTCGTCGACGGGCTCGACGTCGACGAGGTCTTTGCCGACGGAGCCTTCGTCGACGGGCTCGACGTTGACGAGGTCTTCGCCGACGGAGCCTTCGTCGACGGGCTCGACATCGACGGGGTCTTCATCGATGGGATCTTCGTCGACGGGCGTGACGTCGACAGGCTTTTCGCTGGCGGGATCGTCGTCGACGGGACTTTCGACGACGAGATCTTCGCCGACGCTTCTCTTTTCGACGATGAAAGCTTCGTCGATGGTATCGTCGATGCTGGCTTAGTCCTCGACTACGGGCTTTTTTGAGAGGATAGTTATCCTCGTTGACAGAATAGGAGAGGTAATGGCCGTCATCGAGATGGTTTCCGTCAATGAAGGAAAAGACGAGGTGACAGAAATTGTAGATGGAGAGAAATCCAGAGATTTTGAAAGGCTTTTACTCACAGTTTGTGTCCTAGCCTTGACCGCAGAATCCTGCGGAGAGTGCGCTGATTCAGAGGAAATGATGGGACTCCTCTGAACAGAATCAGAAGTAGAATGGTGTGATTTCTGGCGCTTCTTCCCCTCACTGGAAGAGCTGTCCTGCGATCTAGCTCTCTTGCTAGAAGTAGAGGCTCTGTCATCCTCCTCAGCCGAAGAGGATTTAAGCCACAAAAGCACTCTCGCCTCCCTATCCCTAAGAGTTTTGGTAGGGAAGGTGCGGCAAATCTTGCAATCTCTTGCCTCATGTTTAGGGTAGAGGCAGTAGATGCAGTCCAAATGTTGATCATCAACATGGACCCTCTTCTTGGCGCAGGTCCTGCAGGACTTAAACAAGGCCTTCTTGTCAGACATGCTGAAGCAAGTTGAAAACTGAGAGGCACTCAGGGAGACTCCCTTCCACACAACGTGCTGTGAAAATCTGAGGAGAACTGGCTCTGCAGAGAGGGTTCTAGAAGGGTGCTGGTGTCTGATTGGTTGTTACCAAATTCTTGGTTCTTTTGCATAATGAGGTAGATAGGCTGCTAAGATATAGGTTTTAGGCCTTTTCTTTGGGCCTACTACTACTACTAACATTTTGGCACTACTTTTTATTTACCGGGGATAAAGGCCATTGTTCTCTTACCAGACAGCCAATAGGGTTATACGTTTTCATCACTGCAATAAAGGTAGTATGACATTGTGACCTCCAAAAGAGGCCCTGGAAGCCAAGTTTGGAAACAGCAGTACCACTGTGGTACTATGATGCTCTACAATGTTGAACTGGTGCTGAAAAAGGCATGGCACTTGGGGAAAAGTTTGGACAATGCACATGCTTTTAAAAGATTTGGTGACTAGCAGTCAGATAACTATACAAGAATATGTAAAATTAATAGCACTTGTGGTGTCCAATACGCTTAATATATGATCTTTATCATAGTTAGTGTAAAAACTGCACTGCACTCAGACATCAGCCGGCCAATGCAGTAATATCCCATGTGCAGGCCGTTGGTCTCATGAGTCACGCATGATGAGGCAGGTGTGATAAGGAGCAGAATGTCTTCTTTCAACTTGGCCAACCCATGCTGATAGGTATTCTCTTAGGAGGAAGCTTCCCCAAATGTCCCAGATTGCAGAGCCCTGCATTGTTGGAAAGTAGGCATCAGTTTGATGGCAGGGCTGGGGGACAGAGGTCATCCAATTACAGGGCGCAAGCCTTTCTTCATTGTTGATCCACAGCATGTTACATGAGCAGTAATTAGATGTGAGATGGAGGTGTGAGGAGCTAAGCATCTGTCAAGTGATCAGGCATGGATAATGCAGATCTAAAGAAACTCAAACCATGGGGAGTGGGTGGGGGACACAAGAGTCATTTGGACACTGAATCCAAGTGTTTATATGCATTTGGTCAAATTATTATTTGTTTCCCGAAGATAAACTGCAAAAATGAACTATTGAATGCCGTTTCCAAAGCCTTGCAGTTACTACTGGGTGGTGGCAAATAAAGGTAAGGTGTACTTAACTGTATGTGGTTTCAGCCTAACAATCGTTTAACTGGCCTCTGTGGTTACTGTGTGAAAGAGGACAGTGTATCAATGCTACTGTAAACTTAATGGTAGGTTTAGCTGTTTGTGAATACATTGAGAATTTTGAAAAAAACTGTTTTAAAGGCGCATCATTTTTTTTTAAAACCAAATGCATGGACGTTCATTAAATCTTAGGGCATTATTTATAGTTTGCTGTACAGGGTACTTCATAAAAAAAGATGGAGGATGTTCAGTCCGCCATATTACAAACGCATTATAATTAAATAATTGAATATGGCAGACGGGACAGCCGCCAAATTTTGACAGACTCCCCTTTTTGCAAGCTCTAAATAAGGGACTTATTGCGTGATACAATTAAGTTACAGTACCCACCTCAAAAGTGACTATTACATGCTGTTAATTGTGAGTGTCAAAATGAACCTTTGTATTTATTTTCAAACAAATATCTTTGGCAAACACCACTCATGTTGGTAGCCCTCAGACTGCACTCACTTGCATAATGAGTAGTTGCATGTCTTTAATGTACATTGACTTGGCTATAGTGCACAGAGTCCCTTCATTGCCCAACACAGAGACACAATATTTGAAGCAGCAAAGGGCACCAGGCATGACCTTAAGCAATGATATTAACTAGCAAGCATACAATACCAACAAGAACAGCATGCAGTAGATATTGGAAGGAGTTACAGTAAAAGTAATTAGTAAGCATTGGGGTGTACAGTTATACCAGTTTCACTTGGTCTTCAGTCTTCTTTTTCACATCAATTGGCTTGAATTCCGAGTAACGCAGAACATCACGGTAATACGCTTGCGTATACTCATCACAATCGTGGAGAATAAATTTGCGGCCCAGGATGGTGATGTCTTTCCCAACACAGAAATCCTTGGGAGAGTACCAGTCGGTCACCTCGTGATCTGAGATTTCCAACACACAAGCAGGGAAGGACACTACATGGGAACATTAATGAGAATAAATGGATTTGTTAGAAATTACTAGGGTTTGATATTGAATGAGTAAATTAATTCTAATATTCCTGGTTTCCTAGCCATCCTCACATAAATTTAAGGAACCCACCATGAACAAAAATAAAATACCTACCTAATGATGATAAGGGGAGAGGAGGTAGCTTAACGCTAGGACGGTCGACCTTGAATCTGGGGAACTGGGTTTGAGTCTCGGCAATGACGCTGAACATCCTGTGATTCTGGGTGTTAGACCTGCCAGCCCTTTAGCTGTCCCCTCCTCATTTTTCTTCCTTTACCCTCTAATTTCTCTGTCCACTAGTTTTTTTGGTGTTGACTTAGAGGCTTTGGGCGCCCCATTATCACTAATTGATAGTGTGGCGCAAGGTGCTTCCCTAAAATGGAGGGAGAGAAAGAGCTCCTCCACAAAATGGTGGCCTAAACTGTCACCTCAGATCCTGGGCCATAGGCTGGCATGAGTGGTTCCAGAACCTTCTGGGCCACTCTAGACAGTCAAGGCCCAGGCTATATATAGAGGTGAGGTGCGACGGCCATTTTGTGTGAAGTGAGGTAGTCAGGAGTAAGGCACCTGAGTGGGGAGGTAGGTGCGCTGGAGGGGGGAACTGACTGTTCTTAGGGCCTGCTTTCTTCCCCCCGCTTGGTTGACACTGCCCCCTACCTCGTGACCTAGCCCTACCTTCAGCCTCTGACCCTGGGATCACGTCAGCCAGGACCCCTGAAGAGAACCGGGGAAAAGAGTAACCATCTCCGACCTTATACTCTACTTCTCTGACTTTGCCTGGGTCCTCCCTATCTGGTTCTGCCACTGGCGTGTGGCCTGCTACCTTCCAACCCACCTGCCCTGAGCAAGGGCGTCTCTGTGAGGAAAAAGGGGGGCGCTAGGCGCCGAGCACATCGCCACCCCCGAGCTGCAGGCCACCCTTCAATTTTAGCCACCCCTGGTGGGGTTGCCCCAAAGAATAACTCACCGTTGTGGCCCTGGGCCGTGCCGCCTGTTCCCTGTCATCCTTGGGGCCCGCGGGGAAGACCGGCGCCCCGCCGCTGCCGTCGCAGCCTCAGCAACGCGGCCCTCCGTGAGGAGAGGGCCGCCGGAGTTCAAGGAAGGCCGCGTAGGCCTGAAGCCAGTAACCCGAGTCACCTGACGGGGGCGGACTGCCAAACGCCGCCGCTGCGCTATTGGTGGAGAAGGTGCGGGTCTGAGAAGCGCGAAGGAAGTCCCACCGGAGTCGTCACTGATCCCCCCGCGGAGCTCCCCGGCCACGTCTGGCCCGGCCGGGAGCCCCGCGCGTTAATCCCCAACCGCCTCGCTGGACCATCACTGTGGGGGAGGCCCTCTGTTTCCAGACAACAACAACCACTCACCTGACTCAGGTTTACATAACAGGGTGTAGTATTCCCCCTCTTTGATTTTAACTTTGCACTTCTCACATTTTTTCGGTCCTGATGAAAAGCTAAGGATCCAGTAGGGACCACTAGGGCTTGAAACATGTCGACCTCATGACCGTTATCACTACTCACTCTTTTGCAAATTGAACTGATCCTACTCACTGGAGTAACCGAGTAACAGAGTTATTTTTCCTGTTTTTAATCATACCGAACCGATCCAAGAATAAATACTACTAGGGGTACAGTTACGTTATTTTTAACTCACCTGCACACTCCCCACACACCCGCACTCACCACTACAGCGTTCCTCTTAAAAGATCTCCGCTAAAGAGCCCTCTCGCTGGACCCATGGGAGACTGCAGCGCCAACCCCACAAGGAGTAAAACACCCTATGATGAAGCATGACACATTAATGGGTGTGTGAGGACAACTCTTCAAATTAGAGGAATTCCCCTGCCATATATTTCTCTTTTCAGCCAACATAATATTCATCTGCCTTAGATGGATCACTACCAACCCTCTTCTTCCTTTATACTATCCGCAGCCTATTAGGCAAGGGTCCTTCTACAGGAACAGTTTCCCTTCAGTGATTTCGACAGTCCAGACAAACATCTTCTACCTTTTTGGTTCCCTTTTTCACCTGAAGCTGACGTTGGAGTCCTGTATGCCTACAGAGGTTCCTGAGATCCCTTGATGCTGCTTTACTGTAAAATGTTTGGAGGGAAAACAGGAGTTCTGCAGTTTTGGGATCTTTCCAAGAAGAAGACAGTGGCATCCATTTTGAGTTGTGGTAGTGCACTAATCTCCCTTTGGAGAGAGCAAAAATGGGATCTGGACAAGTGCACGGCATCAGAGAAGTACAGCTGATGATGGAACCCCTCAGCCAAGCCAGTAGCAATGGAAAAAACAACCTTGGTGGCAGGGTGAGGCGTTGGATTAGCAAACGTGTTATGTGCCTTTCCATGCCTCCAACCATGAGATTTAACCTTGGGCTGCCTCAAGAAATAGAAGAGTGTTGCAAGTCACCCCTGTAGATCCACGAACAGTTACTAGCTGATGAGGTTGATCAGCAGAATGTTGATGTAACATAGAAAATACACAGATGGGGGAACATCCCAGACTTTGGGGAGTAGCCTCAAGATCAGCAGAGTGCACCTACTGCTGAGCAATTGTTTTTCAATACGATGGATATTTCGATTACACTAAAGAGGAGAAAATGTTGATGGCTTCAATAAGCAAAAGTCCCAACAAACTGAATACAATGTAGCAAAGAATGATAGAATATAATAACAAACACTGGCAAAGCTACTAGGTCTGGCATTGAAAAGCTGATGCTCTGTGTAATTAAATATTGCACGGATATGCCTAAAAAATTTAAAGGAAAAAAACGTGGATACCCTACACTTGCAGTTAAAATGATACATTTTAAAAACATTTATTGATGTGACTGTGTTCTAGAGAATTATTTTATTACTAAGATTTAAAATCAAATAATACAGTACATTTAGTACATCAGTAATGCCGGTTTAGAATGATCCGAAAGTTCAACTACAGAGATCTATATTGCAAAATAAGCCAAACTTTATCTCCACATTTAGATATATTCATGTTTACTGGGAGTATCTTCAGGACAAATATGGAAAGCACATAACACAATAAGTTCTACCGCCCAATGCTCGCCCAACTTCTCCTTGTCCCAATTCACAGATCACATCATCCCACAGTGCAGAAATGAACACGACTCTCAGACAGTGGTGGGAGTTGGCGTGTTAATATTCCATATGGTAGTTTTCACAAGTCTGTGGTGAGGCGCTTGTTCGCCCGTGGCTTGTGTAGATAAATACGTCCAAAGGTGGGCCCATTTGTCCTTTGGCAGGGAAGTTGTTGGGAGTATCAATGCATAGGTTTCTATCTGATCATTGCTAACTGTTAGGACTTTGATCCAGTCAATCACCTTAGGAATGTTGCGGCTTCTCTAGTACATCGCACCCCGACACTTGCTCAAAAGTGGAAAAGATTGTGGTGATAATTAAGGGATTTTCAACCAGTCTGGGCACAGCAGAATTTCCATTGAAAATCCATCAAAGGCAAGATGAGGCCCTCATCCCAGGCTCGTGCAGCTGGTATGTTCCCTATCGCCCGATGCACTGATACACTGACGTACATTCGAGATATCCATCTCGTCGTGTCAGTAGATGATATCAGTTGTGTTAGCGGGGGGAACTACAGGGTTCTGCCCAATATTTTGGGACTTTCTCCCAAACTGTGTTGCGTAATCTTGCAAAGACAAATATATCCAAGGCTGTGGGATTAACAGAAGCCTGGAATTGTTGCAGCGCAAGGAACAACCCCACCATATATAGGTGGCCTAGCTCAAATAGGGCCATCTTGTGTAGAGTTGTCTGCACTTTTCTTTCTAAAGTGAGCACGCCCACACAACCACTCACATACCCACTCAGCCACTTACAGACCCACAAAACCACTCATACACCCACTCACTGACCATCAAAAGGTCTCACACACCATCAAAAGGTCTCACACACCCACACAGACACTCACTCACACACCCACTCACACACCCAATTACCCACCCACAAGGCCACTCACACAGCCACTCACCCACCCACTCACCCACCCACCCAACCACTCACAGACCCACTCAAACACCTATTCACACACCCACTCCCCCTCATACCGTAACTTTTTTATTGTAAGTTTTAAAATATATAATAACAATGAATGTGTGAATAAAATGTATTTATAAACTTCTGAAAATGTATATTTGTGAAATGAACTTATGGTTCAAATTGTAGTACAATCAATTTATGGGGAAAAAAAAGGTGAAATTCACTAAAAGAAACAATGGTTACAGGAACGTTATAGTTAGGAAATAGAATTTAAAAAAACCTTAGAAAGTCACTGAAAAAACAAAGGTTACAGGGATGAATTGAACAAGGTACTTACCTTCAGTAATGCTTTTTCTGGTGGATACCGTATCTGCCTGTGGATTCTTCACCTAATCAATTACCCCCATGCGCAGCATTCCAGGGAAACGTTTCTTCTCATCTCTCCCACGTCGACGAGGACGTCACAATGGAAGGCTTTGCACACGACCCCGCGTGACTTCATCGAAGCCATAAGAAGACCTCGGCGGCGTGCTGACATCAGTTCCACCCATTTTGTACATGCCTTTGAGGCAAACGGGTGAACCGAAAATATTTTCACAAGTATACACAGTATACAAACATAGTAAAACAAGAAATTTCACTTCCTGATGCTAAATATCCCCAAACCCCACAATAAATCATATAAAAAAAATACACTTGATTATTTTTCAGTATAAGCAGACAGGCAATGAGGAGGCGGGTGGGTCTGTGAGGAATCCACCAGAAACAGCATTACTGAAGGTAAGTAACTTGTTCTTCTGATGGATACATCTGCCTGTTGATTCCTCACCTTATGAATTGCATCCCCAAGCAATCCCACTCCAGGCGGAGGTTGCCTGCCTGCCTATACCAAAAAAATCCTGCAGCACAGAACGTGCAAAATGGCCGTCCTTCCTCACCTCTGAATCCAAGCAATAGTGCTTCGCAAAAGTATGGAGGGAGGCCCAAGTTGCTGCCTTACAGATGTCTACCACAGGGCCACCTCTAGCTAAAGCCGAAGAAGACTTGGCTCTGGTAGAATGAGCTTGAATACCTTCAGGAGGCTCCTTCTTGGCCAAGGTGTAGCAGATCTTGATACAGAGGATGATCCACCTGGGCAGCGTTCTTCTGTAGGCAGCCTTGCCCTTCATCTTACCCACATATCCAATGAAGAGTTGGTCGTCCAACCTGAAGTCCTTGGTCCTGTCCAGGTAGAAGCTGACCGCTCTTTTAGGGTCCAGACAATGAAGTCTCTCCTTCTCCTTAAAAGGGTGAGGGGGTAGAAAGTGGGTAAAGTGATGGATTGCCCTAGGTGGAAAGAATTGACAACCTTAGGCAGGAAAGCAGCTCTGGTCCTAAGAACCATCTTATGTGCATGAAATGACATAAAAGGTGGCTTGGAGCTAAGATCCTGCAACTCACTAGTCGTTTTAAACGCTAGCAACCTTATGGGACAACTATGTAGTAGTTCAAAGGGAGATCCCATCAAAAATGTAAGAACCAAATTCAAACCCCACTGAGGCATGATAAAAGGAGTGGGAGAAAATCTATTTGTGAGACTTTTAATAAATCTCATAAGTATGGGAGATTTAAATAACAAGGGTTGATCTGGTAAGCATATAAAAGCCAACAAGGCAGACAAGTAGCCCTTAACCATAGCTACTGAGAGAAACTCAGAATATCAGACAAATGGGCTTGCAAAGGATCAATTATCTCTCCACACCATTTAACAAACGTGGGCCAGATGTAGGTAAATGCATTTTTGAGATTCCTTAATAGCAATTTTTAGGGAATCGCTATCAAGGACTCGCAAAATGCCATGTAGGTAGGAATCGCAATATTTTTTGCAATTCCTTAATATTCCTTAATTTTGAATCGCAAATTGCGATTCGCAATCAAGGAATACCTTCCCATTCATTCCTATGGGCCACGAGGCCCATAGGAATGAATGGGAATTGCGCACGCAATTTGCGAGTACCCAATAGGTAACCGCAAATTGCGTGCGCAATTTCAAGGGTGCAAGGGTTCCAGAGGGACACCCTGTTGCACCCCTGAAATGTGCATGTGTGCACATGTGGCGCACATACATGCACTAAGGGCATGAATGTGTGCCACATGGCACTTTTAAAAAAGCAAAAAAAGTGCTTTATTAAAGGAAAACGCTAATTACCACCAACTTGAAGTTGGTGGTAATTAGCGATTCCTTAAGGCTAAATTGCACTTGTGCTACTTACATTGCATTTAAGGAATCGCAATTTGCGATTCCTTAAATGCAATCACAAAATAGAGAATCGCAAATTATGCGATTCCTTATTTTGCGAGGGGCTCATTGTGTGCTACATTGCACACTGCTAATTTGCGATTACAACTGCTGAAATTCCTGCGAGTTTCAGCATTTGCGAGCGCAAATTGGCTTCCTACATCTGGCCCTTGGCCTACCTACCAGAATAGACAGATTTGGTGGAGTGTTTCCTGGCCGATAAAATAACATCCACCACCTTTAGTGGGACAAAGAAACAGCTCAGGTTGCCCCATTCAATCTCCAGGCATGAAGGTGCAGGCTCTGGAGGTGGGGGTGTAGAACCTGCCACTGCGACAGCGAGAGGAGGTCTACCCTGAGAGGGAGACGGAGCTGAGGGTGCAATGAGAGGTAAAGGAGGTCTGTTTACCACACCCTTCATGGCCAATCCGGAATGATTAACATGACTTGGGCCTGGTATTGCCGAATCTTCCTCAGAACTCAAGGAATCAAGGGTATGGAAGGAAACACGTAAAGAATCTGAGAGCCCCAGTCTAATTGAAACGCGTCGCCCATCGCTCCCCGCGTCGGACACTGGAGACTGCAGAATGACGGGCAGTGCGCATTCTCGTGAGCAGCAAACAGGTCCAACCGGGGAAACCCCCACATCCTGAAAATGTAAAGGACCACCTCTGGAGGGAGACGCCACTGAATATCGCCGACCAAGACAGTCCGCGCGCACATTCAGCTCCCCGGCCAGATGATTTGCGATCACACAAATCTGATGGTCCTGAGCCCAGGAGAGTCGCAGAGCCTCTCTGCAAAGAAGATACAACCCTACTCCTCCCTGTTTGTTGATGTACCTGTAACGCCCTGAACGTCTCAGGATCGTTTAACAGACACGATAATGAGAACGCAACCACTTGTGAAGGTTTAGTTATTTTAATGAAGGCAAAAATAATACAAGGAATAAACAAAGGTTATAGTCACTGGAATCCTCCAGGCTAAGTACGTTACCAGCCCACAGCACGGATGGTCCTAACCGTCCTCTGCATATACACCGATCCCGGCGTATGCCAACAGAGGGCAGAAATGAAATGGCCGACAATGCCAATCGGTAGGCTGTGAGGGGCACGAAGAGTGTTGGGGAGAATCGAGGAGTCAGGGAAACACCCAGCCGGGGTCTCTACCTGAAGGGAGCAGCCGCTCAACCTCTTCCTCAGACTGCACCGGGGCGCGGAGTCACCTCCTGGTGATGCGTCACCGATACCCCAATCACAAGCAAAGAAGACTGAACCGAGAGCAGCCGCTCGATCGATCCCGTGGACTTCCGAGTCTGTAACGCGGCAAACACCTCCTGGTGTGCGTTACAGCTGGCAGTCCCTGTATCTCTGGTCGGGCTGGGAGTTACGACTCCAACCAGCAAAAGCGCCACTGCGCTTTGACTCAGCCGAGTCAAAAAGCGAAGCTCAATGGTTATCCGGTAGAGCTTCCGGGTCCTTCACAGGTGACGATGGGGCAAGACACGGCCCAGGGAGTAACGACTCGACCTACCTCCGTTCTTGCCTTAATGGAGCACCACTCCGGAACACTGCTCTTCACTAAGCAGGTACGTCGGTGTAAACACAATATCCGACAGCGTTGTACCTCCCGGTTCTTCCCTTTATAGGGCGTGTTTTCCTTGAGTTATGTAACAGCTCTCCTGTTTACATAAGGGCGTGTTTTCCTTGAGTTATGCAACAGCTCTCCTGTTTACATAAGGGCGTGTTTCCTTGAGTTATGTAACAGCTCTCCTGTTTACATAAGGGCGTGTTTTCCTTGAGTTATGTAACAGCTCTCCTGTTTACATAAGGGCGTGTTTTCTTTGAGTTATGTAACAGCTCTCCTGTTTACATAACCTCTCAACCGCTAAGCATCCCGGGAGATGTAGTCCGTTTTCGCTGGTTACCGTTTTCCTCCCCTCGCATGACAGGAATTCTTGACAGTACCACATTGCGGTAGTGTTGTCCATCAGGACCTGAACCGACTCACTGCGAAGGGAGGGGAGAAAGGCCATGAGAGCCAAACGTATCACCCGCAATTCCAGAAGGTTGATGTGAAACAATCTTTCCTCTGGAGACCCAAGGCCTTTGACCTCCAGATCCCCCAGATGAGCTCCCCACCATTGAGTGGAGGCATCAGTTACCACAGTGGCCACCGGACATGGAGGTTGAAATGGCTTCCACTGAGACAGGTTGCCTGGAACACTCCACCATAACAGCTCTGCTGCAGTGTCCCCAGAGATTCTTACCACTGCCTGCGGAGGTATCACTGGAGGGCCCTCATAAGCCAGCGTGCATGGTTGACCAACAGTATGCAGGAAGCAAACAGACTGAGCAGGTGAAAGGCCTACAGGACTGGAACAGCCGCTCCATTCTGAATGAGTGGAATCATAGCCCGGATGTCTTGAATCCTATGTAGAGACGGGAAGGCATGACTCACAGTAGTGTCCAGTATTGACAACTATGAACAGGGTGCGCTGAGAGGGCACCAAGAGAGATTTGGGTACATTTATTGAAAATTACACGTTGAACAACAAGTTGTGGCGTCACATGCTAATGATGCATCACAATCTCTGACATCTTTGTTTTGAGCAGCTAGTCGTGCAGATAGGGGAAAACAGGAACCCGACCTTATGAGCTGTCTCGTGTTGGTGTTGCAGACAACCAGTGGATGATCAACTTTTGTCTAGACACCTTTAGGTCGGCTGTATGGGCTCTTGTGAACATTCATTGTCTATACAAACCTAAGCCATCCGCTAAATTAGCACTGATGCATGACACCACAGATAGGTTATGTGTACTTGTAAAGCGCACTATCACCCTTGAGGGTATTCAGGTGTGTGTGTGTCTAGCCCTACCTATGGTAGGTTGGTTAATTGAAAAGCCAGATCTTCAAGTTCTCGCTAAATTCAAGAAGATAGGAGAAGATTCTGATGTGGAGTGGGAAGTTGTTCCATGCTGTAGAGGCAATGTAAGTGAACACTTGCCCTCAAGATCTGGTTCTGTGTATGCATGGGATGTGTGCGATTAGGAGTCTTGTGGAGCGGAGGTGTCTGGGTGGTTGGCGAAAGGAGATACAACTGTTCAGGTAGGTCGGCCTAAGTTGTTTAGTGCCTTAAATGTGAGTGTGAGGAGTTTGAATTTAGTGCATTTGTGTATCGGGAGCAAGTGTAGTTCCCTGAGATGTAGTGTGATGTGAGTTCTGTGTGGGAGGTTGAAGATGAGTCTGGCTGCCGCCTTCTGGATGCTTTATAGTGTTCTAGTGAGTTGCATGGTTCCCGGCGTAGAGGGTGTTCCCATAGTTCAACTTGCTGGTGACAAGGGCATGGGTGACAGTTTTTCTAGTGTTCTTTGGGAGCTAATTGAATATCTTCTTCAGAGGTTTTTGATGACTTTCAGCAAGTCGCTGGTGAGCTCGGGCCAGTGCTTGGAGAAGGCAGAAGCCCACTCCTCTTCTGAGATGCTTTTCCAGATGTGGCAAGAGGTGCCGGTGGTGGTAGGTTTGTGTTGGTGCAGGATGGTTATTCTGGAACTGACAGGGGTGTAGTCTGTCCAGGTCAGAGTTGCTGGCTTGTTGTTGCTAATTTAGGAGAAAATGGGGTACAATAGGTGCCTGTTTGTGTAGTAAAAGTGCAAACTAGTCCTACAAAAGTTCTCAGAGAACTAGCCAGTGAAAACTAACAACCAACCAAATGTATGTTGGAATAGCAGGACAAGATAGTCTCCAAGACTTTCATGGATGATTGGCATGGATGATTGGCAATCAAATATACGTTGGTCTTCAGACAAGTTGGACCAATCAGTGCATCACAAACCTTTATCTGCCAATTTACTGCACCACAAAGTGGATTGCCTGCATTTGAGGAAATATTTGTGTCTAAACTAGACAATGTTACTTTACCCTACCGGAAGAACTCACAAGCAAATAGCATACCAAAAGAATGCAAAGTATATACTCTGAAGTAGAGCAACATTCCAACTTCCTCAATTTCTTCAAAGAATTGAGGCACTCATAATAAATACGTAGCCCGCTCAAGAAATAAAACAAACTGCACTGAATAGACTGGTTAGGAAAAAAACAAAGTGTGTAAAGGTAACAGAACCCCCGAGAGGGTATCACAGGAGGAAAAGTGCAGCTATTACCTCACTACAATTGTCCTTAAGAGAACATAAAACGAAGTACAAGAAGGTCTAAGCTGTATATCAGAGATCTATAGTATAGAAATACACTACAAAAGAATAAAATAGCAAACCAATACTCCACTTAGAGTAAGTCACATATTCAATAAGAGGTATGAGATCTTGAGACTAAGCTTTTCATCAGAATAAAACAAAAGAATAAACCAGCTACACGGCTTTAAATAAAAAAGTCAAATCAGGAGACAAAACTTCTCATTATATGCAAAAAGTAGTGCTTAATACTTTAACACTACAAGACATAGCAGAGGGAAGAAATAATCCTTAAAACATAAGAACCACAGCCGTGGATACATAAGACATAAAAGACCTAATAAGGGCTAATTACAAATGGCCAGCAATGAGGCGTTGTACCGCAGAATCAGCATGGCTGTTAAATAAACAGGCTCCATCAAAAGACAAGTCCTTAAAGCTCTCCCAAACATTATCAGGAAATCTCGACTCATGCAACCAAGCGTGTCTACGGAGAGCAATAGATCGAGCCATAGCCCGATTTAATATTAAACTTTGCCAGCTAACGGCCATCCTGCACAAGCCGAGAGAGTTCAGCTCTGACCTCTTCAGAAAGGGTAGGAAGGAAGGAGGTGGTCGACAGAGCCCCACAAAACATTGGAAGCCCTTCATAAGAGTGTTCAACGACCTCAAGGCCGAACTAGTCGACGCAAAGATATTCTGGCCACACATCTCCAACCACCTTGACTCTCTACCTGGCAGAAGCAAAGGACAAAATTCCAAACTTGGCGAAGCTGTAGCAGTTTGCACAAAAAACCCTTTAGCAGTAGGGTGTTGAGAAAGGCAATCAGGGTCGTCCGGAGTAGGACAATGACGATGCAAAATGGCACGATCCACAAAGATACCTGACATCGACCTTGCCCAAGTACCCAGGAGAATGTCATACAGAGACTTTCCATAAGGCAGTAAAGGTTCAACACCTGGGAATCCCTGATGAAGCAGTTCCAAAATTGGATCAAATGACAAAGTCACTGACGCAAGTTGCAATTTGAGAATTCTTAATAGCCTCAGTGAAAGCTGCAGTAGCCTCCGGCGTCATTCGTCGCGGAGAAAGCAGATCATAATTAGGAAACAGTTGCAGACTACTACCTCCACCAAATGTTGCCAAAGAACCTCCTACCTGAGGTTGACCAAGACCAACTAAGCGGTCGACGTCACCAGTGCCTGCAGAGTCTTCTTGCAATACTGGAGAAATAGCAACATAACAAGCTTCATCCTCAATTTGTAAAGGAGAAGGTGCAGGAACTGCAGTGGATATAAGCGGAGTCTCCGGCATCGACCGGCGTCGAGACAATGTCGTGTCCACCACCTCATCTGACGCCACAACGGGAAGCCACACAGGGCTATGTCCGGATGTAGTAATAACTCCAGGTACGGAGTCAAGGTCCTCAACCGGCGCTGAGGGTGAACCTGCCGGCATGCTCCGATCATTGTCCCTTCAACCTCCTTGGGACCCGAAGGCGCACCAGGGGGAGGTGTAGACCCAAAAGGGATTGCAGAGCCTGAAAATATGCCTGCATCTGGGTCATAGCCACCCGGGCTGCAGGATAAGGAGGGAGTCACGGGGTCGACTCCTGTGCTACATCCTCCGGTAAGGAACGGGAGGAACCAGCAACAACGTCACGGCTTCGCAAGGCCAAAGACCTCCATGACCTCAAGCACTTCCAATGCGATTTCTGCAACTTGGACGAGTGACGCCCATGGGAACGGGTCCTTGAACAGCCCCACGCAGGAACTTCAGAGCGGGAAGGAGATTGAAGTTGCCTGGACTCCAATTGAGAGAGCCGCACATTCAGCAACTTCTTTCTCCTTTCCCGCAAGGACTTAGGCTTCAGCCTCTTACAGGTGCCGCTCTCCTCAGAGTTGGGGTGCTCTCCTAAACACCACTTACAGATGTCCGCGAGCCAGAGGGGAATTATATGGCTCCACTGACGTTATATCTGGAGATGACGTCACAGCGAAGCCGTCCAACGCTGTCCCCTAGCGCGCAGAGGTACTGCTGAAACATTTCCAGACCCAGACTGGCGCCTGGGGAGAATTCAAAGTTAGGGAATCTACGGCTAGATGTCTCTATCAGATGGTGAGTTCGGAAACGTGCTGGATGAGGCCAAGGTTTCTGACGTGTTCTAGAAGTGCCATAGAGCTTGGGTCAGTGCAGTCTTTTAGGTGAATGTCAAGGTCTCCAAACAGGATGAAGATGCCGGCTTTGATGATGAGGGGTGTGACAAAGTCTATGGTGTTGCTGTCAAAATTGGGGCGAGTTCTTGGTGGTCTGTATATGAAAGTTACGCCCAGAGACAAGTTGACTGTGATGTGCATTTTGAACGTGAGGTGTTCCATGTAGCTGGTGGGGGTGTCCATGTGGGTGATGCAGTTGATCGTATCTATGAATATGATGGCAACTCCAGGTTTGTGCTGACGGTTTTGCCTAACGTTTTTGTAGCTGGCGGGAATGACTGTTGTGATGTCCAGTGCTGAGGTTTGGTTTAGCCATTTTTCTGTGAGACAGAGCAGATCTGGAGCATGGTTATGCAGTAGCTCCCATATCTCCATGGTGTGTTTGGTGAGACAGTATGAGTTGAGTAGCATACATGCGAGTGTAGTGTGTTGTTTGGGTGGTGTTTAGGCTGTGTGAGCACAAGCAGGAGGCTGGTTTGTGTGAGTGTGAGCGAATGGGGTGCTGTGTGCTGTTTGTGCAGGAGTGATGGCTGTAAGGTATGGCATAGTCCATGAGAGTGTGCAGGAGGCACATGTGAACGCCCCTTCCGTGTTGTGTGGTGCAGAGTGGCAGCAGAGTGGCGAGCTGCGGCCAGGGTTAAGAGCATGGAAGAGCACAGGAGGGTATAGGGTATCGGTGAGGAGGGGGGAGAACCAGGGTTCCTGGGCTGGGTGCAGTCCATGCGCAGATGGGCTTGCCTTTGGCACGCCCGTTGCGAATGTTCACAGTGCGTGTGTGCTGCAGCTGCCATTAAATAGGTTGTGGGAGAAGGGAGGTGGACAGGGTGCCGTGGGTGGGAAACCTGTGATGTCACATCCTGTGCAGACGGATTAAAGGAAATCCAGTTATGTCACTTTCTGTGCAAATGGATGATGGGAAATTCAACAATGTCACTTCCTATGCAGATGAGCAATTGGAAATGAAATCCTCTTGCCAACATTCTCCTAAAAGACGATTTTGGCAGGAATTCAGTGATGTCACTATTACTGAGATTATGGTCTTTTTCGGACCTTATTTAAGATTTTTTACAGGTATATTTATGCTTTTTGCCAGGTCGCAGGCAGAGTACATTAAGCAAAAATCAACATTATATCCCATCAACATTTGTGCTCAATATCATGTTATAGCTATCATGTTATTGCAAAACGTATTTTGTATTTAACAATTTATTCCATGACATCATTCACTCTCAGCATTCCAGACACCCACTCACACAGGCAGACTGAGAATTGGGACACATTGCATACTACAAACCTCTATTTGACATTACAATTATGTTTAAGAGATGTCAAATATCATCCTTCCAGGTTAGTCACATGAGATTATGTTATGTTTCTGATATTTTGCTGGTCGGGCACATGCTTTCAGAAATGACATGTCTCTTATATGCATCTGAGTACTGAGAATCTGTGTTCTCAGGAAATATTTGTTATTAGATCTTAATCAGTTAACTCTATATGAGCAAAACCTTTATTTGGAGCATGCATCCCTTTTACTTGACCACTGTATATATGTATTCCTTGGGAACCTATTTGGGGTATATTCCATATTTCAATCAGATCTTACGTTACATCAAAGGCTTTCCAATGTATGTTCAAAAGATACCTATTCCTCTCCAAATACTTTTAACAGTGAACATGCCTGCAGTTTCAAGAACTTGCAGATGGAACTATTTTTAATATAATTATTTTATTTGTTTTAGAACATGAAATACACACAATGCAGAATAATACCCATGGGCAATGGCACCAAACACAAGAGACTGCACAATACCCAAGCATACAGTGTATGAAATAGCTAGAAATGTTGTAAATAAACATACATACATACCTTAATACTGCCAGCGTCCCTATTTCATGCCCTCTTGTTGAGCAATCCACAGACCTTATCAAATGTGCGTTTGCAGACCCTTCATTTGTAAACCAACCTTACAGTCCTTGCACAAAAAATCATACCACTCACCCATTCCTACAGAGATGAAGGTTACACCTGCCACCAATATCTGGCAATGTCCCACATGGCTATTAGAAAGCCCATGCCATCCAAAGTTAGTTGAGCCTTTGTCTCCAACCCCTGTTCCCCCCCTCCTCTCCCTCCACCCTTGTTATCCCTAATAGGGCTGTCTTGGGATCCATGATCAAATGGAACTGTATCACCTCAGCAAGAAAGGCGTACACTCACCGCCAGTGTCCAGGACCACATGGTATGGTATAGAGACCCTTCTGTGGCATGACACCTTAGGCACTCTGGATTGCGGGCCCTCACCATTTTCCACAGTCTGCTAGGACTGTATTATACCCTATGAAAATAATCAAACTGAATCAGTTGCATGTTTGAGTGGATGGTCTCTGTCCGGGCAGCTATCTGGGCCTCCTGCCATTCATCATCTCCCACCTTCCCATCCTCCCGTTCCCAAGCCTCTCATAAACTTTGAAGGGGAGGGGGGGGGCAAGGCCATTTATCAGAAGGGATCAGTATAATCTTGAGATACCCCTCTTGCCCAACACCTCCATTATCAGTTTGGCCTCTAGGGGATTGTATTCTGGTACATCATGCTTTACAGTATGCATCTAGGGTGTAGTGCAGCTGAAGGTATCTGAGGAATTGGGATCTGTGGTGTTCAAACTCTGCTGAAAGGTGGTCAAATGTATGGATGTGATCATGGTCCCATATGTCACCCAGACAGGTTGGCTATAAGGTTCTACTGGGGGAAGTCCTGTAAGCATGCAACTTGTTTCACCCATTTCCCTGCCCATAGGTGTGCTTGTGCTGTGATCCTCTCATATCTCTCAGGGGAGAGTATGTAGCCTTACAGGGGAAAGGCTGTAGCCTTACGGCAAGAGCGGCTGACCTCAAAGCTGGTGAACCGGGTTCGAGTCTCGGTAATGACACTCAACATCCTGTGATTCTGGACAAATCACTTAATCTCCCGGTGCCTAACAAAAATTAATGAGTCCGTCTGTAACGCACCTGGTGCTCATGTAAAGCGCTCCGATACCTTCAGGTCAAGCTTGCACTATATAAAACTCCGAAAGAAAAAAAAAGATAATTTCAAGTAATGAATTCTACACGCCAAGGAAGGGAAGCCTAGTGACCTGGGGAAGTGAGTGTGGGAGGTAGCCCTATACAACAGACCCATTCCACTAGCCATTTCAAGGGTATTCAGCTCCAGACACCAACAGGAGTCCTATCGGTCTCCAAAGAGCCAGTCCCCTATCTTTATCATTTGAGCTGCCCAGTAATAAAGGCAGAGATCTGGGAGTCCCAGGACCCCCATGAGTGTTGGCAACATGAATTTAGAAAAGGAGACTATGTGTGTTTTACCTGCCCAGATAAAGCGGGTCACCAAAGCCTGGAGGTCCTGGAAGAATGTAGGCAGGACAACAAATGGGTGTTTTTTAGGTCTCGGCTAGCGAAGGCTGTGCTTGCGCAGTCTCGCTCGTGAGATATAATGACTTGGAGAAGAGGGGCTTGAACCCGCCCCTCTTCTCCCCTCTTCTCCATTGGCTGGCCTCTTGAATGCTGGCCAGCCATTGGAGAAGAGGTCCGTCACTCCGAACAGGCCCCGTCCTTTTCGGATTCGGGGGCGTGTTTTTTGCAACTTTTCTAATTATCTCCTCCAGCCAATGGCAAGAGGAGAGAAAATAAAAACACGCCCCCGAATTCGAAACCGCCGCTGCCTTTCTCCGAGGCATTTCTGCTTCGCCTCGGAGAAAGGCGGTGGTGTGCTTGTCTAGTGACTTATGACTGCCTCCGCCATTTAATCTTCTTTCCATTGGGCTAGGTTCTCCCTTCCGAATCCATGTTGCGTCCAGCGGAGACACCAGCCACGCAGTGCATGCTCTCTGTCCGTGCAGTCATTTATGGTCCAATCAGGGGATAGGTAGGCATTCCAGGGAGATAAGGCGACCCAGTTTATTTCGTAGTTTGGGATTCCCCCACCACTTCTTATTGCCAATTGTTTCACGGCCCACGGGATCAGTGCGCACCTCCGTTCCCCACAGCGGCGGCGCCAGCTCAGGTAGAGTCACAGAAGCGGTGTGGGCCCCTCCGCGGAGCGTGTGATATGGTCGGGATGGGGAGGAAGCCGCATGTGAGACCCTACAGAGCCTCGCCCGGATCAACAATCGCGGCCACTCCAGCACCAATGACACCTCCCAGGGGCGCCGGCCCCGTTTCCTTTTGGAAGGACGCCCACGGCGCCCACAGCTTACCTCTTGGCCCCACATCAGTGTCGGCATGTAAGCCCAGCTGGGAGAGTCTGCTGCCCAGGCTCACTCGGGGTCGGACACCACACTTAGCTACGCCTACATAAGGCTGCTGCAGGCCTGAATCGCCCCGCCCGAGATGGGCGCATAGGGCTCTTCCTGGGCCTTGGGACTGAAGTCAGCAGATCTATTGAATATGGTGCACTCTAGTGCGATGTATATGCCATCATTGCAGCGGATTGAGATGGGATTTTGAGCTTGGCTGGCAGAGCCCTTTTAGTGAACGGCCATCTTGTTGCTCAGCGAAGCCATGCCCCCCCCACACCCCCCCACCTGATCTGTTATACTTAGTCAGTCTGCAGTTTCGAGGTCTGACATGCCTTGGATCTGCGGTGGTTTATTAGTCGAGGGGTGTCTAATTCTTTTTTGTGGTGTGGGGTCATGGGATGGTCGGTGCAATTTAAACCGTATTGTCTGGTCAGCTGCTTTGCCCGTTTTTGGGTCCATCGCAATTAACCCCTCCACTATTTCGTTGTTAGTTACAGACAACCGGATAGTATCTGGGCTCCCATTTTCCTCCTGTAAATGCTCTGCCCTTGTTATATCTGAAGGCACAATCGACAGACAATGTCGTTTGTGCCTAATACAGTAAATGACTTTATTTTTAAGTGCCTCCTCATCCTCCCAACTTCCTTTACTGAGCTTTGGCACATTAAACATATTCTACAAGCACTTCTACTTTTCAAAGAAAATAACAATTGCGTGTATTGATTTTATGACAGCAAATTACGCAACGTTCCTAAGTAAAATAATAGATTCCCTTTATTTTAAATGGGGAAATACGCTTTTTGAACAGTCAAGTAGCCACCATGTTGGGCAGGGAAAGAGAAAACGCGTTGGCTGAGAAGACGCTTGGGGGCGGAGCACGTGGCTGAGGAGGCGGTGCCACTGCTGCAAGTGCGGGACGGAGAGAGCCTGGGTGGACCCCAGGGCAGGGGGTGTGGTGCAGACGGAGCTCAGCTGCAGGCAGCACGCAGACCGGCGCCGCCTCCGCCACCAAACAGGCGGCTGGCCAGGGGAGTGTTGGGCGCTAGCGGTGGAACAAGCAGCAGCACGGATGAGCCTTGGATGCCGGTAGGGTTGTGCTTAATATCGATCTGGGGTAAAAGCAGGAGGTCACACTGGGGTGCTATTTGGGGTAAGCCAACTCTACTTCTCCTTTTTCACTGCTTATGTTTTTATCCGGCGAGTGTCGGCAGAGACCTCCTGCATTGTGCCAGGGACCATACCCATGTTTTAACACTTTCTGCTTTCCAACGTTCAGCCTCTTGCAGGATCGCCGCCACAGAACCCTAAATGCTGTGGCAGTCAGGGGTGGGGGTTCATTGACAATGCACGCAGGGGCATCACCACCGCATGCAGCAACCCACCCTAGCAGCCCAAACCTCACCATCACACCGCCCTAATCGTTGAACCCCGCCACAGCCAACGGGACTACCACCCCAATTATAACGGCACCATACCACACCAGCTAGAGCTGCAGACACTGCCACGCAACCCAAGCACTGACATCACAGAACTCCTAAAGGCTATCGTTTCTACATCCACAAACTTTTGACCCCACGTGCATCCATGTACCCCATAAAAGTCACACCGTCGCCCTACCCAAGATACTGTACCATTCACGCAACGTTCACAGAAAACGGACATTCCAGCATCTCAAAACAACTCTTCTCCCACCTTAGTGCCTGTTCACACTCTCTAGCTCTGCTCTGCTTTGACATGGAAATGCGCTCTAGTCTTTACTCTCCTATACTCACGTCCGTATACAAGCTAGAAGTTACTTCCGGGTCACTGCTACTGCGTTCGGACTACACTTCATAACTAAGGTTGGATCAGGTGAGACTGCCTTGAGAACAGGAATTCGATGAATTACCACTAAATAAGGGAGAGGGGACTTAGAGAAACATGAATATGGTTAAAATGCCAGTTCACTGTTATCAAAGAAGTTGATGGGCTTGAGCATTGTAAATAACAATGCCGTTTCTTTAAATGTTTTAAAAACAAAAACGTAAACAAAACTAATGTCATGAGCAATGCCAATAGCTTTTACTTTAACAATGCCGAGACCATTGCATTGTAAATGCTTGTTGTAGATTGTGTGGGAACAGAGGGAGAACCACCATTTGATATAATGCCACCCTCCCCACCATGCTTAGTGGCAAGGATCCCAAAGATTCCAAGTCTCTAAGTGTACGTTGCTGGATATGCAGTATATTTTTGGTCCAGGTTGTACGGGGATCACGTGAGACATGCATGCCCAGGTATTGGAAGGTATCTTCCGTTGTTTTGTATCGGATATCACACGGGTGTTGGAAAGGTGCTCCAGTTATATGTACATATATAGATTTACTACAGTTCACAACATGTACTCAGGCGTTTCCAATGGACTCAGAGTGTGCAAGCCATCTTTTGCCATTGATTAGTTTGACTGTCAATCAAAAGTTGTGTCCGTTTCCACAGCTACAATAGAATGTGGAAATAGGTCAGTCTTTGTTAGCCGCACGATATCTCTGCAGTGCCGGCTTTATTTCTCATTTGTCAACAGGACAGTTGTTAATTTCCGTGTTACTTAACTTGAGCCACAACATTTTGCCATTGTATGTGAGAGTCATATTTCAATAACTGGTGGGCATGGAGTCTATTATGCCATTGTTTGCTGTTAAACTTGTATTTTGTTTTTAGCCTGCATTCAAATGTTTTGACTAAGCAAGTGCTATTGGAATTTATTTGTGTAGACTATGTTTCTTTGATAACATAGTGCTCTCTCAATTCTCTATCATTAAAACAACATTTAATTGTATGCCTGACCACTGAGTGTTCTGTTAGGTACTGTGAGTTTTGATTTCTCTAGATTTGTCAACCTTGATGTCACTCTTTATCTGTCTATGTATGGCTGCCTCTCTCCCCGTCTCGAAATACCTGTCTCCATCTCTTACATCCCTAAATGCCTATCTCAATCTGTTTCTGTCTCTGTCTATTACAATCTGTCTCTATCTCTACGTCTGCCTATACTGATATCCCTCACAATCTCTTGCTCATCTGCCTCCGCTATATGGTTCTATCTCTGTTTTTATCTGTCTCTATTTCTACCTGTTGGTCTGTATTTCTATACATCACTGGCTATTTCTCTGTAGCTGTCTATATCCATAACTGTCTGTTGCTATTTGTCTGCCTGTCTATCTCTGCAAGCCTCAATCTGCCTCTGTGTTTCTCTATCTGTCACAGTCTCTAACTATCTACCTCTAAATGTATGTATCTCTACTTGTCTCTATCTCTCTCTGTCTCTACCTACTGTCTGTGTATTATTTTGCCTTTCTCTATTAGTCTCTGTAATCTCTGTCCCTATCTGGGTCTTTTGCTATCTATCCATCTCTGTCTAGCTCTCTGTCTCTATGTCTACCTGTTTATATATGAATTTGACTCTCTTTTTTCCATCTCTCTCTACTCTATCAAGTTCTACATATCTCTATTTTTCTGTCAATCTGTCTTTATCTTTTTGTGTCTATCTCCAACTGTCCCTCTGTGTCTCTATCTGTTTCTAGTTCTGTCTTCCTGCCTTCATATATCTTGGTCTATTTCTATTTTTGTCTCTATCTGTCTCTCTTTCTATCTACATGTCAGTATCAATCTGTTGCAATCTTCCCCTATTTTTTTTGTGTCTCTGTCTCAATATCTTTCTGTGTCTATCTGCATCTGTCTATGTCTATGTCCATTTGTGCTTACCTCCATTATTTTCTTTAGGAGGGTGTGTCAATAACAGTGGTTGGACATGTGTGGAGTTGGGCTCTGTGCAGAAGTACACATACTATTGTTTTGGCTCTTGTCCACGGGTCCGTAGAGCAACAAAATAGAGATTGGCACTGAAGCTGGAATTCAAATAACAAATGTATTAATCACTCATGAGTGGGACTACGTCCATACAGCACTCTCAAGTGCTGCCTGAGGTAGTACATTGAATACACAGACCATGGTGCTTATATACACACTTTGTTGCAGAGTAAGCATGTAGATACAAATAGAAGGTACAGACCTACACAGAAATACTTACAGCCAGACATGGGCAGATGGGTAATCACTTAGTCAGCAAAGTGGGAGGGGAAACAAAACTGTTTAAGGCAGCAGAAAATAGTTGACAGTTACATCTTTAACCAGGTGCATTTTAGCAGCTACTGGCCTTTTCTCAGCACGTACATTGCTTTGGCTCAGTACAGAAGGAGTTAACTAAAGCTGATGACTCAAGCAGAATAGAAGGGCAAGCAGCAGTGAAGACGGAAGAATTACATAGCTAACAAAATGGATGCCACAGCCAAAATGGCTTCAGCTTATGCTAACGGAAATTATTTCAGATTTCCACACAGGTAGGCAGAGGGAGAGATGAGGCAATGTGCTTGCCTACAGCTGTTCTATGCTGGTTCAGATGCCCAGCAAAACTCCATGCAAGGGCTTCTACACCTCCGCGATCTTGGATCTTGGAGAATAAGAATACATTTATCTTGGTCTGTCTCTTCCAGTCTGTCTTAAACCATCTCTATTTCCCTCTGTATGTCTATCTTTCTCCTCCTGTCTCTACCTGTCTTTATCTATCTGTATTTATCTATTTTGGCTGCTTTCCATCTGTCTCCATCTCTAGCATTCTCTATCTGCCTGAGCCTTCTCTAACTTATTTTGGCTCTACCTGTCACTAAATAGATAGCTATCTATCTGCCTCTGTCTATATTTATCAGCATGTCTGTTTCTAATTATCTCTGTCAGTTTCTGGCTATCTTTATCTGTCTTCATCTATCACTTTCTGTCTGTATGTATCTGTTGCTATCCTTTCCTATATGTCCCAATTTCTAGCCATCTGCTACTATATATGTGCCTCTATCTCTATGTACTTATCTCTATTTCTAGGCGTTTGTCTCTATGTATAGCCCTCTCTCTCTATTGTCTGTGATCGATCTCTATTTCTTTGTCTATTGCACTTGATCTATCTGTCTCTGTTTTGTTCTGTCGTTTTCTATCGGTCTTCATATTTCTTTTTCCATTTCTGTTAGCTTATGTGTCTCACCTATCTGTCTGTCTATATCTGTCTCCATCTGTTTCATCTATCTGACTCTTTGGCTCCTATGTCTATCTGTCTTTCTGTCTCTTTTACCTCATCTACTCATTTACTAGGAACACAATTCTCAGTTTACAAAAATAATTAAATCAGCTAACACAATTTTACTTTTTGCACTATTGACATTTTAAAAACATATTCTGTATTTAAAGATTTGTGTGATTTACTCAATATCAGCAAAACATTTAAATAAAAATGCTTTTTTTTGCACTTTCAAACAATGAAAACTGAAAATTTTACAAATTAAAACTTTAATAAAACGTGTTACAATGATCTAGATTCTCATTATCTTACTACATTTTCATAACAATTGAACATACTGTGACGGGCAGACCTACTGCCTTAGCCAGTGCTTGTTTGTCCTTTCATACACAGTTGTTTTACTTTGATCCATTCATACTTATGCTTCCGTACTAGCCTGTGTGCCTTAATGCGTACGTGTTTACTATGAATACGCAAATGCTCATGTGTGCCTTAATGCGTACGTGTTTACTATGCAAATGCTCATGTGTGCCTTAATGCGTACGTGTTTACTATGCAAATGCTCGTGTGTGCCTTAATGCGTACGTGTTTACTATGCAAATGCTCATGTGTGCCTTAATGCGTACGTGTTTACTATGCAAATGCTCGTGTGTGCCTTAATGCGTACGTGTTTACTATGCAAATGCTCATGTGTGCCTTAATGCGTACGTGTTTACTATGAATATGCAAATGCTCATGTGTGCCTTAATGCGTACGTGTTTACTATGCAAATGCTCATGTGTGCCTTAATGCGTACGTATTTACTATGCAAATGCTCATGTGTGCCTTAATGCGTACGTGTTTACTATGCAAATGCAAATGCTCATGTGTGCCTTAATGCGTACGTGTTTACTATGCAAATGCTCATGTGTGCCTTAATGTGTACGTGTTTACTATGCAAATGCAAATGCTCATGTGTGCCTTAATGCGTACGTGTTTACTATGCAAATGCTCATGTGTGCCTTAATGCGTACGTATTTACTATGCAAATGCTCATGTGTGCCTTAATGCGTACGTGTTTACTATGCAAATGCAAATGCTCATGTGTGCCTTAATGCGTACGTGTTTACTATGCAAATGCTCATGTGTGCCTTAATGCGTACGTGTTTACTATGAATATGCAAATGCTCATGTGTGCCTTAATGCGTACGTGTTTACTATGCAAATGCTCATGTGTGCCTTAATGCGTACGTGTTTACTATGCAAATGCAAATGCTCATGTGTGCCTTAATGCGTACGTGTTTACTATGCAAATGCTCATGTGTGCCTTAATGCGTACGTGTTTACTATGCAAATGCAAATGCTCATGTGTGCCTTAATGCGTACGTGTTTACTATGCAAATGCTCATGTGTGCCTTAATACGTACTGCTACATACTGAAACCTAATTGCGGCTTTGTTTTTGCACATAATTGAACACCACTAATAGCTTCGTAACGTTGCACATTAACACACGTTTTAAAAGCCATTTTGTGTTGCTATCCCATATTGAACACCGCACGTTTCTGCAAATTATTCTTGCAAAGCATAGCCCAGCTCTGAAGTTGGCACAATGAAGCGGGGATTTTCAAAAACGTTAGTCAGCTCTTGTTGACATTAGAGCTATCAGTTTTGAAAACTCTTCTCGCTCTCTCCCCCTGGCTCCTACCTTGAAGTTTCTTTTCTATCACATGTTTTCATTTCCCTTCACGTGCATTGAGAAAAGTGTAAAGATGTAACTCCAAAATGTAAGAACATTAGAATGACATGCTCTAGCTGACCAGTGGCGGCCGACACAATGGAGAGGGGATGCGGTGGAGAGTTTAATAATAAATAAAAACACTTACCTGGAGCTGCGGCTGCCTCCCGTGTCGCGCCTTCGAGTTCTCATCCCGTCCCAGGCTACCAGCATACACTGGGACAGACTCCCTGTGCAAACCCCACGCTGCTCTCATGGCATGAGAGCAGCGTGGAGATTGGTCTGAGCGGGCTGAAAAGATGCTCAGCTTAGACCAGGAAGTCTGTGGGGTTCTCCAGCCCGGCTGCGAGAAACCTAAGTGCGTGTGTGTGTTTGGTCAGCTTGAGACGGCCGGTCAAACACATATGGGCACTTAGAGAGTGCACATAGCACTCCTCCTCCCCCTCCCATGCCTCGGCCCTGCCCTGAAGGAGCTGGCTCAGAGCTGACAAATGAAAAATAAAACGATTCAGGAGATTATTTTATTTTTCACCTGCTGGCTCGGCGCTAGAGAGGCGACGCTCCTCCACCATTGCGGAGGAGCCGCCCCTGCAGCTGACTGAGGGTGAAGCTCTCGTCAGTTGAAATGTCAGGAGCCTTGCTTTATTTTTAATCCTTGCTGGATATTTTTGCATCAAAAGAATGTTACACTTTTTTGCACTATACCAAGACTTATGTTTGCTTATGCAGAACTTTAACAAAAATATTAAATATTTATTTGAGAAGTAAACTCACTCACCTTTTAGATCTTTAAGACACTTGGGTAAGTGCTGACGCTTCAACAGTACAGGGAAAGGGTCTCGTCCATCATTCCGCTCGTGAACCTCACGAATTTCCACTGTGTCATCGCAGAGGTAGTAGTGAATGATTACTGGAAGCTCCTCTCCATACAAAGCGTCTGTGTCATCCCAAATGGCATAAAAGCGAAGTACCTTTAAAGGAAGCATTGAGTGTATTGAAGTAAAACTAGTCAAGGAAGTAAGTATGTCTGCCATAATATATATATTGTTGTACTCAACTGTAACATTTGTAAAGTGCTTCATATCTCTGGTGCAGCCACACACAACTGTCTTGGGGCCGGATTACGATCTTGGCGAATGGGATACTCCATCATAAACGTGAAGGACATCCCGTCCGCCGTATTACGAGTTCCATAGGACATAATGGAATTGTAATTTTTGCAGACGGGATAACCATTATGTTTGTGACAGAGTAACGCTGTCTGCCAAGATTGTAATCAGGCCCTTGGACAGTATGGTAGCAGACTACCCAGCCTGTTATGCAGGACTGTTTGGGTGAACATTTACAGTGTGACCTTATGAAAATTGTTGGGTTTCATGAGTGAGGGTCGGAGGGGAGCTACAATCAAATCACTTATGTGTGTCAGTGACGCAGAACAAGTGAGGTAGATTGAGCCAGGCTAGACAATTATATGATGTCTTATGAATGCCTAGTGATATCTGTCTACATGCCTAATTATTGTTCATTGGGCTAGTGCTGGACTAATTAGTAGCCTGAAATAACTAAACACAGTTAGACCAATTCACAAAAGTCTTTATGCAACATAAATTCCACATACTGAACTAAAAGAATCAGAATTCCTTAAACTTGACATTCCTAAGTTGCACTTAGAAATGTGAGTACTGCACCCGGAGGATAAATTGCTAACTGTTAAGTTGAGGGTTATGAGTGTGAATATGACTGTTTCTTGGTGCTACTTGATGTCTGCATTTCCTTTACACATGCAGAACTTTTCCACTAAGAAAATTGTGCATGCTGAAATTTTATGCAATGGAAAACATTAGGAAATCTACCAATACTGTACATTTCCTGGTCTACTCTTTAAATTTACTTTGAGTACCTACATCATTAGAAATCAAATCTCCTAGGAGTTATCCTAAGTTTGGAACAGATTTATGGCTTTTGCCTATGCCCTTTTTTTAATGTCAAATAGTTTTTATTGAGTATTGTATAAAATGCAAACAAAAAGACAGTACATAAAAGCAATTAAGGCAAAGTCAGTGCTTGTCTGTATATAGTCACATTTCTGAGTAAACAATATTTAAGGCACAAATTATTGGCCTGGCTAAGTCATAAAGCACAGGATATTAGATGGGTTGAGGGAGTGGTGGATGGCCAAGGACAGATGCAGACTGGTGATGTTCAGATCGCCCAGACGTTTGCCTCCTACTATCGGGACTTCTATGAAGCCAGAGAATTAGGAAGGTCAGGTGCTATCTTGGCGTACCTATCTACAGTCCGGATCCCAGTCTTAACAGATGAGAACAAGGACGCCCTTGAAATCGACATCTCGACCGCCGAACTCCGAGAAGCAATAGCTAGGCTCCGGCCGGGAAAGTCCCCAGGCCCGAATGGACTCCCGACGGAATTTTAAAAAAAAGGGGTGGACCTGTTGACGCCCCACCTTCTAACGCTGTTCCAAGATGCGGCCCAGGAGAGTCTCCTTCCAACGGACCTGCGGAGGGCCATGATCATACCAATATTCAAGCAGGGCAGGCCTCCGGAGGACTGCGCGTCTTATAGACCAATCTCCCTCCTAAATGTGGAGGTTAAGATCCTAGCGACGGTCATGGCCCAGCGTCTACGTCGAGTTATCTCAGACCTGGTCCACCAGGATCAAACAGGCTTTTTGCCGGACAGTGCGACTAGGCTAAATTTAAGACAAACGCATAATTGGCTCATGGAGGTGAAAGGACGGGAGGAACCGCATATGTTCCTCTCTCTAGACGCTGAAAAAGCGTTTGATGCTGTCCATTGGCCCTTTTTGGAGGCGGCGCTAGTCAAATTCGGGATAGGCCCCAAATTCCGGAAATGGGTCAGACTGCTTTATGCTGACCCCAGGGCTAGGGTGAAAGCCAATGGGATCCTGTCCGAGGATTTCCCGGTCAGACGGGGGACCCGGCAGGGATGCCCCCTCTCCCCACTACTCTTCGCCCTCACTATTAGTGGTGGCTTGTGTGGTCCGGCAAACGAACGGGATACGGGTATTCCGCATCTCACAGGCCGACACCTGGGAAGAAAAAATGTAGTTATATGCGGACGATATTCTCCTCTATGTCACTCAATCGGCCACTACGATCCCCGTGCTGTTTGAGTTCCTAGCTAGGTATGGTTCCGTCTCGGGATATACGATCAATTGGCATAAATCGGTCCTCTACAGCCCAAGTGGAGAAGGGGAGTGGCCCCCCCTGCCTGCGACCCTCCAGGTTACACGGACGGGATTCACATATCTGGGGATCTATCTGACAACAGACCGCCAGGTCTCTTACGATAGGAATATCCAACGAGTGATCAGGAATTTTGCGGACGACGCCCTTAGATGGAAGGCCCTTCCCCTCACGATCTTAGGCCGGGCGGCAATGTTCAAGATGATCACGTTGCCCCGCTTCTTGTATGCCCTACAGAATGAGTATTTCCCTCTCCCCAGACAGACGTCTAAAGTCATAAATGCGGAACTACGATCTCTACTGTGGCTAGGGAAACAACCTAGGATAGCCCTAGATACGCTCCAGAGGAACCAATACAATGGTGGGATTTCCTTGCCAGATATGGAAGCCTATTATTGGGCAGAACACCTGGCGCCGATAAATTATTGGCTGCATGCACCTGCGGATTATAGCATCCTATAATCCTAACCGGCTCAGGGAACCAGGTAGAGAGTCGAGTTTAGTATGCCTGAACCCAGAATGGAAAGATGCGTCTTTTAGGAAAGATGATTTTAACATTCTGTGTTTGAAAATACATCTTTTAGAAAGACGGTATTTTCTTGCCTAACCATCCAGCCTGCTTCAGCTAGAGTGTGTAGTGTATGTCTGGGTTTGTGAGTGACAGGGCTGGGGGGACCCCAGGAGGTAGGGCGCGATGGCAGTAGGCCGATCGTTGCGAAAATGGTGGCATGAGCAGGCACCTGGGTCTGAATGGAGCAGGGCCCTCTCCCCCGGTGCTGGCGCCACTTCCTGTGCAGCGTCTGAAGACCCTAGCCCGCCCGACAAAGGAGAAGGCACCCAAAACTGGTTTGGTCTGGGTACAGGACCCTCTGCCCTCGAGGACAAAGGGATGTATGAGTATAAATATTGGGGCCCTGACCCCAGAACTTTAGGATCACTTTGGGAACGAACAAGACGACCCTCTGCCGAGGAAGAGCACCCGGAGACCGCAGGAGTTGTACTGCCCCTCTGCCAGAGCGCTGTAGTGGGTTGGCCTGTGGTGGTGTCTCTCGTGACAAGGAGAGGTAGAAAGGACCAAGGAAGAAACTTATCATCTTGCTGAATATTCTCCAAGGGCTAGAGTCGAGCTAGCCTCCTGTTTGAAGACGCAGGATACCAACGACTTCACCTCTTCTGTTTGAGTGAGGGCTGGAACTGCGGTTTCAGCTGCTACAGAGAAACTCTGCAACTCAAGCCAGCCAACGACGCCGCTTTCTGCAACGAGACCGTGAGCGCCGCTCCGACTCGCCCCGTAGACCAACGCCTGCTGCTGTGCTGCACCGGCTCCGTGATCGCCATCTGGGTGGAGCTGACCATCGTCAAGAGTGAACCAACATTTCACTGACTCAATGACATCAGCAACGAACTGTGGTGCCGGCACTGCCGTAACGTCACCTCCTCTCCGGTAAGGACCGAAGCCACCCCCTGCCTGCATCCGCATCTTAGGCCCCGCAGCATCGCTTTCTCCTGAAGTAAGGAACCAACACTACTACATGCCACACGCACATCACAGCTCCCTGACGCCGAGAAGAACCTTTGTCTGTTTTTCTGGAGGTACTGTCCCGAGAGAGTCTAGTTGTGACGTCGGGCCCGACTCTGCACTCCTCGCAGGCCGGCTGTACCCCGAGAACTATTTTGTGCGTTGAAGCGATAACTCCGGTTGGGGTTATCTGTGGCAAGAGATACTTGAAGCTAAAGCCTATTTTCGACTAACCGTAAAGCATATTCGTACTGTGGAATACTTTGCCGTTAAGGTCTTGTGTTAATTATATAAAGCTTACTTATTTTTGATACATTCCGGTGTGGTGTCCGTTTGTAGTGGTTCATCTATATTACTGTATGTGTTCACAAATGCTTAACACACTGCCTCTGAAATAAGCCTGCCTGCTCGTGCCAAGGTACCAAGGGGGTGAGCAGGTGTTATCTACAGCGTGTAAATCCCTTGCCCTGACGTAGACGAAGGGTCCCTACTTGACAAAGGTGCATACCATTGCCAATTAGAGACTACGGGTTCTAACAGTAGTCAATATGGGTTGTGTGGGCAGGAGTAAAACGTATAGTTGCGTTCATCTGGGTTTTGGATTCTACATGCATCTATGAGACTGAATCCCATGCATAGATTTTTTAAGTGCTTTGGAGCTTTTATTCAGGCGATAAGGGAACTGTGAGTTCTTATCTAATGCTGGGTCTAATGGTAGATTGAAGTCACTTGCAAGAATGATGGAGGAGGATTCAGGGATCCTTTTTAGTTGCGACAATAGGTCATCCCAAAAGGATGGTTCATCTGCAGTAGGGGCATATACATTGACCACATAGAACTCATTATTATTTTTGGCAGGTTTGGATATAATCCATTTTCCATGTTTATCTGTTAGGTTGGAAATCATATTTATATCAGAGTTCTTAATTATTAGGGTCAAGACACCATTTTTCTTCCCCAAGCTATCTGAGCATGCTACCTTAGCGAAGCATTGTTTTCACATTGATGTGATGTGTGAGTAATCGTTTTGAGAACTATATCTCCTTTGAGTTTGTATAAGTAGTAAACGATTTTCTTTTTCTTAACCGGTTAGTTGATCCCCATCCCATTAAGTGAAATTATCTTAATATTCTGCTTTGGGTTACGCATGATTAATTTTAACACTTGTGTGGTTCCTGTTTAGGAACTCATGCTTTGTCCAGAAGGTTGTAGACGGGCAAGTGAGTGTAATAAGTAATAGAACCCATTCATCTGTGTTGTAGGGTGGTGAGGTATTTGGAAGAGTAGAAAAAGAGGAACAAAGTGGACCTCCTTGTCTACATCTACATAATGGGACTGCGTCCTGATCCAGAATAAAGTACCTTCTTGTAAGTGTAGGTAGTATAGAAAAATATCTATTTAGGTGATCATATTGTCATTCCTTAGTATTGACATAAATAAAAAGAGGAAAGAAAAGGCAAAAAGAAAAAGCTAGAGGTACGAAATTGAAAAAAAAGACTACGAACGAGAAGTGTAGATATCCAGACCCATTCTGTTAAGTCCCCTTCCACCCTCTCACCCACCCCCAAAGTATCCACTAGGAATGGCAAGAGGAGAAAAACCTCCTCTATAACAATAATATAGCAATATATGACATTTTGACATTTTGTAATACCCACAACCTGTTTACATATGCACCTGTAATGTGATTGACGAGAAACATGAGAAATGTCTGTTGACTAAGAACAATTGTTACTTACCTGTAAACAGGTGGTTCTCCAGTATTGGTGTCTTTCATAGATTCACATGCTTGAATATTCCCCGTCGTCGGAGTGGGAGTCCACCGGTAAATATTATAGCAATATATACAGCCATAATATATATATATATATATATACATATACATAAGTAATCATATAAAAACAGAGATATAAGTAAGTAATAACATCAAGAATGTCCCTATATGAAATTTCCATAGAGATACATGGAAAGAGAAAAAAGACATTCGTAGTCTATCTCTGTCATTATGTTAGTCCAAACTACGGCCAATCAGGCGCCAGCTCCTCTCTAGAACCTTCTCCTCAGAGCTTCTCACCTCAGATTTTCGTAGCACCAAAGTGACCTTAGAGTGTATGAGGAGAAGAGAGCCTCTGAAGGGAGGAGGGAGGGTCGCATGTGAATCTATGAAAGACACCAATACTGGAGAACCACCTGTTTACAGGTAAGTAACAATTGTTCTTCTCCAGAATTGGGGTGTCTTTCATAGATTCACATGCTTGAATATAGAATAGCTAGCAGTAACAATCATCATTGTTTCCATGATCACAGAGCCTTGAAATTATAATGACAATCAATCTTCCCATGCATATGACAGTACTGAATAACTGTAATTGTATAAATGCATCATATGTCAATTATAAATGGAAACAATATGGAGGCGGGAGGAAGAGGCTCACCTTATTTAAAAAGATTGCGTAGCACTGCCTGTCCTACTGCAGCGTCCTCTTCGCTTAAAGTTGCCAAGCAGTAGTGCTTAGTAAACGTGTGTCTGGTCGACCACGTAGCTGCTCTGCAGATGTGTTGCAAAGGTACTCCAGCAAATAAGGCAGTAGATGATGATACTGCCCTAGTGGAGTGCACTCTCACTGAAGACTGTAGGGGTTTGTTTGCCCTTTGGTGGCAGAAAGCAATAGCTGCCGAAATCCATCGTGCAATGGTTGGCTTAGTAACCTGACGTCCTTTATGACAACGTCCATATGCTATAAAAAGTTGATCGGATTTTCGAAACGAACTTGTCCTACTGATGTAGAATTTTAGGCATCGCTTCACGTCCAAAGAGTGCAATCTTAGCTCTGCCGGTGTCTGAGGGTTGGCAAAGAAGGTCTTTAATATTACTGGTTCATTAATATGAAAATCAGTAGGCACCTTGGGTAGGAATGATGGATTGGTGCGTAACACTACAGCATCCGGTTTGAACTGCAGGAACGGAGGTTTGACGGTAAAAGCATGAATGTCACTGACACGACGTGAAGACGTTAATGCCAGAAGTAGTGCGACCTTCCAAGTTAGATATTTTAAGTCGGCCTTGTGAATGGGCTCGAACGGAGGTCTCATCAATTGCGCCAACACAACGTTAAGATGCCACAACGGAGGAGGGCGACGAATTGGCGGGAACTTCCGAAACAAACCCTTAAAAAATTGACGGATTATTCTTGAGGAACAAAGGGAATTTGATCCATCCTGCCGGAAACGGGAAATTGCTGCTAGGAAAACCCGTAGGGTTGCATGAGACAGTCCCGAATTAGCTAGGTGCAAGAAGAAAGGTAGTAATTGGTGTGCCGTGGAGTGTATCGGGTGGACTCCGTTAGAAGCACACCAGTGGCAGAATCTTTTCCATTTGAACTTGTACGTCCTGATTGTTGAGGGTGCTCTTGCTTGGGCCAAAATATCCCTACAATCCTGCGGGATGTCTAGATGGGCGAACTCATGGTGTTCAGGTTCCAGGCCGATAAGCTCAGTGAGGAGGGATTCGGATGGCAAATTCTCCATTCGCTCATTGTGAGCAGATCTGTCCGATGTTGCAGTAGGATTGGTTGACATTGGGACAGCAGGAGAAGTTCTGAGAACCACGCTTGTCGGGGCCAGCGTGGGGCTATTAGAATCAGGTGGCAAGGCTGTCTCTTCATCTTCCAAAGGACCCGAGGTATGAGGGGAATTGGAGGAAAGGCGTACGCAAATAGATTGCACCAGTTTATCAAAAGGGCATTCCCCAGCGACTCCTTGTGGGGATGCCAGCTTGCATAATTCCGGCATTTCCGGTTCTGCGGCGTAGCAAAAAGATCCAGTTGCGGACGACCCCATAGTTGGAATATCCTCTCTAGAGTGGGTTGGTGTAATTCCCACTCGTGGGTCGACGAGGAGGACCTGCTCAGGGAATCCGCTAGGACATTGGATACTCCTGGCAGGTGTACTGCTGTAATCATGATTTGATGACTGAGAGACCAGTCCCAAATTCTTTGAGGTAACCTGGACAGACTTGGGGATTTTGTTCCGCCCTGTTTGTTCACATAGTGCATACAGGTTGTGTTGTCTGTCTGTATTAGCACTGATTCCCCTTGGATCAAAGGCAGAAAGGACTTTAGAGCGAGATAAATCGCCATCAACTCCAACCTGTTGATGTGCCAAGTTCTTTGGTGTGTTGACCATCTCCCTTTTACCGAGAGATCCTCCAAATGTGCGCCCCATCCCTCTAATGAGGCGTCTGTTGTGATTGTCCAGTCCGGCGGCACCAACAGAAAAGACGTGCCTTCTGTCAAGTTGGCTGGATTTGCCCACCATGCGAGTGCTGACCTCATTTGATCTGTGACACGTACCATGTCGTGGAAAGAGCCCGTTACTTGACGCCACTGAACATCCAGTGCTTCCTGAATAGGACGTGTTCTCAGCCTGCAATGGGGAATTAAGGCAATGGAGGATGATGCCATCCCCAGAAACGATTTTAACAACCTCACAGAAACTGACTCTTTTGACTTGATCAACGCGACCAGCCATAGAATCTTTTGCAGACGCTCTTGGGAAAGAAACGCTCTTGCTGATACCGTTTCCAGAGTTGCTCCCAGAAAATCCCTTTGCTGAGGATGAGGTTGGGATTTCGCTGCATTGATGGACAGACCTAATGAGCGAAACACGTTCTGGCATAGAAGTATGTGCTGTCTTAAGTGAATGCTTGACTGAGATTTCAGGAGAAAATCGTCCAGATATGGAAAAATTTGCACTCCCTGAATTCGCAGAAACGCTATTACTGGAGCTAGTACCTTCGTGAACACACGAGGGGCCGAGCGCAGACCAAACGGTAACACTTTGAATTGGTAATCGTGTTGACCCACTCGAAAGCGCAGGAACTTGCGATGCCTTTGTAATATCGGAATATGAAAATAGGCATCCTGGAGATCTATAGTTGCCATGAAATCTTCCTGCGAGAGTAGACGCAAGATGTCTACTAGCGTCATCATACGAAAGGATTGGCTCTTTAGGTATTTGTTTAGTGCCCTTAGATCGAGCATGGGCCTCCACTCTCCGTTCTTCTTTGTGATCAGAAAGAATCGGGAATAAAAACCCTTTCCCCGTTGAGATACTGGCACCAATTCTACAGCTCCCTTCTGCTTTAGAAGTCGAACTTGATGCAAAAGTTCTTTCATGTGAGCAGGTGGTGGTCCGGAGGGTGGTGTGGGAGGAGGGAATTTGGTGAACTCTAAGGCGTGTCCTTTTTTCACAATGTCCAAAACCCAACGGTCCCTTGTGATGGAGGACCATTGAGAAAAGAACAGAGAGATTCGACCTCCAACCCTGCATGTCCGGAAAAAGTCACTGTCTTTTAGATGTGTTTCCTCTGTATGAGGATTTCCCTCTATACGACTTGGAGGCCTGCTGTCGTGAAGACTGCTGTTGCTGGCCATTGGAATATCGGTTGGATCCTTGATTATAGGGTCTGTATTGATTATTACCCCTTCGAAAATTGGAGGAGGTGCCGCGTCCGTGTGCACCACGAAAATTCTGCCTTTGAAATTGTAGGTTTCCTAAGGATCTAGCTGTTTCAGTATCCTTCTTTATGGACTGGAGTGCCTCATCAACGTGACTTCCAAATAACGCCTCGCCGTCGTAAGCCATGTTAAGGATCATGGACTGTACCTCCTGTCGAAAGGATGTTGATCTTAACCATCCTTGCCTGCGTAGAGCAGCTGCTCCGGCAAGCTGACGGAACCCCGTGCAGGCGATGTCTACTGCACAATCAATTATCTCCGCCGATGCTGCTTCTCCCTCTTGAAGCAACTTCATTGCTTCTGCCTTAGATGGCTCCGGCAACTCTTGCAGCACATCTGAAATATCAGCCCACACTTGTCGGTCATAGCGACCCAAGATGGCCAAGGCATTAGCTGCTCTAACCACAGTAGAGGCCATTGAAGAGAACTTACGCCCTATGGCATCCATTCGACGTCCGTCACGATCCGGTGGTGCGGTGACAGTCGATGTCGGATTCTTTGCCTTACGTTGCGCTGCCTGCGTAACGACTGACTCAGGTTTAGCCTGTCCCGTGAGGCATGCTGGGGTTCCTATAGGTGCCTTATATTTCTTCTCTAATCTAGGCACCTGTGCCGGCAAGGTATTCGGTGTTTGCATCAACTTCTTGCCTTCTTCCCAAATAAATTCCACAATAGGAATAGCATGAGTCTGTTTAAAAGGTTGACTCTTAAAATCATACAGGAAGCAATCTTCCTCTCTGCGCTCCGTTGTTAGTTTAAAACGTTGCGCCGCCCTCTCCATTAGTTGGTGAAAATTCGCTATGTCCACTGGAGGTGAATCCCCTGTTACTACCTGAGAGGGGGATGGAGTTTGTGCTTGGTAATCGTCCCACTCCGCCATATCATCGTCATCGTTATCCACATCCCCACTATCATCCGGGATTTCACCCTCTTCTGTTTCTTGAGGGACTTCCTGCGGAGGCTCATAGTGAGGCAACACTCTCCCTGGGACCTGTCTTGGTGGTGCAGACGGTAGCAGAGGTAACGGATTTACATTTGGTATCGGTGGTATAGTTGTTGGAACCACAGGAGTTAATGGGACCTCAGAACGCTGTGGAGATAGAGGAAAGCGGTGATTGTAGTCGTCCAACATGCGTTGGAGATTAGTTATGAGCGACAATGGAAGAGTCGCCGTTGCATGTTTAACAGGCACTTGCTGTATGTAAACTGGGTCTTCACCCTCACTGCTGTCATCCTGGCATTTAATTATCAAGTCGGATGGGCTTTGCGCCGTTCCAAAGGACTCCGGTAAACCCTCGGACTCCTGATCAGAATCCGTAGCAAATAAAGGGGAGGGAGGCTGCGTATCCCCTACAGGAGTAATCTCTTCCTGCCTATCGAGGCTAGAACCAGTTGGTAATGGTGCCAAAGGAACCTCAGTGAATGATGAAAGCGAGGCTGAAGTTGCATGAGGTAGCTGTTCCCTCCTTGACCTTTGGGCAGACGATATCTTGTTCACCTTTATTCTAATGAAAGAACCTGCCGTCGAGTGCTGCATGGTATGCACTGTGGACGTCTTCAGCGAAGGCCCCGTCGACGGAGCTGTTGATAATGGAACGCTGGTCGACGGAATAAACGTCGGCGGAATCTGTGCCAACGAAACCGACGTCGACGGAGCCGCCGTCGACGGAGCCGCCGTCGACGGAGCTGTCGCCGACGAGGCTTTAGTCGACGAAGCCACCGTCGACGGGATCTTCTTCTTCTTCATCGACGAAGTGGACGTCGACGAAATCGAGGACGCCTTCGTCGATGACACGGGTTGCGTCGACGGTACCTTTACCTTCTTCGTCGACGACTATGTAATGGGCAAAATAGATGTCACCGCCCTTGAAGTACTGATGGTCACCGTCGACGAGGATAACGTCGACAGAACACTCGTCGACGACGAAGCAGCCGATGTCGTCGTCAGAGTCATCGTCGACGATCCAGATACAGCAGATCTCGTCGTCGGCAGCATCGTCGACGAGGCGGACAGTCTTTTTCCAGAGGACTGGGAAAAAGACGCCTCTACAGCCTGAGAACAATGTCCCGAAGGCGACAAAACAGTAGGTGAGACTGCAGAAGTGGCAGCTGACAGTTTCTTTTTCTTGAGGAAAGGAGATGGTAACTCCTGCACACTACTGCGCTTAGAGGCTGTCTGAGAACGGCCAGAAAGAAGACTTTCCATGTCAGACACTGGGTCATCTTTATCCTTCAGTCTCTGAAGCCAAATTAAGAGACGGCCTTCTCTGTCCTTTAAAGTCTTTGTAGAAAAAGTTCTACAAATTTTACATTTTGCCACTTCATGATCTGGGTACAAACAGTAAATACACTTACTGTGTGGGTCCTCAGAAAATAAACGCAGCTTTCCACACGAAGAACATGGTCTAAACGAAGATTTCTTACTTGAAGACATTCTGACTGACAAAAACTGAGCAGAGCTCAGGGAGACTCCCTGTCACACGACGTGCGGTAGAAAATCTGAGGTGAGAAGCTCTGAGGAGAAGGTTCTAGAGAGGAGCTGGCGCCTGATTGGCCGTAGTTTGGACTAACATAATGACAGAGATAGACTACGAATGTCTTTTTTCTCTTTCCATGTATCTCTATGGAAATTTCATATAGGGACATTCTTGATGTTATTACTTACTTATATCTCTGTTTTTATATGATTACTTATGTATATGTATATATATATATATATATATATTATGGCTGTATATATTGCTATATTATTTACCGTGGGACTCCCACTCCGACGACGGGGAATATTCAAGCATGTGAATCTATGAAAGACACCCCAATACTGGAGAAACATACATTAGGTAAGTTTCGAGTATGTCAACAGAGCAATATTAACCAGCAAGCAGTAGACTTAATAAAGACTAACTATTAGGCTAACGGAGTGAGACAAACATTCTTGAGGCAATCCTTCTTAATTGATTATGTGGTCATGTTTAGACTGGGGATGACATGTAAATCAAAGGTGGTCTCATATAGTAAATGGTTATTAATCATCCTAAGCCTGTATTAGTAGAAGTACGTTGGGACATGCATTGGCCTCCTGAGGCAATTACGTAAACTTGTGCCCCTCCTGTCTACGACCTCATTGCAGATGATTGTGTCTGCTACCATTATCTCAAGGCTGGATTATGGCAACGCCTTGTACATTGGCCTGCCCTTAAACTTGATCAGGAAATTGCAGGTGGTGCAGAATGATGCAGCCCGTCTGATTTTTGGCCTGCCCAGAAGGGCGCATGCCTCTGACCTCCTTACCAAACTGCACTGGCTGCCGATGAAGCAAAGAGCCATCTTCAAAGGCCTCTGCATCACTCATAAAGCCCTATACGGCCAGGCCCCTGCATACATTAAGGAGCGCTTTCAAATATATATGCCCCGAGACATATTCTGCGGTCCTCGGAGGCGGGTCTTTTAGTCCCCCCTCCGTTTAAACTCACCTCCAAGGGGGGCAGGGCTTGTTCGACTCTTCTTCCACATCTCTGGAATAACCTGCCGGAACACCTGCGCAAGGAGCCCGTTCTTTTGAAATTCAGGAAACTTCTTAAAACTATCCTGTTTAGAGATTCATTAGAATAACACCTCACTTTTTCTTATGTTATTGCACGGTACTAGGACGCTATCTTCCTCTCCAAAGCGCGAAGAGACCAGTTGGTGAATCTGCGCTATATAAAAGTCCTTTAACATAACATAACATAACGTTCATGAGTATGAACATGAGGGACATATAGGAGAGGCATCCAGGCCCTTAGTCTTGTGTAGTTCTTAGGTCTCGGCACACAGAGCATTACGGCAAGCTTTCGGGAGCAACTTCTAGAGGGACCAGCCTAATGTGTCGAAGTGTCCATAATGGAGTCTTTTTTGTCGTCCAGGAATTTTGAGAAGGACTAATGATCACTGAAGATGTGTGTTGAACCTTGTATAGTCACTATGCATTTTGCTGGTCCTGCAAATGAGAATTGGCAGCTCAGAGCTGTTTCCTTTTCATAGTATGTGATTATGTTTCTTCATGTATGTAATAATTCTTTCCAGATGTTTGTACCGCAGCGGTTTAAATGTAATTGTGCGTGGGAAGGTCTGATTGGGATGTTATAGGAACACAGTGTGCTCTTTCAAACTCCAGGCCCTTTTCGAATGTTACAACTTTGTTTTGAAAGAACCTTTTTCTAGGAATTGAATGCAGGACCTGGCTGTGTCCTCCTCCCCTTTGCGGATGCCAAAGACGCGGAGGTTCCCCCTTCTGTTCTCATCTTCCATTGCTGCCAGTTCTCAGGTTAAAGCTTTGGTCATGTAATTTAGGGGCTGGACATTTTTGTGTGACTTAATTTCAGAGTCTTCTAGGCTGTTGAGTCTGCTTTCTGTCTCAGCAATCCTTGTGTTGATTTGTTTGATGTCAGAGTGCATGGCACATAGCTAATTTTACATTGCATCCATGTTGTCCTTTGTAGATTTAGCTAGATCATGGACGTCTGCGAGTTTCATTAAACTCATCTCCATTGTGGAGTTAATGTCATTATTCGATTTGACTGGTGAGTCAGGGTTAGGTGGGTCTGCTTCGACTCCTTTTAGATTGGCATTTAGATTTCTTTTCTGCCATTTTGTTTGGTGGAGGTGATGCAGTTTACGGTGGACTAGGGTAGGCACAGATTTTCTGTGTTAGATAGTTCTATTTTGTTCTTATTTTTTTTTAAACAGCTTGTATGGAGTTTTTGGTCTGACAGCAGGTGTCAGCAAGTTTAAATGTTGGCATTCTGCTTACCGGTTTGCTGAAATTTTTACTTTACTATGTGAATACCTGAAGTGGCATAACGAAACTTGAGAGGTCCCACCTGCATGGTTCATAGATGAGCCGCCGCTCTGGATTTAATCAGGAGCTCTTGAGCCAGAGAACTGTGCTGAGGGAGCCCCCTGCAGCTCAGGGAGCCCCCCGGCACCGCCTGAGTTACGCCAATGAGTACCAAGAGATTCAGCAAACATTCAGTTATAGGTTGGGGACTCTGCCAGAAGGCAGTGGAGTATTGGAATTCGGGTCCTGATTGGACTGACAGGTCTATCTTCGCCCTGTCGACGGATATAAAATGGGTGGAGAGTCTTGTGATGCTGAATCACAGAGTGTCAAGGTCATGGACAAATGGCTCGGTATTCCGCCAGACGAGGAGTATTATCTCAGATATAGTTAGCTCAGTGAGCAGTCGTGCACTTGCAGTGAGTCAACACTTTTGCAGTTAGGAGTTCAAGTAAGTCAAAATCATGCGTTACAAACAGTGTATATCAGGTAGCACAACCCGTAGGTTAAAAGTTACTGTCACAAGGCTTTATATTGATTTTAGGGTGGCACTGGGAAAGAGTTCAGTTAGGCTTTCCTTGGCATCAGGGATTGCTTATAGACCACTCAAGTTATAAAACTCCGCTCCACAGCGCCATTTTAAGCTGTGTGTGGGCTCTGAGGTTACAGTGGCTCGTCAGTTGTATTTCAGAGGTGAAGCTAGATGGCTGGTGCATTAGTCTTACTTTGTGTTGCTTGTTTGTGGTTGGTGTTCGATGGAAACAGCAAGGGAGGCTTACGGAGCTCTGTATTCTATCTCGGTCATTGCTATCCATCCAATGCTGCTCAGCAACACCAGATCACCAGTGCCGGTCTCATGGTTGCGAACGGAGATCGTAGCAGCCGTGGTAGAAGGCAGCAGTCTGAGTTGATTTCCCATTTCTCAATCACTCATGACAACATATCTGCAGATTAGAAGTATTTTGCTGTGTTCAATGTAGTTCAAGATCTGCGTACGAAGGTGTGGCAAGAAAGGAAACAACATCAGTCTGAAGCTGTGATGCTTTTATGTGGCACCGACTGTCACTTCAGGGGCGGAAAGAGGTGGATGCAGAGCTGCATGATGCCGCCTCACAGGGGTCGGGGGCTATGCATAAAAATATTATGGATCCAGTCTGGTGCCGTCAGAATGTGTCCAGCAAAGGTCTTCCAGTGAGAAATGAGGGTTTGGTGTACAAACGTCAACTACTATAAAAAAAATGTTGGCCATTTAAAGCAGTGAGAAGAATGGATAAGACTCAAATGTCTCATCTGAACCAGAATAAATGATGGATTCTGCAGTGGAACAGATATAATGAGCTAGTCTGCAATACCAGGGAATGCATAATCAGAAACTACTATTTATGGGATTGATGTCAATTTGGGCCCTTTCTTCTCCAATTCTTCATTCTTTTGGTTTTTCTAGGGCTTTCCTCAGGATGAAAAGTTTTCAAAAGTTGGTTCTGGTAAACAACTTTGAAAAAGCTCTTAGTTTCATAATTTTGCTCTCCACCCTAAGTGGATCAGAAGCAAGATTCTTTTGGATATTCTTTGCTAGAACATCCATGCCTGTAAACACTGGTACTGATAAACCATATGATATATATATAAGACATACTGGCGCGGTCACCAGTAGGTAGTTATAGTTAGGACCTTGTTTCTATAGGAAAAGCATTTTTTCTTTTGCCAATTTCTTGGGCGCCATTTGACGAATCTTCGCTATATCTTTAGAACTAATGAGGAGGTTGTAGGAGAGTAGGGTCTGCTTTCTCTGTTCACCGCCACTTTTTGCTTTTGCTTTACTGGTTTTCGACTGAGATGTGGCTGTGGGCCTGCTAATCAGACCCACAGCCCTGCTGTTCTCTCTCTAAATTAATACTATGTACTTTAGGTGCATAACCCATTTGGATAGGATCACCTTATTTGCCCCTGTACAGTGTACCTTAGGTACCCAGGGCATAGGTGTACCCTAGGCCTGCCAGGGGCTGCAGCATGTATTATGCCACCCCTGGCCTGGCCATCCATTATGACACAACTGGCTGATCACTCAGCTGGGGCAAGGTCGTGTAATCACCCCTTTCTTAGGTGTAGTATTCCTATACCTATCTTATATATAGACACATGTGTACCTAGCAGCCACTCCTATGGCAGGCCTTAACAATCCTGGAGGCAGAGTGCTTGGTAACATGTGACATGGTGCTCTAGCATGAGCTGAGCCTGTCTGCAGCTTTCGTAGCCATGTCCGTACAGCTGTTCTATGATATAGCCTACCATATACTCTTAAAGTGCCTTATAATCTTAAACGGTTATGGTAACTATGGTTTGGCTTTATCAAAACATGTCGTGTAAGGTGTCTAACACTTTGGAATAATACCCCCATCCCATTTCTGGGGATGAGGATATTATCCCTCCCTTCTAGAGGGAGAAGACATGTTGAAACCTACTTACCCGGTTAAAGTTAACCAGAGCCCCAGCATCACAAAATGGATGCTGCTGCCACGACACAAGTCTGACCTCCTGCTGCTGGGAGTGATCCCAGCACGGGAGGCTTGGACAATAGGTTTCCTGCCTTGGGAGGTGCGAGCACCACCCCAGACAGGCCTTAGTGTATTGGGGCAGGGAGGGATGAATGAAACGAGACACTGCCTGGGGCACACAAGGTGTCCTATGCATAGTCCAGTTCAAACCGGTGCTGGGGCACACCAGCCCCAGTCCTGGTGCGAACCTGGACAAAGGGAAGGGGGTGTAACCACCCCCCCCTCCCAGGTCCCACCCATAAGGCGTGACCTAGCAGGCAACCCAGCCCCCCAGATTAGTATAAGAGTGGTAGCTGGGCCCCAGGAGATTAGATTATCCTGAACCTGCAACTTGAACAGAAGCTCTGGACCTTCGACATTCGATGAAAGAAGAAGACTGAAGAATCTCCCTTGTGGCCAAGGAGTGGCTACCCTATGCAAACAGGCACCATCAAGAGACTTACCCTTTGCTTTGCTGAAGTTCTACGAGGGACCGACTGCAGAGCCTGACCAGAGCCTTGACTTCCAGACTTCTCCGACCCTGATCCACATCCACAGCCGAGCTGAGATCCATGGAGGCGACGAGAGACGTGGGACCGGCTACCTGGGAAAAGTGGCGAGTATCTTCCAGCACAGCTTCTGAGGCCCCCTCGAAGTTGTGCACTGGGGATTGAGAAGCCCCAAGCACCATCTGCACCGAAGATCAGCCCCCCACACTCCACGAGTCCTGCGTGGGGCCCTTCTGCATTTTCCTGCTTGCCGCGTCTGTCCGGTTGCTTGCCCGTTGGCTAGCGGCCTTTGCGACGACACACCTTCGAATCTTCACTGCTGGTTTGGCTCCTCCAGACTGGCTCCCGCTCCTCTGCAAAAGAGAAGCACCCCAGACCTTCCTGGTCTGCACCAGAAGCAAGTCCTCCATTCTTCGTGGGTTCCGCTTGCCAAGGCTTGGTGAGTCCTAGTTCGACTTCGACGCCGCCGACAGCAAGAGCCTTCGTGGGACAGCTCGCCTCCTGGTCCTGGTCATCCTCGACGTCTCCTGGTACCCGTGGCTGCTGCGACAAGCTTCACCTCTTCACCTGCAATCTCCCGACATCGCCTGGTTCCTTCCTGGTTCCACGTGGTCACTGGCTAGTGACCCTGACTCTGTCCCTTCTGCTTGCAGGTATCCTTCCTTCTTGATCCCGGCCTTGGGATCCACCGGACACTCTGCACTGACTGCCTGTCAGCAACTTTCCTTCAGGCATCCATAGAAGTCCACGACGAAACCCAACGCAAGTTCACACCTATGCACCCGCAGCCCGTGGGCTAGGTAACTTGGGTACTTCGGTGCTCACAAGGGTATTGACTGTCCTAGGGTCTAGTTTCCGAGTCTCGACTTTCTAGCTGCACCAGAAGTGTCCTAAAACTGTTTATTTCAGAACTGTACTATTTCTATCGATTATACGCATTACGCGTGAGTGTTTCCACTCTGCACCTGAATCCCATGGGCCTCCCACTTCCTAACCTTGGGTAGTGTAGTGTAGCCCCAGCGATTCCCTAGGCCTAGGCCTATTCTATTTCCGTGACAGTGGTCCTTATACCACTTCTTTAGTATATGGTTTGCGTGGCCCCTAGGGCCTAACTGTATTACTTACCTGTGTGACTTAATGTATGCTTGAATAAGACTGTGTTGTACTTACCTCGAATCTCATAAAGAGTGCTGAGGGTTTGACTAGAATAAATACACTTTATTTTATATATATATCTGTTGTGGTGTCCTTTCATTTGGTATTCAAGGGATTATATTTGGTATCACAGCTGGCTTCACATGCCATTCAGAGTTTAGCCTAAGACTGCTCTTGTCCATGCTACCACTAGGATAGCTGGTCTATAAGGTTGACTTTACAACCAATCACCATAAGGGTTGTTTGGACTGATATAAGGTGTACACTAGAACTAGTGACATCATACATCAGGCCAACTTCTCACATTGGTGAGCAGCGGTTGGGATCTGAGCTTGCTGTTGTAATACCATTGTAATCTTGAGATACTAAATTGAAAGATCACACAGATATTGTTTAGGTACATATACCATAGATGATAAATACTTAAGTCCTACTGGACTTAGTTGTTGTAGGTTGAAGGGCCTAGCACACCCTGACTACAACTACTAGAGAGGTTTAGTAGATACAACTAGTGTAGGTAGGTGCACACACCACACCCTCACTAGATCATGTCTCTGGGAGGAGATCAAGTAGATTCTCTCTCAGGAGGGGTAGGTCTTATAAAGATCCCCTCTAGATATGATACCCTAACTTTTCAGGAGATGAGACAATTGTGTACCTCCAGAAAGTTAAAACAGGGTGCAAACCCTACCCTCATTCAGCTAGTAGAGATCCTAGAGGAGTATGATGCTCTTAGGGCCTCCCAGGTTGGTACCCTAGGTACAGGTGAGGGTCTACCCGCTACAGATGAGTCAGATGGGACTTCAGATGAGGAGGTAGACAGCCAGATCAAAGTTAGAAGACTTAGCCAGGCTAACCTAAGCTTACATGGGAGTCTGCATGGGCTTCCCCCATACAGACCCCCAAGTGGGCTTAACCAGAGAAGCAGGAGAGACAGATCCCCTTCAAGGGAATCCATCCACTCCCATGTCTCTAGCATCTCTAATGCCTCTTCTCACAGGGGAATGACTTCCCCCCAGAGAAAAGAGCATGAAGCCAGAATGAGGGAAGCTAATCTAAGGATTGAGAGGGAAGAACTTGCCCTTGCCAAGGAGAAGCTTGCTCTGGCTAGAGAGCAAAAGTTAAGTGGGTTAGAACCCACTGGTGGCAGCAATATCCCTAAGGATAGAGACAGGCACTATGATAATAGAAACCTGAGCAAGATTGTCCCTCCCTACAAGTGTGGGGATGACATCCACAAATGGATAACTGCTTTGGAGAGGGCTTGCAAAGTACAGCAGGTACCCCAAAGTCAGTGGGCAGCTATCTTGTGGCTCTCCTTCTCTGAGAAAGGTAGAGACAAGCTCCTCACAGTTAGTGATGAGGATGCAGACAATTACACTGTCCTGAAGAGTGCTCTAATTGATGGGTTTGGCCTAACCACTCAACAATACAGGTTGTTGTTCAGGGATACCCAGAAGACACAGACTCAGGACTGGACTGACTTTGTAGATTGTGCCACTAAGGCTCTGGAAGGCTGGCTAGTGGGAAGTAAGGTTAAGGACTATACAGGATTGTATAATTTGATCATGAGAGAACAAATCCTTAACAACTGTCAAAACCAGCTACTGCATCAACACCTGATTGATTCTGATCTGACTTCTCCCCAAGAATTGGGAAAGAAGGCAGATAGATGGGTCAGGACTAGAGTTAAGCAGAAAAACCAGAACCAGGGCGGTGATCAGAAAAAGGCAGACCAGAAGGGTAATGATCAGAATCAAAAAGACCAGAAGTCTTCACCAGGCCCCCAAAAGGCTCAGGGGGAGGGTGGTCCCAAAAAGGATAAAAAGAAAGATGGCCAAAATAAACCATGGTGCAACTATTGTAAGTCCAACTCACATTGGTTTAGTGAGTGCACCAAAAAGGATAAGCCACCAGCCACCATTGCCCCTAAGGCAACTGTACCCCCTAGTTCAGCTGTAAGTGGTGGTTCCCAGCAAAAGGGTGTAGAAGGGTTAACCCTGGGAACTGAGGAGGATTCTGGCCTAGTCAGAATACCTACTCAGGCTGTTCTGATCTGTGATGGGGACCTAGCTTTGTCCTCTACTGTAGGCCCCAGTAACCTGGGCAAGTACAGACAGACTCCTTTTATCAACCAAAGAATGGCTCAGGCCTACAGGGACACTGGGGCTAGTGTCACCATGGTGACACCTGCCTTTGTGGACCCTGGACAGATCATACTAGGTGAGAACTACCTAGTGACCAACGCTAGCAATGCCACTACCTCCCATAGTGTGGCAATTGTTAACTTCTCCTGGGGAGGGGTAACTGGCCTCAAGAAAGTTGTTGTTAGTTCAGACCTTCCTGAAGTGGAATATAGGACTGTTGGACCTAAGATCCGGGGGTAGCCTGGCTCAAGTGGGAAGGCCTATACTCGTTAACATGTTGTGTTTGCATCACACTCGTCTCACACTCAAGCGCACCACCACCAAAAATGACGCTACACCAAGAAGCTGGAAAAGGTGGAAAAGCTTTATCTTTCCTTATTTCTTGTTCCTTCTTCTTTTTCTTTCAGAACAAATTAATCAATTTGGCTTATAACCCCGTAGGGTCAAAATGTTTCACCAGTACTAGTTTGTCAGTTTAGCAAGTTCACTAACGTCGTAAGTCATTAATCATTTCACCACCCACAGCAATTGCTTAGCACCTTGAATAGAGTCAATCGATTTAGTGCCGCACATAACAATGACTTTGCATTTTTAAATTAAGTAAAGAACTACATAGCCTCACATGGCACTGACATTAGTTTGAAAAGGGTCAATAAATATTATGCTGTACATAGCATGGACATTGCACTGCAAATATAGTCAACCATTACAAGGCCGCACTTAGCATGGGCACTGCTTTAAATAGGATCAATAAATATTATGCTGTACATAACATGGACATTGCACTGCAAATATAGTCAACCATTACAAGGCCGCACTTAGCGTTGACGTGGCTCTGCCAATATTCGAGAGTTACAAGGCCTTTTATCCGATCCAAAGGTCAGGGGTTTCAACGCTGCATTTACGGACTTAAGGTGATTTAATTTCAGAGCCTGGCTGAGGGCTTCGTATTCCACTCAGGGGATTTTGCAGACTAAAACAGAGTTGGCCAGTTCGCCCCTTTCTTCACAACCCTTCCCTACTCCGGTGCCTGCCCGCAGTCTATCGCAGGGCGTACTGACTCTTGTTTCCCCCCCCCCCAGGGGAGAGCCGTGCTCCGGACCTCACTCAGGTCTCCCGCCCTCCCCCGGGGGGGTTACCTTACTCTCCAGTCTTTCCGGAGGTCCTCACGAGCGTTCTTTGGCCTCCCGGCGATGTCCGGGCCGAGGGCCGCTGCACCCAGTCACAGCACAGCTGAAGGGGGTGTTGATGTTCGGAGCTCCGCTCCCTTCACTCTTCGAGAGGTCACGCCCGCGGTCGCCTATGACAGCGCGACTGGCGGGGACACGACCCGATCGGCAAATTACGTGGCGGCGAGGGCGGCGTTTCGAAGTTCGCCCCCGTCACGTGCTCTGAGTTCCTGAGCCTCCGGCCTCGCGCAGCTTCCGAGGAACTTCGGTGGCTCTCCCTCCTCACAACTGGCCTCACCTCAGGAGCTACCACTACCCCGAAGGGGCCCCAGTCCTCCTCACAAGCTCCTCACGACAGGAGGGACGTTCCCACGGCCTCGGGCCGCAGCGGTGAGTGGTTCCTTAGGGGAGGGGGCCTCACACGGGGTGACCAAAGTTAATGGGGGATCTACGCTCAGAGGCAGTCAATCTGGACAGCAATCTTCCCGGATCTGGGTGCTGGTCACATTCCTAATCAGTAACGAACAGCGGTCAGTTACTAGTTCTGGGTTTGACAGGACTTCGGACCTCCGCAGGGATGTAGATGATTTGGCCAGTGATGATAACTTTCTTCCCCTATTCCCTTCAGGGGTCCTGACCATGCATAGAGCCCATCAGATTGGTGTGGTCCCAGGGTCCGAGGCTACAGGCAGGGTTAGGTCACAAGGTAGGGGGCAGCGTTAACCGGGGGGGGGGGAAAAGCAGGCCCTAAGTACGGTCAATTCCCCTCCTATAGCGCTCCTACCTCCCCACTCAGGTGCCTGCCTCCTGACTACCTCACCTCACACCTTCTACCTAAAATGGCCGCCGCCCCTCACCCCTATATATAGCCTGGGCCCTGACTAGCCAGAGTGTCCCAGAAGGTTCTGGAATCCCCCATGACAGCCTATGGCCCAGGTTCTGAGGTGACAGTTTAGGCCAACATTTTGTAGAGGAGACCTCATCCACCCTCCATTTTAGAGGAGCACCTTGCGCCTCATTCTCAATTAGTGAAAATGGGCACCCAGGGCCTCTACGTTAACACCAAAAAGTAGTTAGTGGACAGGGAAAAAAATTGAGGAGGACGAGGGAAAAAAAACATAGAAGGAGGAGGGAACTGCCAAAGGGCTGACAGGTCTAACACGCGTCCCCCCCAGCTGAAAGTGGGGAGAGCTACCCAATCCCCTGGGAGTTCTCTTCACTAAGGCGGAAATACCTGGAGAGACCGTCAGCATTGGCGTGGTCCACTCCTGGGCGATGTCCACCGTAAAGTCCATTCCCTGTAGGGAGAGGGACCACCTCAATAACTTGGGATTCTCGCCCCTCATTTGCATCAGCCACCTGAGGGGCCGTTGGTCGGTCTGAACCAGGAAGTGCGAGCCAAACAGGTATGGCCGCAGCTTCTTCAGAGCCCACACCACCGCAAAAGCCTCCCTCTCAATTGCACTCCACCTCTGTTCCCGGGGGAGTAGTCTCCTAGACAGGAAAACCACCGGTTGGTCTGGACCCTCGTCATTGAGTTAAGACAGCACTGCCCCGATGCCATGCTCCGACGCATCCGTTTGGACGATGAACTCCTTGGAGAAGTCAGGGGCCCTGAGAACAGGTGCCGCACACATTGCCTTTTTCAAGGTGTCAAAGGCTTGTTGACACCCCTCGGTCCAGATTACCCGTCGAGGGTGCTTTTTAGAAGTGAGCTCAGTCAAGGGGGCCACGATAGTACCGTATCCCTTGACGAAGCGTCGGTAGTAGCCAGTGAGGCCCAGAAAGGCTCGGACCTCCGTCTGAGTCTTGAGGGGTTCCCAGGCCATGATGGTTTCAATCTTGGCCTGGAGGGATTGCACCTTGCCCCGACTCACCAAGTGACCGAGGTAGACTACCGACCCCTGCCCGATCTGGCACTTACTGGCCTTGATCGTCAGACCCGCCTGCTGCAAAGCCTGAAGGACAGCCTGAAGGTGACACAAATGGTTCTCCCAACTGCGGCTGAAGACAGCGATGTCATCCAGGTACGCAACCGAAAAGGCCTCCATCCCGGAGAGGACCTGGTTCACCAGCCGCTGGAACGTGGCAGGGGCGTTCTTGAGCCCAAAGGGCATCACACAGAACTGGTAGTGACCCTCAGGTGTGGAGAAGGCTGACCTTTCCTTGGCTCCATCTGTCAGGGAGATCTGCCAGTACCCGGAGGTAAGGTCAAAGGTACTGAGATATTGGGCAGCTCCCAACCGGTCAATGAGCTCATCCACCCTCGGAATGGGATGAGCATTGGTCTTTGTCACAGAGTTCAGTTCCCTGTAATCCACACAGAACCGGAGTTCTGGGGTAGTGCCCGGCGGGGCAGCTTTGGGTACCAGTACCACCGGACTGGACCAGGGACTGCTTGAAGGCTCAATCACTCCCAGCTCTAGCATCTTGGTGACTTCTCCATGGATGCTAGCCTTCACTTTATCCGACAGTCGGTAGGACTTGGACTTCACAGGTGGGCTGTCCCCTGTGTCCACATCATGGATACACAGATGAGTCCTTCCCGGGATAAGCGAGAACAAGGAAGCAATCTGCTCCAAAACTTGGCGGCAGTCTCTCCGCTGTTCGGGAGTTAGGGATGGTGAGAGGATCACTCCCTCCACCGACCCATCCTTCTCTTGGGACGCAAAAAGATCAGGAAGAGGTTCACTTTCCTCTTCCTCTGACCCATCAGTCACCATCATTAAAGTGACCTCGGGTCTCTCTTGGTGAGGCTTGAGGCGGTTGACATGGAGCACCCGATGGGGCTGCCGGGGGGTCTTGAGGTCCACCACGTAGGTGACTTTGCCCTTCTTCTCAACCACCTCAAAGGGGCCTGACCAGCGATCCTGGAGGGCGCTAAGCTCTCCGGGTTCCATCATCCACACCTTCTGGCCAGGCTCCAGCTCCACCGGGTGAGCATTACGGTCATACCATTCCTTCATGACCGTCTGGCTTGCTTCTAGGTTTTCAGAAGCTTGCTTCCACAACCTAGCCATTTGGCTACGAAAGGCCAGCATGTAGCTCACCACATCCGGGGGGAGTTTTCTGGGAGTCTTTCCCATCCATCCTTCACCAGGCTGAGAGGTCCGCGCACAGGGTGTCCGTACAACAGCTCGAAGGGGCTGAAGCCCACTCCCTTCTGTGGTACCTCCCTGTAAGAAAACAGCAAACAAGGTAGGAGGACGTCCCATTTCCTCCGCGGGCTTTCGGGCAGACTCCTGATCATACCCTTCAAGGTTTTGTTAAACCTTTCCACCAGACCATTGGTCTGGGGGTGATAAGGGGTGGAGAACCGGTAAGTGACTCCACACTCTTTCCACATAGCCCGCATATATGCCGACATGAAGTTGGTACCTCTGTCCGACACAACTTCCTTGGGGAATCCCATCCGGGTGAAAATTCCCATAAGAGCCCGTGCCACCGCAGGTGCAGTAATGGTCCTCAGAGGGATAGCCTCTGGGTACCGGGTGGCATGATCCACCAGAACCAGGATAAACCTGTGACCGGCAGATGTTGGTGGATCCAATGGCCCAACAATGTCGATGCCCACCCTTTCAAAGGGGGTGCCAACGACAGGCAGTGGTTCCAGGGGAGCCTTCAGCTTCACCCCTGTTTTCCCACTAGCTTGGCAGGTTACACACGTCCTACAAAAGTATCGGACGTAATCCTCATCTGAGGCCAGTAGAAATGAGGGACAAGTCGAGCAAAGGTCTTGTCTTGTCCCAAGTGTCCTGCCAAGGGTATTTCGTGAGCCAATCCCAAAAGGAAGGCTCGGTAACGCTGGGGAACTACCAAGGCCCGGGATGATCCATGCACCGGAGCCTTGGGTTCGCTATAAAGGAGACCATCTTCCCAGTATATGTGGAAGTTCCCCGAATCGTTACCCGCTGCCTGGGTTTCGGCCTGCCGCCGTAAACCCTCAAGGGTAGGGCACTCCTTTTGGGCCCGACAAAACTCCTCCCTAGTAGGTCCTCCCTCCACCTGCCAGTCTGCAGGGGTAGGTAGGCCCTCCAGGGAAGTCACATCCCCCTCCGTAGACTCCGGGTCCACTTCAGTCGCCCCATCCGCCTTCTGAGGTTCAGATGCCGTGGCAGGCCTCCCCTGTCCCCGTTTACCCTTTTTGGCAGCTGGTTGGGCCTTTGTCCCAGGCTCCAACCTCTGTGGACTCCCTCTTCGGGCAGTCCCGGACCGCGTGTTGGCACACGTCCACTCAGGTGTCCCCAACATTCCCATGTGGGCCCTGAACTCGACCTCCTTCCACGCCGAGTGTTCAAGGTCATTTCCCAATAGACAGTCGACCGGCATGGCAGGGCTTATCGCAACTCGTAGAGGACCCGCAACCCCTCCCCACTCAAAGGGAATCTGGGCCACCGGATAGTGACCCTCTCGGTTGTCAGCCATCACAACCGGGTGGACTACATTGGGAACCACCTGCTCTGGGGACACCAGCTGACTTCTTACCATAGTCATGCTGGCTCCTGTGTCCCTCAGAGCCTCCACCCTCTGGGCATTGATGGTGACCCATTGCCTGTACTTAGTAGTATTCGAGGGCACCTGGGTCTTAGGAACCATCTCACAATCCCCTAGGGACACTAAGGTTAGCCCTGCCCATTCACTGTCCTTATCTAGGGGCAACTCCTCCCCAAGCACTACACTCGCCACCCCAGGGGTCTTTCTTCCAATGGGAGGGTGTGGCCTCTTGGGACACTTGGCATCTCCCTTATAGTGCCCAATCTCACCACACTCATAACATCGGACAACCCTAGGCTGCTGACCACGGTCAGGATAAGGGGGTTTGTGGGGGCCAACTCCCTTTCCTGGTGAACTCTTTTGGGGACCTTTAGAGAACTCCTTCTTTTTGTCTCCCCCCTCTTTCTTCTGGGGGGCGCCCTGTCCAGCCCCTTGGAAATTCCCTCCAGTCCCTTTTGAGGATACCCGGGTACTTGCCCAGATATCCGCCTCCTCTGCAAGCTTCCTAGGATTAGTTAGCTTGCTGTCCACCAGGTGCTGACGCAGCTCCGGAAAACTTTTCTCGAGGAGGTGCTCTTTTAAAATCAGATTATACAATCCCTCGTAGTCCTTTACCTCACTGCCCTGGACCCAACCCTCCAAAGCCTTCTTGGCGTAGTCCAGGATGTCTACCCAATTCTGGGTGGCCAACTTTTGACTGCCCCGAAACCTCTGCCTGAATTTCTCAGGGGTCAACCCAAACTTCCTAACTAGGGCGACCTTCATGATGGGGTAATTGGTCTGGTCTTGCTGTTCCAAAGCTAACAGGGCATCCCTCCCCACCGGAGGCATATACCTGTATAGACCACCCCCCCCCACTGAGCTTCGGGGACCCCATGGGCTCGTAAGGAGACCTCATAGGCAGCCAGCCATTTAACGATGTCATCCCCGACACCATAGCTGGCGACTACATCTTTTGGCAGGTAAGGCCTGGGTTCCCTGGGGATCTCTCTAGGTACGCTGCCACCAACGGGAATGCTGGGGGTTCCAAACTGTAGGGCTTTGAGTTCCAGCTCCTTTAAATGGAGCTCATGGAGGAACCTCCTCTGCTCCCTCTCTTTCTCCAAACGGGCCAGTTCCATTTTAAACTGCCTCTCCTCCCTCCTGTCAACTAAGTCAGCGGATGACAGGCTCCCCCCCGAAGCGCTACTACCCACTCTTGAAGGGGCACTAGGTCCTGCACCCACGTGTCCACTCCCAGGGGGGAAAAGTAATTCTGGTTCCTCTGTGGTGTCCAGTCCTGGTCCCTCCTCCCGTTTCCCGCTAGGGTGGGCCATAACCCAGGCTCTCAAGCAAGTTTGGAGTTCTATTTTCTTTGCCCCCTGCTTGAAAAACACCTCCCTCTCCTGGCAGAATTCTTTTAGTTGAGTTACCGTATATTCTTCCAGCCTACCCAACTCGAACTCCATCCTACCAGGTGGGACCCAATCCTGCAGAATAGAAGTTTACAATAGGAGACCTTTCCTTAAAGAGGAAGTACACCACAGGACAGGACACTTTTGAAAACAAAATTCCAATTAGGGAGGCAACCTGGAGAAAACTCCAGTAAAAACAATCAGGTGTAGGTTGTGGCGCGCGCCAAACTGCTAACGAGTGGATGCAAGCACAGATTCAGGATCCCACCGCTTAACACCAACTTGTTGGACCTAAGATCCGGGGGTAGCCTGGCTCAAGTGGGAAGGCCTATACTCGTGTTGCATCACACTCGTCTCACACTCAAGCGCACCACCACCAAAAATGACGCTACACCAAGAAGCTGGAAAAGGTGGAAAAGCTTTATCTTTCCTTATTTCTTGTTCCTTCTTCTTTGTCTTTCAGAACAAATTAATCAATTTGGCTTATAACCCCGTAGGGTCAAAATGTTTCACCAGTACTAGTTTGTCAGTTTAGCAAGTTCACTAACGTCGTAAATGAAGTCATTAATCATTTCACCACCCACAGCAATTGCTTAGCATCTTGAATAGAGTCAATCGATTTAGTGCCGCACATGGCACTGACATTACTTTGAAAAGGGTCAATAAATATTATGCTGTACATAGCATGGACATTGCACTGCAAATATAGTCAACCATTGCAAGGCCGCACTTAGCATGGGCACTGCTTTAAATAGGATCAATAAATATTATGCTGTACATAATATGGACATTGCACTGCAAATATAGTCAACCATTACAAGGCCGCACTTAGCATGGGCACTGCTTTAAATAGGATCAATAAATTTTATGCTGTACATAACATGGACATTGCACTGCAAATATAGTCATCCATTACAAGGCCGCACTTAGCGTTGACGTGGCTCTGCCAATATTCGAGAGTTACAAGGCCTTTTATCCGATCCAAAGGTCAAGGGTTTCAACGCTGCATTTACGGACTTAAGGTGACTTAATTTCAGAGCCTGGCTGAGGGCTTCGTATTCCACTCAGGGGATTTTGCAGACTAAAACAGAGTTGGCCAGTTCGCCCCTTTCTTCACAACCCTTCCCTACTCCGGTGCCTGCCCGCAGTCTATCGCAGGGCGTACTGACTCTTTCCCCCCCCCCCCCGCCCCCCAGGGGAGGGCCGTGCTCCGGACCTCACTCAGGTCACCCGCCCTCCCCGGGGGGGTTACCTTACTCTCCAGTCTTTCCGGAGGTCCTCACGAGCGTTCTTTGGCCTCCCGGCGATGTCCGGGCCGAGGGCCGCTGCACCCAGTCACAGCACAGCTGAAGGGGGTGTTGATGTTCGGAGCTCCGCTCCCTTCACTCTTCGAGAGGTCACGCCCGCGGTCGCCTATGACAGCGCGACTGGCGGGGACACGACCCGATCGGCAAATTACGTGGCGGCGGGGGCGGCGTTTCGAAGTTCGCCCCCGTCACGTGCTCTGAGTTCCTGAGCCTCCGGCCTCGCGCAGCTTCCGAGGAACTTCGGTGGCTCTCCCTCCTCACAACTGGCCTCACCTCAGGAGCTACCACTACCCCGAAGGGGCCCCAGTCCTCCTCACAAGCTCCTCACGACAGGAGGGCCGCAGCGGTGAGTGGTTCCTTAGGGGAGGGGGCCTCACACGGGGGTGACCAAAGTTAATGGGGGGATCTACGATCAAAGGCAGTCAATCTGGACAGCAATTTTCCCGGATCTGGGTGCTGGTCACATTCCTAATCAGTAACGAACAGCGGTCAGTTACTAGTTCTGGGTTTGACAGGACTTCGGACCTCCGCAGGGATGTAGATGATTTGGCCAGTGATGATAACTTTCTTCCCCTATTCCCTTCAGGGGTCCTGACCATGCATAGAGCCCATCAGATTGGTGTGGTCCCAGGGTCCGAGGCTACAGGCAGGGTTAGGTCACAAGGTAGGGGGCAGCGTTAACCGGGGGGGGGGGGAAAAGCAGGCCCTAAGTACGGTCAATTCCCCTCCTATAGCGCTCCTACCTCCCCACTCAGGTGCCTGCCTCCTGACTACCTCACCTCACACCTTCTACCTAAAATGGCCGCCGCCCCTCACCCCTATATATAGCCTGGGCCCTGACTAGCCAGAGTGTCCCAGAAGGTTCTGGAATCCCCCATGACAGCCTATGGCCCAGGTTCTGAGGTGACAGTTTAGGCCACCATTTTGTAGAGGAGACCTCATCCACCCTACATTTTAGAGGAGCACCTTGCGCCTCATTCTCAATTAGTGAAAATGGGCACCCAGGGCCTCTACGTTAACACCAAAAAGTAGTTAGTGGACAGGGAAAAAAATTGAGGAGGACGTGGGAAAAAAAACATAAAAGGAGGAGGGAACTGCCAAAGGGCTGACAGGTCTAACAAGGACCCATGCACAAATGCTGGGGATAGATGCACATGTCCTTGCTGTGACCAGGTCACAGGCCAAAAAGTGCACCACTGAACAAGTGCTGGATCCTGGAACTATGGACCAGTCACAACCCAAGAGAAAGAGCAGTAGGGTAAAGGCTGTGCCTTCCCCCCTGCCTCAGGTAGTGGATGAGCCCTCACAGGAGGATGATTCTGAGAGCCCTGAAGGAACTCTCCTAGAAGAACTTGAACCTGATCAGGTTGAGTTTCTTGGGACAGGGGACCTTCAAGGGCAGATCTGAGGCAGGCACAATTAGACTGCCCCTCTCTTGAACCCCTCAGACAGCAGGCTGCTGCTGAGGCTGCAGGGAATGCTCAAGGTACCCATAGAGTGTATTGGGATGAAGGGCTTCTGTACTCAGAGGCTAGAGACCCCAAGCCTGGTGCATCCAGGAGGTTGGTCATACCACTGAAGTTCAGAGGCTTCCTTCTTACCTTGGCCCATGATATTCCCCTTGCAGGACACTTAGGCCAGAACAAGACTTGGGACAGGCTTGTCCCTCACTTTCACTGGCCACATATGTCAGAAGATACCAAGGAGTTTTGTCGCTCCTGTGTCACCTGCCAAGCCAGTGGCAAATCAGGCGGCACCACAAAGGCCCCCCTCATACCACTACCTGTGGTGGGGGTTCCCTTTGAAAGAGTGGGCATAGATATTGTAGGACCAATGGACCCACAAACAGCATCTGGGCACAGATTCATACTGGTGATAGTGGACCATGCCACCAGGTATCCAGAAGCTATTCCCCTAAGGACCACAACAGTCCCTGTTGTGGCAAGGGCCCTACTTGGAGTATTCTCCAGAGTGGGCTTTCCAAAGGAGGTCATTTCTGACAGAGGTGCCAACTTCATGTCAGGATATTTGACTGCAATGTGGAAGGAGTGTGGTGTGAACTACAAGTTCACCACACCCTATCACCCACAGTGCAATGGGCTTGTTGAGAGATTCAACAAGACCCTAAAGGGAATGATAAAAGGTTTACCAGACAAGCTTAGGCGAAGATGGGACATCCTTTTACCCTGCCTTCTGTTTGCTTCAAGAGAGGTCCCACAAAAGGGGGTTGGCTACAGCCCTTTTGAGCTTTTGTTTGGGCATCCTGTAAGAGGACCCCTATGTTTAGTAAGGGAAGGATGGGAGAGACTTCTCAGACAACCCAAACTTGATATAGTGGATTATGTACTTGGTCTCCGCTCCAGGATGGCAGAGTATATGAAGAAGGCTTCTAAAAACCTTGAGGCAAGCCAAGAACTCCAAAAAGCTTGGTGTTAGACCTGTCAGCCCTTTGGGTGGTCCCTCCTCATCATTATTTATTTTGTCCCACTTTTGCCTCAAACCCTGTTAGTATTTTTCCTTTTTGGGAACCACCAGACTTTTTAGTATTGATGCAGATTCAGGGAGCCATTTTATCTACCCCTGGAACTTCTGTCTGAGGGCCTGGAGCACAAAATGGTGGCCACCTGTGACATCATCAGAACCCACTGGAACCTACCAGCACCTTCCAGAACATTCCAGAACCCTGTGACAGTTGGAGGCGGTTTGGAATGTTGGGAAGCTAAGCCAGAGTTGACAGTTGGAGTTGGCAGTTGGCAGCTGACTGGTGAAGAGAGAGCAGCAGAAACCTGAAGGAGGAAGGAGTGAGGCAGCAGGGGTGGAAACTTGTGCCTGGAGTGGGGTCCATAAACCCACCCTTGATACTAGTCCCTACTGACTGAGCCCAGCCTGGAGCCCTGTGTGGGAAAAAGCAAGAAAAACCATCTTAAGGACCTGGACAGCAGGAACAGGCCTTAGAAGTAAAGAAAAGCAAGAATCTGACCTGTTTATTGGTTTCCCTGGAATCCGACGTCGAGAAGCCTGAGACCGGGAGCCCGAGGTGGAGAAGCGGCGCTGACTGGAAAGCAGACGTCGTACCCGGAGCCGCCAGAGGTCGAGAGAGGGCGCCGACGGAGGTCGTGGAGAGTACCAGAGGTCGAGGAGGAAGTCACCCGAGGTCGGGTGAGCGGCGTCGACGGGGGAGTGAAGTCCGCCCTCCGGAGTCGCCGGAGACCGAGGTGAAGCGTGCCGGAGGTCGGGAGTGGAGATCGCACTCCGGAGTCGCCGGAACCTGAAGAGAATCGTGCCGGAGGTCGGGAGTGGAGGTCGCACTCCGGAGTTGCCGGAACCTGAGGAAAGGAGCACCGGAGGTCGGGAGTGGAGATCGCACTCCGGAGCCGCCGGAAGTCGACATCGAGCCAAGGCCGGCCGACGTCATCGAACCGGAGCCGCCCGAAGTCGACATCGAGCCAAGACTGCCCGACGTCATCGAACCGGAGGTCGACATCGAGCCGAGGCCGCCGACATCGAACCGGAATCGCCTTCCGGCGTCGTCAAGAACTGACATTGCGCCGAGGCCGCCGACATCGAACCGGAACCGCCTCACGGCATCGACACGACTCCAGCGGCGACGGAGCTTCATAAAAAGGGCAGTAAGTGGAATAGAGGGCGCCTAAGGCCCTGTGGAGCCCTAAGACACCATCCTAGGGGATAAAGAGGTGTTAGGACCAGCCTGGGAGTGCCAGGGGTGGACTGAGACTGATACAGTGACCTGTGTGAGGGGTTGTGTAGTTTGGGAGAGCCAGATTCCTAGATTACCCTTGATCTACCTCAGTTTTAGCCTCAGCCTTACCCAAGCTAGGTGAGACACCCTCAGGCCACCCACCTAACCACAAGCTGTGACTGGGCCAAATCAGCCCATAGTATTTTAAATGTGATCTGATTTTACAAATGTCATTGTTGGCTGATATTATTTATTGAGGGTACTGCATTTATTGTATTTATCTAAATTATTCCTGTACTGTATTTATTGTCCTGAGCTAACTTATTCCTGCACAGTATTTATTCCCTCACAGTATTTATTTGACCTGAACCTATTTATTGCACCTGTAAAGTGTTATTATTTATTTGACCTGCACTTTGTAAGGAAAAGCCTTGTGTTCTGTGATTGTATTATTATTTATTTAATCAGCAACTAAGAGAAAAGAAGATAAACACAGAGATATTTTCATAATTTTTAAGGTGTAGTGTCGTTTTTGGAACGGATGCACGCATGGTTATTGTGTGGGTATTGCGTATGCTTAACACGGTGCCTGACCCCTGACCACTTGAGCCAAGCTACCACTGTGTATGTCTGGAAGGACCCCGTTACCACCACCCTTCATGGTGTGGGAGTGGGGTTTTTCCAACATAATTGGTGTTCAGCGGCGGGATTGAGCTGTGCCTACGTATACTCGACAATAACTGTGGGTAGTCCATAGGCCTACACCTGGAGTTTTCTCAAAGCGGCCTTCCTAATTGTGAGTTTTTGTTTTTCCAAATTTACTCTGGTGGTGGGAGGAGGTATTATATGAGGTACCCCCCTGCATTGCTTCTGTAAAAACCTGTCTTCTGTTCTGAGTGGGCAAAATGGAGTTTGTGCTAGAAGACCTGGAAACCTACACGGTGGCCCAACTCAGGGAGTTTTGTCAGCGGGAGGGGGTGTATTGTCCCCCAGGAGCAAAGAAGGGTGCACTCCAAACCAGCTTAAGGGCTTGGGGGGAGGCACGACGAGAAAGCAAGGCTGAGGAGGAGGACAGGGAGAGAGAGCCCGACAGCGAGGGGGCTGGGTTGTACCAACCTGAGGTGGGGAACCTAGTAGCGGGGCCCAGAACCATTTCCAGGAAGGGCAGCACTGTCTCTAGCGGTGGCTTATCTGAAGTGGAGTTAACAGACCGGAGGGAGAAAAGACAGCTCACATGGGACTTAGCAAGGCTGGAGAAAGAGAAGGAGGAACAGAGGATGGCTCATGAGCTAAGGCTGAAAGAGATAGATCTTCAGATCCTAAGAGTCGGGGCACACACTGTTCCTAATGGTGGCAGCAAAGACCAAGAAAGAGAGTTCACTAGGGAACCCAAACCCTACCTGCCAAAGGACATAGTAGCTAGCTATGGTGTGGGCGACGATATTGCCAAGTGGCTAGCGGCCTATGAGGTCTCGTTAAGGGCCCATGGGGTTCCAGAGAAGTACTGGGGAGGGGGATTGTACAGGTACATGCCTCCAGCTGGTAGGGATGCTTTATTGGCCCTAGAAGAGGATGAGCAGACCTACTACCCCACCATGAAAGTGGCGCTCATAAGAAAGTTTGGACTAACACCCGAAAAGTACAGACAGAAGTTCAGGGGTAGTCACAAACTGGGCACACAGAATTGGGTGGACTTCCTGGACTATGCAAAGAAGGCACTAGAGGGTTGGATTCAGGGCAGTGAAGTGAGGAACTACGAGGGGTTGTTTGATTTAGTACTGAAGGAACACCTGCTCGAAAAATGTTTCCCTGAACTGCGTCAACACCTGGTGGATAGCAAGCTGACCAATCCCCGGAAGCTTGCTGAGGAGGCGGACATTTGGGCTAGTACCCGGGTGTCCACAAGGAGACTGGAGGGGAAACTCAAAAGGCCAGACAGGGCGCCCCCCAGAAGAAAGAGGGGGGGAAAAGAAAAAGGAGTTCTCCAAAGGCCCCCAAAATAATTTCCAAGGTAAGGGAACAGGATTCACCCCTAGGGCTAACCCACCCCGAAACCCTAATCCTGGCCAGAGTCAGCAGCCAAGGGTTGTCCATTGCTTCGAGTGCGGTGGCGTTGGACACTATAAGGGAGATGCGAAGTGCCCAAAACGACCACCCCCTCCCATTGGAGGAAAGGCCCCCGGAGTAGCTAGTGTAGTGCTCGGGGAGGAGATGCCTTTAATTAAGGGAAGGGAGTGGGCGGGTGTCACTTTAGTGTCCCTGGGAGAACGGGAGATGGTTCCTAAGATCCAGGTGCCCGCAAATACCGTAAAGTATGGGCAGTGGGTCACCATCAACGGCCAAAGAGGGGAGGCTCTGAGAGACACAGGAGCCAGTATGACTATGGTACGTAGCCAACTGGTGTCTCCAGAGCAGGTAATTCCCGATGTACTCCACCCAGCCGCGATGGCTGACGGCAGAACAGGCCACTATCCAGTGGCCGAGGTTCCCTTTGAATGGGAGGGGGTTGCAGGTTCACTTCGAGTTGCCGTAAGCCCTGCCGTGCCAGTCGATTGTCTACTGGGGAATGACATGGAGCACAATGCTTGGAAGGAGGTGGAATACCGGACTCATACTGAGATGCTGGGTACACTTGACTGGGCCTGTGTGAGCACAGGGTCCGCGACTACCCGGAGAGGGAGTTCGTTTCGGCTGGAGCCTGGAACAAAGGCCCAGCCAGCTGCCAGTCAAGGGAAGAACCGAGGACAGGAGGAGCCTGCCTCGGCGTCCACACCCCGTAGGACGGATAGGCCACCGGAGGTGGTGGACCAGGAGTCTGCGGTGGGGGATGTCACCGAACTGGAGGACCTACCCATCCCGGCCGAGTGGCACGTGGAGGGAGGCCCGTCCAGGGAGGAATTCTGCCAGGGCCAGAGGGAGTGCCCTACCCTTGAGGGGCTGAGGCGTCAGGCCGCAGCCCAGGCAGCAGGGAACGTTGAAGGGAACTACAGTGTTTACTGGGAGGATGGCCTCCTCTACAGTGAACCCAAGGCACCCCTACATGGATCGTCACGAGCCTTGGTAGTCCCTCAACGTTATCGAGCCTTCCTTCTGGAGTTGGCTCACGAGATCCCCTTGGCAGGACACCTGGGGCAAGACAAGACCTTCGCCCGTCTTGTCCCACACTTTTATTGGCCTCAAATGAAAGTGTCGTCCGATACCTACTGCCGGACATGTGTGTCTTGCCAAGCCAGTGGGAAAACAGGGGTGAAGCTGAAAGCTCCCCTGGAACCACTTCCGGTCGTTAGCACCCCCTTTGAAAGGGTGGGCATCGACATTGTGGGTCCGTTAGATCCACCTACTACAGCTGGTCACAGGTTTATCCTGGTTCTGGTGGATCATGCCACACGGTACCCAGAGGCAATACCTCTGAGGACCATAACAGCACCTGTTGTGGCTAGGGCCCTGATGGGAATCTTTACCCGAGTGGGTTTCCCCAAGGAAGTTGTGTCCGACAGGGGGACCAACTTCATGTCAGCGTACATGTGGGCCATGTGGAAGGAGTGTGGAGTGACATACCGGTTCACCACTCCTTACCACCCCCAGACCAATGGTCTGGTGGAGAGGTTTAACAAAACCTTGAAAGGCATGATCAGAAGTCTGCCTGAAAGCCTGCGGAGGAAATGGGACGTCCTCCTACCCTGTCTACTCTTTTCTTACAGGGAAGTGCCACAGAAGGGAGTGGGCTTCAGCCCCTTCGAGCTTTTGTATGGGCACCCTGTGCGTGGACCTCTCAACCTGGTGAGAGACGGCTGGGAAAGACCTCCCAGAAAGCTTCCCCAGGATGTGGTGAGCTACATGCTGGCCTTCCGGAGCCAAATGGCTAAGTTGTGGAAGCAAGCTTCTGACAACTTGGAGGCCAGCCAAGCAGTAATGAAGGCGTGGTATGACCACAACGCTCACCCGGTGGAGTTGGAGCCTGGCCAGAAGGTGTGGGTGATCGAACCGGGAGAGCTTAGCGCCCTCCAGGATCGCTGGTCAGGACCCTTTGAGGTGTTGGAGAAGAAGGGTAAGGCTACCTACTTGGTGGATCTTAAGACCCCTCGTCAGCCCCTACGGGTGCCTGCCGCCAACCGCCTCAAACCCCACCACGAGAGGCCCGAAGTCATCTTGATGATGGTGACTGACGGAGCAGAGGACGCGGAAAGCGAGCCTCTCCCCGATTTGTTTGCGTCTCAAGAAAAGGATGGGTCGGTGGAGGGAGTGATTCTCTCCCCATCTCTAACTCCTGAACAGCAGAAGGACTGCCGCCAGGTCCTGGGGCAGTACTCTTCGTTGTTCTCCCTTGTCCCGGGTAGGACTCACCTGTGCGTCCATGACGTGGACACAGGAGACAGCCCACCTGTGAAGTCCAAGATCTACCGGATGTCAGACAAGGTGAAGGCCAGCATTAACGGTGAAGTCACTAAGATGCTGGAGCTAGGAGTGATCGAACCTTCTAGCAGCCCCTGGTCCAGTCCGGTGGTGTTAGTACCAAAAGCTGCACCACCGGGTGCCCAACCGGAACTGAGGTTCTGTGTGGACTACCGGGGACTGAATTCAGTAACCAAAACTGATGCTCATCCGATCCCTCGGGCGGATGAATTGATTGACCGGCTGGGAGCTGCCCAATATCTAAGTACCTTTGACCTTACTTCTGGGTACTGGCAGATCTCTTTGACTGATGGAGCAAGGGAAAGGTCAGCCTTCTCCACGCCCAATGGCCACTACCAGTTCTGTGTGATGCCCTTCGGGCTCAAGAACGCACCTCCCACGTTTCAGCGCCTGGTAAACCAGATCCTCACCGGAATGGAGAGTTTCTCTGCTGCTTATCTGGATGACATAGCCGTCTTCAGTAACAGCTGGGAGGATCACTTGCGTCACCTGCAAGCTGTTCTCCAGGACCTGAGACAAGCTGGGTTAACGATCAAGGCCAGCAAGTGCCAGATCGGGCAGGGGTCGGTAGTGTACCTTGGACACTTGGTGGGCAGGGGAGCGGTGCAACCCCTCCAGGCGAAGATCGAGGCCATCATGGCCTGGGAACCCCCCAAGACTCAGACTGAGGTCCGAGCTTTTCTGGGCCTCACGGGATACTACCGCCACTTCGTGAAGGGGTACGGAACCATTGTAGCCCCCCTCACGGAGCTCACGTCCAAGAAACAACCTCGACGGGTAGTCTGGACGGAGGCTTGTCAGCAGGCCTTCGTGAAGCTGAAGCAAGCCATGTGCGAGGCCCCGGTCTTAAGGGCCCCAGACTTTTCCAAGAAGTTCATTGTCCAGACAGATGCATCAGAACATGGCATTGGGGCAGTGTTATCGCAACTCAACGAAGAGGGTCTGGATCAACCCGTGGTCTTCCTATCCCGGAGACTACTTCCCAGGGAACAGAAGTGGAGTGCAATAGAGCGTGAAGCCTTTGCAGTGGTATGGGCTCTGAAGAAGTTGCGGCCATACCTGTTTGGCTCGCACTTCCTGGTTCAGACCGACCACAGACCCCTTCGTTGGCTGATGCAGATGAAGGGGGAGAATCCCAAGTTGTTGAGGTGGTCTATTTCCCTACAGGGAATGGACTTTCAGGTGGAACATCGGCCTGGAGTAGACCACGCCAATGCAGACGGTCTCTCAAGGTATTTCCGCCTTAGTGATGAGAACTCCCAAGGGGTTGGGTAGCTCTCCCCACTTTCAGCTGGGGGGGACGCGTGTTAGACCTGTCAGCCCTTTGGGTGGTCCCTCCTCATCATTATTTATTTTGTCCCACTTTTGCCTCAAACCCTGTTAGTATTTTTCCTTTTTGGGAACCACCAGACTTTTTAGTATTGATGCAGATTCAGGGAGCCATTTTATCTACCCCTGGAACTTCTGTCTGAGGGCCTGGAGCACAAAATGGTGGCCACCTGTGACATCATCAGAACCCACTGGAACCTACCAGCACCTTCCAGAACATTCCAGAACCCTGTGACAGTTGGAGGCGGTTTGGAATGTTGGGAAGCTAAGCCAGAGTTGACAGATGGAGTTGGCAGTTGGCACCTGACTGGTGAAGAGAGAGCAGCAGAAACCTGAAGGAGGAAGGAGTGAGGCAGCAGGGGTGGAAACTTGTGCCTGGAGTGGGGTCCATAAACCCACCCTTGATACTAGTCCCTACTGACTGAGCCCAGCCTGGAGCCCTGTGTGGGAAAAAGCAAGAAAAACCATCTTAAGGACCTGGACAGCAGGAACAGGCCTTAGAAGTAAAGAAAAGCAAGAATCTGACCTGTTTATTGGTTTTCCTGGAATCCGACGTCGAGAAGCCAGAGACCGGGAGCCCGAGGTGGAGAAGCGGCGCTGACTGGAAAGCAGACGTCGTACCCGGAGCCGCCAGAGGTCGAGAGAGGGCGCCGACGGAGGTCGTGGAGAGTACCAGAGGTCGAGGAGGAAGTCACCCGAGGTCGGGTGAGCGGCGTCGACGGGGGAGTGAAGTCCGCCCTCCGGAGTCGCCGGAGACCGAGGTGAAGCGTGCCGGAGGTCGGGAGTGGAGATCGCACTCCGGAGTCGCCGGAACCTGAAGAGAATCGTGCCGGAGGTCGGGAGTGGAGGTCGCACTCCGGAGTCGCCGGAACCTGAGGAAAGGAGCACCGGAGGTCGGGAGTGGAGATCGCACTCCGGAGCCGCCGGAAGTCGACATCGAGCCAAGGCCGGCCGACGTCATCGAACCGGAGCCGCCCGAAGTCGACATCGAGCCAAGACTGCCCGACGTCATCGAACCGGAGGTCGACATCGAGCCGAGGCCGCCGACATTGAACCGGAATCGCCTTCCGGCGTCGTCAAGAACTGACATTGCGCCGAGGCTGCCGACATCGAACCGGAACCGCCTCACGGCGTCGACACGACTCCAGCGGCGTCGGAGCTTCATAAAAAGGGCAGTAAGTGGAATAGAGGGCGCCTAAGGCCCTGTGGAGCCCTAAGAGACCATCCTAGGGGATAAAGAGGTGTTAGGACCAGCCTGGGAGTGCCAGGGGTGGACTGAGACTGATACAGTGACCTGTGTGAGGGGTTGTGTAGTTTGGGAGAGCCAGATTCCTAGATTACCCTTGATCTACCTCAGTTTTAGCCTCAGCCTTACCCAAGCTAGGTGAGACACCCTCAGGCCACCCACCTAACCACAAGCTGTGACTGGGCCAAATCAGCCCATAGTATTTTAAATGTGATCTGATTTTACAAATGTCATTGTTGGCTGATATTATTTATTGAGGGTACTGCATTTATTGTATTTATCTAAATTATTCCTGTACTGTATTTATTGTCCTGAGCTAACTTATTCCTGCACAGTATTTATTCCCTCACAGTATTTATTTGACCTGAACCTATTTATTGCACCTGTAAAGTGTTATTATTTATTTGACCTGCACTTTGTAAGGAAAAGCCTTGTGTTCTGTGATTGTATTATTATTTATTTAATCAGCAACTAAGAGAAAAGAAGATAAACACAGAGATATTTTCATAATTTTTAAGGTGTAGTGTCGTTTTTGGAACGGATGCACGCATGGTTATTGTGTGGGTATTGCGTATGCTTAACACGGTGCCTGACCCCTGACCACTCGAGCCAAGCTACCACTGTGTATGTCTGGAAGGACCCCGTTACCACCACCCTTCATGGTGTGGGAGTGGGGTTTTTCTAACACTTGGCATGACCAAAAGGCTGTGCTGACTGTTTACCAGCCAGGGCAGAAAGTGTGGGTGTTGGAGCCAGTGGCCCCAGCAGCACTCCAAGACAAATGGTCTGGACCCCACACTATTGTTGAGAAAAAGGGAGAAGGCACCTACTTGGTGGACCTTGGGACTCCCAGAAGCCCCCACAGGGTGCTTCATGTCAACAGATTGAAGGCATATGTTGACAGGGCAGACATGGGCTTACTCATGGCTACAGATGAGGGGCAGGAGGAAGAGAGTGACCCTCTCCCAGACCTGTTGACTCAGAACCCTGATGATGGCTCAGTTGATGGTGTGGTCTTTTCTGACAGCCTCACTGTCCATCAGCAACAGGACTGCAGACAAGTTCTGCAATCCTACCGACATATGTTCTCTCTGACCCCAAGTCAGACAAACTGGTGCACCCATGAGGTGGACACTGGTGACAGTCTGCCTGTGAAGAGTAAAATCTACAGGCAACCTGACCATGTCAGGGACTGCATAAAAGTTGAGGTACAAAAGATGTTGGAGCTGGGAGTCATTGAACCTTCAGAGAGCCCTTGGGCTAGTCCTGTAGTTCTTGTGCCAAAACCTCACACCCAAGATGGTAAGAGAGAGATGAGGTTTTGCGTGGACTACAGAGGTCTCAATGCTGTCACTAGGACAGATGCCCACCCAATACCTAGGGCAGATGGGCTCATTGACAGACTGGCAGCTGCTACGTTTTTGAGCACATTTGACCTGACAGCAGGCTACTGGCAAATCAGACTAGCTGAGAATGCAAAGGCCAAAACTGCTTTCTCCACCCCAGGAGGACATTATCAATTTGTGGTAATGCCCTTTGGTTTGAAGAATGCACCTGCCACTTTCCAAAGGTTGGTGAATCAAGTCCTTACTGGGTTGGATGACTACTGTGCAGCTTATCTTGATGATATTGCTGTCTTTAGCTCCACCTGGGAGGATCACCTGGTCCACCTGAGGAAGGTTTTAGAGGCCCTGCAAAAGGCAGGCCTCACTATCAAGGCCACTAAGTGCCAGATAGGGCAGAGCAAGGGTGTATAATTGGGCCACCTAGTTGGTGGGGGTCAGGTTCAACCACTGGAGAGCAAGATCCAGACCATAAAGGACTGGACTCCTCCAACTACCCAGACTCAGGTCAGAGCTTTCTTGGGCCTCACTGGGTACTACAGAAAGTTTGTTAAGAACTATGGGTCCATTGTGACACCACTTAATGACTTGACCTCCAAGAAAATGCCAAAGAAAGTTCAGTGGACAGTAAGCTGTCAAAAAGCATTTGATGACCTGAAGCAGGCCATGTGCAGTGCACCTATTCTGAAAAGTCCAGACTACTCCAAAGAGTTCATTGTCCAGACAGATGCTTCTGAGTTGGGTGTGGGAGCTGTTCTTTCACAACTTAATATAGATGGTCAAGACCAGCCCATTGCTTTTATAAGTAGAAGGCTGACCCCTAGAGAGAAACGTTGGTCAGCTATTGAGAGGGAGGCCTTTGCTGTGGTTTGGGCCCTGAAGAAGCTGAGGCCATACTTGTTTGGCACTCACTTCAAGATTCAGACCGACCATAAGCCCCTCTTGTGGCTAAATCAGATGAAGGGTGAAAATCCCAAACTTCTTAGGTGGTCCATTTCCCTACTTGGGATGGACTTCACAGTGGAACATAGACCTGGGACTGACCATGCCAATGCAGATGGACTCTCCAGATATTTCCACTTAGAACATGAAGACTCAACTGGTCAAGGTTAGTTTAATGTCCCTAAGTTTGGGGGGGGGGTTGTGTAGGAGAGTATGGTCTGCTTTCTATGTTCACCCCCACTTTTTGCTTTTGCTTTACTGGTTTTCGACTTAGATGTGGCTGTGGGCCTGCTAATCAGACCCACAGCCCTGCTGTTCTCTCTCTAAATTAATACTATGTACTCTAGGTGCATAACCCATTTGGATAGGATCACCTTATTGGCCCCTGTACAGTGTACCTTAGGTACCCAGGGCATAGGTGTACCCTAGGCCTGCCAGGGGCTGCAGCATGTATTATGCCACCCCTGGCCTGGCCTTCCATTATGACACAACTGGCTAATCACTCAGCTGGGGCAAGGTCGTGTAATCACCCCTTGCTTAGGTGTAGTATTCCTATATCTATCTTATATATAGACACATGTGTACCTATCAGCCACTCCTATGGCAGGCCTTAACAACCCTGGAGGCAGAGTGCATGGTATCATGTGAGCTGGTGCTCTAGCATGAGCTGAGCCTGTCTGCAGCTTTCGGAACCATGTCCTTACAGCTGTTCTATGATATAGCCTACCATATACTCAAAGTGCCTTATAATCTTAAACGGTTATGGTAACTATGGTTTGGCTTTATCAAAACATGTCGTGTAAGGTGTCTAACACTTTGGAATAATACCCCCATCCCATTTCTGGGGATGAGGATATTATCCCTCCCTTCTAGAGGGAGAAGACATGTTGAAACCTACTTACCCGGTTAAAGTTAACCAGCATCGCAAAATGGATGCTGCTGCCACGACACAAGTCTGACCTCCTGCTGCTGGGAGTGATCCCGGCACGGGAGGCTTGGACAATAGGTTTCCTGCCTTGGGAGGTGCGAGCACCACCCCAGACAGGCCTTAGTGTATTGGGGCAGGGAGGGATGAATGAAACGAGACACTGCCTGGGGCACACAAGGTGTCCTATGCATAGTCCAGTTCAAACCGGTGCTGGGGCACACCAGCCCCAGTCCTGGCGCGAAACTGGACAAAGGGAAGGGGGTGTAACCACCCCCCTCCCAGGTCCCACCCATAAGGCGTGACCTAGCAGGCAACCCGGCCCCCCAGATTAGTATAAGAGTGGTAGCTGGGCCCCAGGAGATTAGATTATCCTGAACCTGCAACTTGAACAGAAACTCTGGACCTTTGACATTCGACGAAAGAAGAAGACTGAAGAATCTTCCTTGTGGCCAAGCAGTGGCTACCCTGTGCAAACAGGCACCATCAAGAGACTTACCCTGAATGAATGAATGAATGAAATGAGTTTTGTCATGCGCAAACTTTGCCCAATGGGCGTCAAGGCGCCTAATTCAAATAATACAGCTCGCAAATCAAACCAGCATTCTCTCATTAGTAGGCTTTGGTAAAGTACCATGTCTTAAGGGCCTTTTTGAACAGATCAATTGAGGGAAGGGTTTTGACCTCAATAGGAAGAGAGTTTCAGAGCTTAGGGGCGGCAACAGAAAAAGCTCTCGCTCCCCATCTGGCTAGCCTTGTGCGGGGCACTACCAATTGAAATAACCCAGCAGATCGAAGAGATCTGGTTGGGATATAGCGGGTAAGCAGAGACCCAAGTGCATCGTCCGTGCCAGCCGCAAGAGCTCTGTATGTAAGACATAGAATCTTAAAAAAGACTCTATGCTGAACAGGGAGCCAATGAAGATCTCTCCTAGCAGTCGTGGCTGAAGATGCCAAGGGAAGGGCCAGAACAAAACGTGCTGCAGCATTCTGCATGATTTGCAGTCGATGGATAAGGCCCTTGTTGGACTCCACATACAGGGAGCTGCAATAATCGAGCCTGGGGCCAACAAGAGCGACTGAAATCTGCTTACGAGCCTGGAGAGAAAGATAGTTACGGATCCTATTTGGAATCCTGATAACACCCCAGCATGTGGCCACGGTCCTATTTACTTGGAGCATCATAGAGAGTGAGGTGACGAAGACCACGCCGAGGTTTCTGGCTGATTGGGAGGGAGTGGGGCAGGTGCCAAGAGATGAAGGCCACCACTCGCTCGACCAAACATCTTTCCCAAAGACCAAGACCTCTGTCTTGTCGCCGTTTAGCTTTAGGGAATTGATGATCATCCAATCTGCCACATGCTGCATGCATGACCTAAAGCTAATGGCGGATGTATGGACAGAGGAATGAGCCAGTGACACCATGATCTGGGTGTCGTCGGCGTAGGACACCACCTCCATCCCCTGCGATCTTACTAGTCTAGCAAGGGGGGCCACATAGATGTTAAACAGGGTCGGACTAAGGGCCGACTCCTGTGGCACCCCACATTGCAATGACTTGGCAGGGGAGAGGAAATTTCCAAGCTTTACTCTCTGTTCTCTACCAAGGAGAAAGGAGTTAAGAAGATTCAAGGCCGGCCCAGTAACCCCTGCCTCCCTAAGCCGAGATGTTAAAATGGCGGGAGACAGGGTATCGAACGCTGCTGTGAGATCTAATAGGACCAGTATTGTAGTTTGGCCACTATCCACTTTACGTCGGATGTTGTCTACTACAACAGTAAGTGCGGATTCGGTACTGTGGTACTTTCTGAATCCGTGCTGTGTGTTATCAAGATACTCACTGGTCTCAAGAAAAGTGGAGAGGTGGGAGTTGAGGTGTGCCTCCAACATTTTTGCAGGGGCAGGGAGCAGAGAGATTGGCCTGAAGTTTTTTTTTTTTTTTTTTTTTTAAACCTTTATTGACATTTCAACCAATAACAAGTATGGGCCTACAACCCCCGGGGCCGGCCGCTAAGCAGTCAGAGTAACAGAAATCAATATTTATCACAGGCAGCACCTCGGGGAGCAGAATCTCCATGCTGGTATACTCTCGGCCACTGAACAGCCCAAGTAGGAGACCAGGATACAAAAGGTTTTCATTTTATAATAAGGGAGGATGGAAGGATCAGGTGCCAAACAGTTTCCCGGCAGCAAGAAATGGCAGGTAGAATAATAAACGTCAACAATAAACAGCAATTTATCTAGTCAATGGCGCTGAAACTAAAAGTTCAGGATGTGGAGGAATATCACGGCCATTTGCGCCTGCAGTCCCCTGCCCTAAAACCCAGAAAACACCACGGGAATTGTGGCACACATGAAAACGCAGCGATTAACGACGAAGGAGTTCTACCATGCTGATCCCAGAAAAGAAAGACAAAGAAGTATAAGAGAAGAAAAAGGAGGCCATGGAAAAAAAGGGGTTAAAGACTAAAGGATCCCCTCCCCCAACCCCCCACCCTGCACCTCTGCAGATGAGTACGGCCCCCCCCCCCCAGCAGCGTGCCCGTCACCCCGGAACCAGACCCGAAATATAGAAGAAACAGAGAAAGAGGAGTAAGAAAAGAACCCCACCAGACGGGGGTGTAGAGAGAATATTAATAAACTGGAGGAGGGCCTTCAAAACACGCCCCCGGCTTCTCCCTCCCGCGCAATTTGTTTCCCCCCAAAGCAAACAATAAGCAACACAGAATCGACCAAATCAAAGAAGAATGGGGAGCATTATGCGCCTATTACACTAACAGTTATGCCGTGAGAGCACGCAACCCCTGAGCCCGCGCGTCTATTAGATGACCCCCTCTGGAGGATCAGCCTTATCCTTGGCCACTCTTTGCAAATCTACCCGTGCATACCCATCGACCCAGTGCCATGTCCAATGCTACAAAGAAGAGGAGCGTCCAAAAAAGAACAGGAAGCAACACACACAGGTAGGGTGGAAGTCTCTGATCACCAACACAGTCAGCAGTATGGAGAGTCGTCTTTCCCAGTGCTGCCCCAGGATCTGCACTGCACACAAGGTCCAAGAAGGCGAAATCAGCCAGAGCAGGCGACCGTTGCTGGAATGTTGCCTGGGTTACCGGAGGCCGCGCACGGGACAAGGCCACCCCCCCAAGACCTCCGGGACAGACCAGACCCACAGCCAGCCGATCACACGTTGAGATACTGTCCGGAGTTTCCAGCTGGTCACTATCCACAGGGGCGGCCACGACACTGTCCTCCTGTGTGCGGTGTAGGAAGTCCCCGTGTACCTGGGGACAGGCAGGCAGCAACTGTTCCGACGCTGATGCCACCCCATCAAGCTTACTCTCCAATACCCAGGCGCCGTGAACCAAGGTGGAATGAAGGGCACCGAGAGCCTCGAGAAGATCACCATACCCCAGCACAGCTCTCGGCGCGCGCTCCGCTACGCTCCTCATAGTCGCACACTTCCAATCGTGCTGCGACCCAGTGTACAGGATGGTAGACTTCGTCCTGTCAAGATGGCCGCTGGGTAGGTCCAACCCAGATTGGGACCAGGACTCAGGGACAAGCGCCTCAGGTTCCATGTCACTGGAGTCAGGGTTTCGGGGGCAGGCAAAAAATATACCCGGTGTGTGGTCACGGGCAGCAATCATCCCCACCACGGATCTGCGCCCGCGAAAATCCGGGAGCAGTCCGCAAGAATCAGGGCGAGTTGCGGGCGGCGGCCGGGCAGCTCACCGGCGAAGGCTAAGGCAATCACCGGGGAATCTTGGATTAGCCACCTCGGGCATGCACTCGTTCCGCTACGCTTAGTGGTAGGTGTGAGAAGTTGGCCTGATGTATGATGTCTCTAGTTATAGTGTACACCTTATATCAGTCCAAATACCCTTATGGTGAAGACCCAATGATATCTTTAGGATGAGGGATTGCTTAGTGGACCATGAGACAAGGGGTAACCGTGCCAGTGCTGGTTCTTCCTTATATGGCCACTCAGGCAATAGAGGCTTACCTTGTCAAGGCCAGCCTTATCTCCTTTCGTTTGGGGGGGGGTTGTGTAGGAAGGTGGATATCTGACTATGGTTACCCCCAACTTTTTGCCTAGTGTCTAGCTGGTTTTTCGACTTAGTTGGCCTGAGATCCTGCCATTCAGGGTCTCAGGCTGTCTGCTCTCTCCTTAAAATGGACTCCATGTACCCTAGGTACATAACCAATTGGTAAGGATCACCTTAGTGGACCCTGTACAGTGTACCCTAGGTACCCAGGGCATAGGTGTACCCTAGGCCTCCCAGGGGCTGCAGCATGTATTATGCCACCCCTGGTCTGGCCTTCCAATCAGACACAACTGGCTGATCACTCAGCTGGGGCAAGGTCGTGTAATCACCCCTTGCTTAGATATAGTATACCTATATCTACCCTTATAGACACATGTGTACCTATCAGTCACTCCTATGGCAGGCCTTAACAATCCTGGAGGCAGAGTGCTTGGTAACATGTGAGATGGTGCTCTAGCATGAGCTGAGCCTGTCTGCAGCTTTCGGAACCATGTCCTTATAGCTGTTCTATGATATAGCCTACCATATACTCTTAAAGTGCCTTATAATCTTAAACGGTTATGGTAACTATGGTTGGGCTGTATCAAAACATGTCGTGTAAGGTGTCTAACACTTTGGAATAATACCCCCATACCATTTCTGGTGATGAGGATATTATTCCTCCCTTCTAGAGGGAGAGACATGTTAAAATCCTACTTTGCTGTGTAACCTCTGACCAAAGCCTCAGCATCACAAAATGGATGCTGCTGCCACGACACAAGTCTGACCTCCTGCAGCTGGGAGTGATCCCAGCCAGGGAGGCCTGGACAATAGGTTTCCTGCTTGGGGAGGTGCTAGCACCTCCCCAGACAGCCTTTAGTGTATTGGGGCAGGGTGGGCTGAAAGGAATGAGACATGCCTGGGGCACACAAGGTGTTCCTTGCATAGTCCAGTTCAAACCGGCGCTGGGGCACTCCAGCCCCAGCTCTGGCGCGAAACTGGACAAAGGGAAGCGGGTGTAACCACCCCCTCCCAGGTCCCACCCATAAGGCGTGACCTAGCAGGTATCCCAGCCCCCCAGATTAGTATAAGAGTGGGAGTTGGGCCTCAAGACTTTAGATTATCCTGAACCTGCAAAACTGAACAGAAACTCTGGACCTTCGACATTCGACGAAAGAAGAAGACTGAAGAATCTCCCTTGTAGCCAAGGAGTGGCTACCCTGTGCAAACAGGCACCATCAAGAGACTACCCTTTGCTTTGTGAAACGTTCGACGAGGAACCGACTGCAGAGCCCGACCAGAGCCTTGATTTCCAGACTTCTCCGACCCTCATCCACATCTGCAGCAGAGCTGAGATCCGTGGAGGCGACGAGCGACGTGGGACCGGCTACCTGGGAAAAGTGGCTAGTAACTTACAGCGCAGCTTCTGAGGTACCCTCGAAGTTGTGCACCGGGGATTGAGAAGCCCCAACCCCAAGCACCATCTGCACCGAAGACCAGCCCCCCACACTCCACGAGTCCTGCGTGGGGCCCTTCAGCATTTTCCTGCTTGCCGCGTCTGTCCGGTTGCTTGCCCGCTGGCTAGTGGCCTCTGTGACGACGCTCCCTGAAATCTTCTGCGCTGGTTTGGCTCCTCCAGACTGGCTCCCGCTTCTCTGCAAAGAAGAAGCACCCCAGACCTTCCTGGTCTGCACCAGAAGCAAGTCCCTTGTTCTTCGTGGGTTCCGCTTGCCAAGGCTTGGTGAGTCCTAGTCCAACTTCGACGCCGCCGACAGCAAGAGCCTTCGTGGGACAGCTCGCCTCCTGGTCCTGGTCGTCCTCGACGCTTCCTGGTCCTCCTGGCTGCAGCGACAAGCTTCACCTTCACCTGCAACTCTTCACGACATCGCCTGGTTCCTTCCTGGTTCCACGTGGTCACTGGCTAGTGACCTTGACTCTGTCCCCTCTGCTTGCAGGTTTCTTCTCTTCTTGATCCCAGCCTTGGGATCCACCGGACACTCTTCACTGACTGCCTGTCAGCATCTTTCTTCAGGCATCCATAGGAGTCGACGACGAAAACGACGCATCTTCACCCCTATGCACCCGCAGCCTGTGGGCTAGGTAACTTGGGTACTCCGGTGCTCATCAGGATAGTGACTATCCTAGTGTCTAGTTTTCAAGTCTCAACTTCCTAGCTACTCCGGAAGTGTCCTAAATCTATCTATTTCTAAACTGTAACATTGCTATTGACTTTTACGCATTACGCGTGAGTGTTTCCACTCTGCACACGAATCCCGTGGGCCTCCCACTTCCTAACTAACGCTAGTGTAGTGTAGCCCCAGCGATTCCCTAGGCCTAGGCCTATTCTATTTCCGTGACAGTGGTCCTTATACCACTTATTTAGTATATGGTTTGCGTGGCCCCTAGGGCCTAACTGTATTACTTACCTGTGTGACTTACTGTATGCATTAATAAGACTGTGTTGTACTTACCTCTAAACTCATAAAGAGTGCTGAGGGGTTGCTTAGAATAAATACACTTTATTTTATATATATATCTGTTGTGGTGTCCTTTCATTTGGTATTCAAGGGATTATATATGGTATCACAGCTGGCTTCACATGCCATTCAGAGTTTAGCCTAAGACTGCTCTTGTCCATGCTACCACTAGGATAGCTGGTCTATAAGGTTGACTTTACAACCAATCACCATAAGGGTATTTGGACTGATATAAGGTGTACACTATAACTAGTGACATCATACATCAGGCCAACTTCTCACATTGGTGGCAGCGGTGGGATCTGAGCTTGCTGTTGTAATACCATTGTAATCTTGAGATACTAAATTGAAAGATCACACAGATATTGTCTAGGTACATATAACATAGATTATTATACTTAAGTCCTACTGGACTTTGTAGTTGTAGGTTGAAGGGAGTAACACACCCTGACTACAACTACTAGAAAGGTTTAGTAGATACAACTAGTGTAGGTAGGTGCACACACCACACCCTCACTAGATCATGTCTCTGAGAGTAGATCAAGTAGATGCTCTCTCAGGAGGGGCAGGTCTGCAGAAGACCCCCTCTAGGTATGATACCTTAACATTCCAGGAGATGAGACAATTGTGTACCTCCAGAGGAATAAAACAGGGTGCAAACCCTACCCTCCTTCAGTTAAGACAACTCCTAGAGGAGTATGATGCTCAGAGGGCATCTCAGGAAGGTGCCCTAGGCACAGAGGAGGGTCTACCCACCACAGAGGAGTCAGATGGGGCTTCAGATGGGGAGGTAGACAGCCAGAGCCAAGTAAGGAGACTTAGCCAGGCTAACTTAAGTTTACATGGGAGTTTGCATGGGGTCCCCCCATACAGACCCACAAGTAGACATTCACAGAGAAGCAGGAGGGACAGATCCCCTTCAAGGGAATCCATCCACTCCCATGTTTCTAGCATCTCTAATGCTTCCTCTCACAGGGGAATGACTTCACCTGAGAGAAAGGAGCATAAAGCCAGAATGAGGGAAGCTAATCTGAGGATTCAGAGGGAAGAAATTGCCCTTGCCAAGGAGAAGCTTGCTCTGGCTAGAGAGCAAAAATTGTGTGGGTCAGAACCCACTGGTGGCAGCAACATCCCTAGAGATAGGGATAGGTCTTATGACCATAGAAACCTAAGCAAGATAGTCCCCCCATATCAGAATGGGGATGACATCCACAAATGGATGACTGCTTTGGAGAGGGCCTGCAAAGTGCAGCAGGTACCCCAAAGTCAGTGGGCAGCTATCTTGTGGCTCTCCTTTTCTGACAAAGGTAGAGACAAGCTCCTCACAGTCAGTGATGAGGATGCAAACAATTACAAAGTCCTGAAGAGTGCTCTGATAGATGGGTTTGGCTTAACCACTGAGCAATATAGGTTGTTGTTCAGAGACACCCAGAAGACACAGACACAGGACTGGTCTGATTTTGTGGATTGTGCCACTAAGGCTTTGGAAGGTTGGCTAAATGGCAGCAAGGTGCAGGACTATACAGGATTGTACAACTTGATTATGAGGGAGCAGATCCTTAATAATTGTCAGAACCAGCTTCTCCATCAACACCTGGTAGACTCAGATTTGACCTCTCCCCAAGAATTGGGAAAGAGGGCAGATAAATGGGTCAGGACCAGGATTAGGCCTAAAAATCAGGGTGGTGACCAAAAGAAAGATACCACCAAGCCTCAAGACAAGGGTGGGGATAAAGCAAAAGAGAAATCTTCCTCAGGGCCCCAAAACTCCACACAGGGTGGTGGGTCCCAAGCTCCCTCCTCTACCACAGTTAAAAAGCCTTACTGCCATGTGTGTAAAACACCTGGGCATTGGAAAACTGACAGCAGTTGTCCACAGGCTAAAAACAAAACTGTTCCTCCAACTACTCCTGTCACACCACCTATTACTGTCAGCAGTAATCCCCCAGGTGGTGGGAGTGCCCCCAAAAATTTGGTTGGGTTTTCTTGGGGAACACAGGGGGATCCTGGCTTAGCCAATTCCCCTACAGCAGCTACTCTTGTCTGTGATGGTGGCATGGGGTTTGCCAACTTCACTGCCTGTCCCAACACTTTGGGTAGGTACAGACAGGAACCCTACATCAATGGTAGAAAAGCTGAGGCCTACAGAGACACTGGAGCTAGCATCACTATGGTGGCCCATAGGCTAGTTCCCTCTGAGCAGCTTTTGCCTGGTTTCTCATACCAGGTAACTAACATTGATGGCAAACAGACCAGTCATCCCATGGCAGAGGTATGTCTCAGCTGGGGAGGTGTCACTGGCCCTAAAAGGGTGGCAGTGTCTCCAACCTTGCCTGTGGACTGCTTGCTGGGGAATGACTTAGAACTCTCAGCTTGGGCTGGAGTTGAACAAGACACCCATTCCAAAATGGTAGGCCTTTCCAAAAAGGGTAGTGGGGTTGTGCCAGTCACAACCCCTGTCCAAGTAGCTTTCCTCCCTGAAAAGGTTGGAAGGGCAGTGGTAGCCACAGCCCAGGCACAGACAGACTTCCCTGTAGGGACTGGCAGAGCTGTGACAGTCACAGCTCAAACCCAAACTGAGTGCCTTCCTGAAAAGGTTGGCAAGGCTGTAATGGTCTCAGCCCACACTCAGACTGATATAGGTGTAGTGAAGCCTGAAACTATGGATCACTCCACACAGACAGAGAGTAGTGGGGAGGAAGAAAAGTCTCCCTCTCCCCAGACATTAGGAAAAGGTCAGCCTCCTCAGGGATCTGACCTCACCCCTTGTGAAGGAACTGCCCCAGAGGTAGCCAGGCCTGGCCTGGCAGAGCCTCTGATGTCAGTGGCCCCTTCCAAGGTGGGACCCAGTCTGGTGCAGGTAGCCTGCCTCTCTCTACCCTGCCTCAGTCAGCCCAGGGCTGCAGAGGTCAGGGAGGCCAGTGGACCCCAAGAGGGCCCCTGTCCACAAGAACCCCCCCTTCAAAAGAATGAGGATTGCCTGGTTAGTTGCCCTAGCCAGGTGATGGGTAAAAACATTCCTGAGGGATCCCCTTCCCAGGTAGTTAGGGACCTCCCCCAGAGGGATTCTGTTGGGCACAGGCAAACATGGGACCTTAGGGCCCCAAACCTGACCTGTCCCTCCAGTAAGCCCACCAAAGGGACCCAGCCTCCAGCTTTAGGTAGCCAGAGGCTGACCCTGAGAGCACAGTGCAACTCAGTTAGAGAAAGAAAGGCATCCATGGTGGAGGATGATTGGAGGAAGCTGAGGCCTCACTTTGAGGACACTCACTTCAGTACTCCATCTCAACACCAGCCTTTTACTTTGCAAAGACACACCAAAGGTAGAGATTCCCTATGGTGGAGACCCTATGATATCTTTAGGATGAGGGATTGCTTAGTGGACCATGAGACAGGGGGTAACCGTGCCAGTGCTGGTTCTTCCTTATATGGCCACTCAGGCAATAGAGGCTTACCTTGTCAAGGCCAGCCTTATCTCCTTTCGTTTGGGGGGGGGTTGTGTAGGAAGGTGGATATCTGACTATGGTTACCCCCAACTTTTTGCCTAGTGTCTAGCTGGTTTTTCGACTTAGTTGGCCTGAGATCCTGCCATTCAGGGTCTCAGGCTGTCTGCTCTCTCCTTAAAATGGACTCCATGTACCCTAGGTACATAACCAATTGGTAAGGATCACCTTAGTGGACCCTGTACAGTGTACCCTAGGTACCCAGGGCATAGGTGTACCCTAGGCCTCCCAGGGGCTGCAGCATGTATTATGCCACCCCTGGTCTGGCCTTCCAATCAGACACAACTGGCTGATCACTCAGCTGGGGCAAGGTCGTGTAATCACCCCTTGCTTAGATATAGTATACCTATATCTACCCTAATATATAGACACATGTGTACCTATCAGTCACTCCTATGGCAGGCCTTAACAATCCTGGAGGCAGAGTGCTTGGTAACATGTGAGATGGTGCTCTAGCATGAGCTGAGCCTGTCTGCAGCTTTCGGAACCATGTCCTTATAGCTGTTCTATGATATAGCCTACCATATACTCTTAAAGTGCCTTATAATCTTAAACGGTTATGGTAACTATGGTTGGGCTGTATCAAAACATGTCGTGTAAGGTGTCTAACACTTTGGAATAATACCCCCATACCATTTCTGGTGATGAGGATATTATTCCTCCCTTCTAGAGGGAGAGACATGTTAAAATCCTACTTTGCTGTGTAACCTCTGACCAAAGCCTCAGCATCACAAAATGGATGCTGCTGCCACGACACAAGTCTGACCTCCTGCAGCTGGGAGTGATCCCAGCCAGGGAGGCCTGGACAATAGGTTTCCTGCTTGGGGAGGTGCTAGCACCTCCCCAGACAGCCTTTAGTGTATTGGGGCAGGGTGGGCTGAAAGGAATGAGACATGCCTGGGGCACACAAGGTGTTCCTTGCATAGTCCAGTTCAAACCGGCGCTGGGGCACTCCAGCCCCAGCTCTGGCGCGAAACTGGACAAAGGGAAGCGGGTGTAACCACCCCCTCCCAGGTCCCACCCATAAGGCGTGACCTAGCAGGTATCCCAGCCCCCCAGATTAGTATAAGAGTGGGAGTTGGGCCTCAAGACTTTAGATTATCCTGAACCTGCAAAACTGAACAGAAACTCTGGACCTTCGACATTCGACGAAAGAAGAAGACTGAAGAATCTCCCTTGTAGCCAAGGAGTGGCTACCCTGTGCAAACAGGCACCATCAAGAGACTACCCTTTGCTTTGTGAAACGTTCGACGAGGAACCGACTGCAGAGCCCGACCAGAGCCTTGATTTCCAGACTTCTCCGACCCTCATCCACATCTGCAGCAGAGCTGAGATCCGTGGAGGCGACGAGCGACGTGGGACCGGCTACCTGGGAAAAGTGGCTAGTAACTTACAGCGCAGCTTCTGAGGTACCCTCGAAGTTGTGCACCGGGGATTGAGAAGCCCCAACCCCAAGCACCATCTGCACCGAAGACCAGCCCCCCCACACTCCACGAGTCCTGCGTGGGGCCCCTTCAGCATTTTCCTGCTTGCCGCGTCTGTCCGGTTGCTTGCCCGCTGGCTAGTGGCCTCTGTGACGACGCTCCCTGAAATCTTCTGCGCTGGTTTGGCTCCTCCAGACTGGCTCCCGCTTCTCTGCAAAGAAGAAGCACCCCAGACCTTCCTGGTCTGCACCAGAAGCAAGTCCCTTGTTCTTCGTGGGTTCCGCTTGCCAAGGCTTGGTCTGGGGTGCTTCTTCTTTGCAGAGAAGCGGGAGCCAGTCTGGAGGAGCCAAACCAGCGCAGAAGATTTCAGGGAGCGTCGTCACAGAGGCCACTAGCCAGCGGGCAAGCAACCGGACAGACGCGGCAAGCAGGAAAATGCTGAAGGGCCCCACGCAGGACTCGTGGAGTGTGGGGGGCTGGTCTTCGGTGCAGATGGTGCTTGGGGTTGGGGCTTCTCAATCCCCGGTGCACAACTTCGAGGGTACCTCAGAAGCTGCGCTGTAAGTTACTAGCCACTTTTCCCAGGTAGCCGGTCCCACGTCGCTCGTCGCCTCCACGGATCTCAGCTCTGCTGCAGATGTGGATGAGGGTCGGAGAAGTCTGGAAATCAAGGCTCTGGTCGGGCTCTGCAGTCGGTTCCTCGTCGAACGTTTCACAAAGCAAAGGGTAGTCTCTTGATGGTGCCTGTTTGCACAGGGTAGCCACTCCTTGGCTACAAGGGAGATTCTTCAGTCTTCTTCTTTCGTCGAATGTCGAAGGTCCAGAGTTTCTGTTCAGTTTTGCAGGTTCAGGATAATCTAAAGTCTTGAGGCCCAACTCCCACTCTTTTACTAATCTGGGGGGCTGGGATACCTGCTAGGTCACGCCTTATGGGTGGGACCTGGGAGGGGGTGGTTACACCCGCTTCCCTTTGTCCAGTTTCGCGCCAGAGCTGGGGCTGGAGTGCCCCAGCGCCGGTTTGAACTGGACTATGCAAGGAACACCTTGTGTGCCCCAGGCATGTCTCATTCCTTTCAGCCCACCCTGCCCCAATACACTAAAGGCTGTCTGGGGAGGTGCTAGCACCTCCCCAAGCAGGAAACCTATTGTCCAGGCCTCCCTGGCTGGGATCACTCCCAGCTGCAGGAGGTCAGACTTGTGTCGTGGCAGCAGCATCCATTTTGTGATGCTGAGGCTTTGGTCAGAGGTTACACAGCAAAGTAGGATTTTAACATGTCTCTCCCTCTAGAAGGGAGGAATAATATCCTCATCACCAGAAATGGTATGGGGGTATTATTCCAAAGTGTTAGACACCTTACACGACATGTTTTGATACAGCCCAACCATAGTTACCATAACCGTTTAAGATCATAAGGCACTTTAAGAGTATATGGTAGGCTATATCATAGAACAGCTATAAGGACATGGTTCCGAAAGCTGCAGACAGGCTCAGCTCATGCTAGAGCACCATCTCACATGTTACCAAGCACTCTGCCTCCAGGATTGTTAAGGCCTGCCATAGGAGTGACTGATAGGTACACATGTGTCTATATATTAGGGTAGATATAGGTATACTATATCTAAGCAAGGGGTGATTACACGACCTTGCCCCAGCTGAGTGATCAGCCAGTTGTGTCTGATTGGAAGGCCAGACCAGGGGTGGCATAATACATGCTGCAGCCCCTGGGAGGCCTAGGGTACACCTATGCCCTGGGTACCTAGGGTACACTGTACAGGGTCCACTAAGGTGATCCTTACCAATTGGTTATGTACCTAGGGTACATGGAGTCCATTTTAAGGAGAGAGCAGACAGCCTGAGACCCTGAATGGCAGGATCTCAGGCCAACTAAGTCGAAAAACCAGCTAGACACTAGGCAAAAAGTTGGGGGTAACCATAGTCAGATATCCACCTTCCTACAGTAGGAACGACCACGGCGAAATGTAGGCCGATATTCTCACCGCTCCGGTTAGTCCGACTCCACCCAGTCAGCAAAGGCCGCTGTTGTTGAACTGCCGCCCGGCCATGTTATCCACTCGAGGTCCCGGTTCCAGGGTTGCACAGGCCGCAAACTTTAAATGGACATTTCTCCGGCGATACCGCCGCCAGAAACTTCGGAGTCACACGATCGGTTGCCGCTCTCATTCACCAACACGGGCATATAGCGCAGGCTAAGGATCTCATGCAGGATATCTGTGCGGGATGCGGAGGTTCACGGAGCCGGGAGCCTACGCTGCCATCCCGGTCACCATCTTGGCTCCTCCTGGCCTGAAGTTTTTAAGAAGGCCAGGATCCAAAGACGGTTTCTTAAGGAGAGGCTTTACAATAGCCTTCTTCCACACTGGTGGAAAGGAACCCTGGACAATAGCCCTATTCATGACTTCCAACATGGGCGGAAGAATGCTGTTTCTGCACTCCTTCAGTGTTTTTAGCGGTAAAGGATCCATTGGGGAGGAAGATTTAGTCCTATCGAGTAGGAGGTTCAGTCCTTCCAAAGACAATAAGGGAAATTGCCTGAATAATTTGGAAGGGCCTTCACCCAAAGTGTCCAGATTGGCTATAGAAGAAGGAATATCCTTATCCAAGGAGTGGCATTGGGCTTCTAAGGCGATGTGAATGTCCGAGATTTTGCTGTGAAAGAAGTCAGAGATGTTATCACAAAGATCCTGAGAGCTAACTACAGGATCAGGGAGTTGGAGAGAGCATAGTGAATCAGCAATTTTAAAGAGTTCCCTGGATGAGGTTAGGGAACCTGTAAGATTGGAAAAGTACTCCTGCTTTTCCACTACAACTCTCTGTTTGTAGTCCCGTAAAGCGGACTTATGAACCTCTCGATCTTTCGGATCCCAGGATTTCCTCCAGCTTCTCTCGCTGCTCCTACACCCCTGCCTTAGGAGTCTCTGCTTTGCTGAAGTTCTACGAGGGACCGACTGCAGAGCCTGACCAGAGCCTTGACTTCCAGACTTCTCCGACCCTGATCCACATCCACAGCCGAGCTGAGATCCGTGGAGGCGACGAGAGACGTGGGACCGGCTACCTGGGAAAAGTGGCGAGTATCTTCCAGCGCAGCTTCTGAGGCCCCCTCGAAGTTGTGCACCGGGGATTGAAAAGCCCCAACCCCAAGCACCATCTGCACCGAAGATCAGCCCCCCACACTCCACGAGTCCTGCGTGGGGCCCTTCTGCATTTTCCTGCTTGCCGCGTCTGTCCGGTTGCTTGCCCGTTGGCTAGCGGCCTTTGCGACGACACACCTTCGAATCTTCACTGCTGGTTTGGCTCCTCCAGACTGGCTCCTGCACCTCTGCAAAAGAGAAGCACCCCAGACCTTCCTGGTCTGCACCAGAAGCAAGTCCTCCATTCTTCGTGGGTTCCGCTTGCCAAGGCTTGGTGAGTCCTAGTTCGACTTCGACGCCGCCGACAGCAAGAGCCTTCGTGGGACAGCTCGCCTCCTGGTCCTGGTCGTCCTCGACGTCTCCTGGTACCCGTGGCTGTTGCGACAAGCTTCACCTCTTCACCTGCAATCTCCCGACATCGCCTGGTTCCTTCCTGGTTCCACGTGGTCACTGGCTAGTGACCCTGACTCTGTCCCTTCTGCTTGCAGGTATCCTTCCTTCTTGATCCTGGCCTTGGGATCCACCGGACACTCTGCACTGACTGCCTGTCAGCAACTTTCCTTCAGGCATCCATAGAAGTCCACGACGAAACCGGACGCAAGTTCACACCTATGCACCCGCAGCCCGTGGGCTAGGTAACTTGGGTACTTCGGTGCTCACAAGGGTATTGACTATCCTAGGGTCTAGTTTCCGAGTCTCGACTTTCTAGCTACACCAGAAGTGTCCTAAAACTGTTTATTTCAGAACTGTACTATTTCTATCGATTATACGCATTACGCGTGAGTGTTTCCACTCTGCACCTGAATCCCGTGGGCCTCCCACTTCCTAACCTTGGGTAGTGTAGTGTAGCCCCAGCGATTCCCCAGGCCTAGGCCTATTCTATTTCCGTGACAGTGGTCCTTATACCACTTCTTTAGTATATGGTTTGCGTGGCCCCTAGGGCCTAACTGTATTACTTACCTGTGTGACTTAATGTATGCTTGAATAAGACTGTGTTGTACTTACCTCGAATCTCATAAAGAGTGCTGAGGGTTTGACTAGAATAAATACACTTTATTTTATATATATATCTGTTGTGGTGTCCTTTCATTTGATATTCAAGGGATTATATATGGTATCACAGCTGGCTTCACATGCCATTCAGAGTTTAGCCTAAGACTGCTCTTGTCCATGCTACCACTAGGATAGCTGGTCTATAAGGTTGACTTTACAACCAATCACCATAAGGGTTGTTTGGACTGATATAAGGTGTACACTAGAACTAGTGACATCATACATCAGGCCAACTTCTCACAGCGGTCACATCAGCTGCTGTCTTTAAAATGTTGGCGTGATCGTCAGGCAGGGCCGAAAAAAAGGAGGGGTCCCAAAACGCTTTTAATCCATGTTAATTTCTATAGGAAACTGTTGACGCAGCTACAGCCCGAACTGATGAACGGAATTTCTCCAGATTTGGCAAAAAGGTAGCTCTTAGTCTAGAGTGCACTCTTTTTGTTAAATGCTGTAAATACATTCAGTAGTTCAATATACAACTGTGGCTGTGGTAGATCCGCAAACCTTCCCGATCTTGTGCCTGAGATTTGATTGCCTGCCAACACTTCAAACCAGGAAGTGTTGGCAGCCATCTTGTGACTTGGTTGAACAGAGTCACAAGAAAAAAATGAAAAAATAAGAAAAAGGGGCAGGGTAGAAACACTCTGACCCCCTAGGCCTGTTCAAGTGGGTCCCACAGGGACCCCCAGGGCCAAAAAAGCATGTTTTTTATTATTTTCGGTGGGATTTGCGGTAGATCCGCGATTCCAGATGAAAATGTAAAAAAAAAAACTAAGCATGGGCTTCCGCACTTTGTTTCCTTTAGGCTCCCAGGTGAGCCAGGTTCCCACAGCCCCGGGGACCGACACCTTCCCAGGGCTAATACTTTAGAAATGCGGGGGGCACATGGCCCACCCGCAGCCCCGGGGACCACCACCTCCCCATGGCTATTTGTACAAAAATACATGGGGGGCTCCAGCCACCACACGCAGCCCTGGGGACCTCCACCTCCCTGTGGCTCTGTTTGCAATATTGTGTGGGGGGCTCCTGCCACCCTACACAGCCCTGGGGACCGTCACCTCTGTGGAGCTCTGTTAAACAAGCATTTGCAATGCAATCGGTCTTGTCTTTGGGACCTTATATGTATTTAGCTATGCTAGCCTGGGTGCTGAAACATCTACTGTTTTTTAACATGGAGGGAAAGTAAGCACCAAACTGCGTGGCAAGCTAGGTATGGGAACACATGGAGAGAAATATTGCCTTTCAGTGGGAAATGGTATAGTCCAAAGCTCTGTTTTAAATATAAAATCAGGGCCTTCGGTGGTCATATCACTGAAAATCCAAGATTTGAAAAAATATTATTGTCTACGGGTGCTCACAGAAGACAATTTCTATGGACTGGAATCTCGAGAATGCTAAAGGGATTCTGGTATTTGACTGACCTCTGCTGGTCGTTTCCGATCAAGAAAGTTTAATAGAGGCAGTTGCCAGAAAAATTAAAAAAATAAAGTCCCTCAGCAGAAAGCAATTCTGGTATTCTACTCACCTCTACTGGTCGTTTTTTTATCAAGATCATTAAATAGAGGCAGTTGAACAAGCAGAAATCAATTCTGATATTTTACTGACCTCTACTGGTCGTTTTCTATCAAGACAGTAAAATAGAGGCAGTTGAACAGAAAAAAAGTCCCTAAGCGGAAGCAGACCAGTCCTAGGGCTGATCTCCAGAGCCCACAAAGTACATTTGCATATAAGTATATACTAAAGTATATACAAGAGGTCTCAAATGCTCGACCTGAAAATAATGTGTGGGGGGCTCCAGCCCCCTCACACAGCCCCGGGGACCAACACCTCCCCGGGGCTATTTCAAAGATGGGAGGGGGGCCGCACGGCCCCCCTCCTGGAGCCGTAAATGGCCCTGGGACCACCACCCCACAGGGCCGGCTCCAGCAATGTCATCAGTGATGTCATCAGTGAAGCCACTGACCATGTCCTGAGTGATGTAATATGTGACATCATTAGCAGTGCATTGTGGGGAGCGACTTATAGCTAGCTCAGCTAGCTATAACGGCAGACTTTCTCTGGTTTTGTATGAATATAATCTGATCCTAACTATAACATCTCTGTAACCTTAGTTTTTTTAAGTGAACATATATATATATATATATATATATATATACACACACATATATATATATATATATATATATATATATATATATTATCTACTGGCAGTCGCCAGTAGATAGTTATAGTTAGGACCGTGTTTCCATAGGAAATCCGCAACATTCTAATTTGGAATAACTTTGGCGCCGGTTGACGAATCCTCGCGAAATTTTCAAAATAGGTGGGGCGCTCTGCTCCGGTCCTACCCTGAAAGTCTCGGGGGGATTTGTCAAGCGGGGGCTGAGAAAAAAGGGGGTCCCAAAACGCGTTTTCCCCATGCAATTTTCCATAGGGACATTTAGTCCAAGGTACAGCCCGAACAGCTGAACAGAATTACTTGAAATTTGGCAGAGAGGTAGTCCTCAGCTCAGGGATGTGCCTTTTGCATATATGAAGTCAATCTGTTCAGTAGTTCCTGAGAAAATTGCAGTTAAAAGCACATACATATCTATAGCCTCGCACCGTGCGCGCACCGTGCGAGCACCCTAACGTGCGCGAGCGTAATTCTGATTGGTGGTTACATGTTAGTCAACGTTCGAATCGGTCGAAATCAGGAAGTGTCGGCCGCCATTTTGTTTGTTTTCAGTGCGAGAGTGAAAAAGGAAGGTGGCGAACGTGAAAAGGGGGCAGGGTAGAGAGTTCCTGACCCCCTAGCCTTTTTCAAGGGGTCCCTGAAGGACCCCGAAGGCAGAAAAAAACATAAATTTTTTTTTTTTAAATCGCGGGGGTGCGCGCACCGTGCGCGCACGGTGAAAAACCAACAACAAAAAAAAAATTTAGACTTTTTTTTTTAATACGTAGTTTATTGTAAACTAAATATATAAAAAAAATAATAATACATACATAACTTAGCATTTAAAAAACCTTTGAAATTCACTGAAAAAACCATAGGTTTCACACACGTTATAGTTAGGAATTAGCATTTAAAAAACCTTGCAAGTTCACTTAAAAAACCATAGGTTTCACACATGTTATAGTTAGGTGGATATTTCACTTGTAAAAAACCAATGAAATACCCCCGTTATAGTTAGTTCAGATAACTATAACTCGCGCGGCCGACACTCTATCACAAGGATGATGTCATCAGTGATGTCATGAGTGATGCCACTGACCATGTCATGAGTGATGTAATATGTGACGTCATCAGCAGTGGATTGCGGTCGCGCGAGTTATAGTTATCTGAACTAACTATAACGGGGGGTTTTCATTGTTTTTTTACGAGTGAAATATACACCTAACTATAACATGTGTGAAACCTATGGTTTTTTAAGTGAATATATATATATATACACACACACACAAACACATACATGGTGTAGAATGGCAGGGGGTGGAGGATTGAATAGGTGTGTGACTGACTGTATAAGTTAGTGATTACATGTGTGTTACTGAATGCATGGGTTAGTGACTAAACTGTGTGAATGTCTATCAGTCTCTCAGTTGTTGAGTAAGCTGCTGCATGGGTTGATGATTAGGTACATGACTGTCTATATGGGTTACTTTTGGTTGCATGAGTATCTGTATGGGTGCCTCAGTGTTTGTGTGTGTGGGTGGGTGGGCGGTGTGTGACTTTCTGCCTACATGTGTGAGTGGATAATTTACTGGGTGTATGGGTTCACTAGTGCATGTGGAAATAGCTGTATAGGTGAGTGAGTGTGTGTATAAGTATGTTGGTGAGCGAATGTATGTCTCACTGGTATATGTGTGAGTAACTACATATGTGAAAGGCAGTATATGTGAGTGTTGGAGTATATAAATGACTATATGTGAGAGTGAGTAATTGTGAGAGTGGCAGTATAAATGAGTGTGTGCTTGTGTCAGTGATTGTATAAGAGAGTAAGTATATGTTAGTATCTGCATGAATAGGTTAGATAGTGAATGTATAACTGTATAGGTGAGTAAATGGCAGTGTTATTGATTCTTTACATGTCTTGCTAGGTGTGTCAATAACTATGGATGAGTGACGGTGTATGAGTGTATAGGTGTATGAGTACATAGAATAGTTCTGTATTGATGAGTGACTGCATGTATGAGTAACTGTATGGGTGAATGAATGAATGTGTGTGTATAGCTAGGAATTAGTCAGTGGGTATATTGTAACTGCTATTGATTTGTCTAAGGTTTCTGTATTTTGGAGTGGGTGTATCAAAGGTTATATTCGGATGTGAGGAGGTGCATCAGATTATCACGTGGATGATGTCATCAGTGATGTAATTTGAGATATCATCAGTGATGTCATCAGTGCTGTCACTGACCATGTCATGAGTGATGTAATAATTGACGTCATCAGCAGTGCATTGCGTTGGCGCGAGTTATAGTTAGCTCTACTAACTATAACGTACAAATTTCTCTGGTTTTGTACGAGTGAAATGTCCAACTAACTATAACGTCCCTGAAACCTATGGTTTTTCCAGTGAATTTCAAAGGTTTTTTAAATGCTAATTTCTAATTATAATGTTCATTAAACCGATAGTTTTTTCAGTGATTTTAAATGATCATTCTATTCTCAACCTGGTGAAAACAGCCGATATCGCCAGTTTTCCAGCAATAGCTTCCGCAAAAAATAATCGCCACAAATGAGAGCAACAACTAACGCTAATAATATGCAGAGTAGGCGTTCCTGTGCAAAAATAACACGAAAACAACACTTCCCGATATTTTCAATGAGCATACAAATCTGCGGTGCGATCCTAAAACAGGCGATAAGCTGCGTTAGCAGTAGGAATGTAACATCTGCCTTTTACTAGTGGAAAGTAGGACGACTACCTACAGTGTGAAAAGGAGCCCAGCCCAGAATCACATCTGAAGACCAACATATGTCATAGAGCTACTGATCATGCACTTTCGACCCCCAAGAAGGCCACAAAACTCACTGCCATCACCCTCAGGACCTCCCCCTGGACTTTCCAAAAACGGCATGGCCCCTCAGCTACACAATAGCTGAATGTTGGGAGATGTAGCAAGCAAACATGTTTGAAGGACGCAAGTCACCCACCAATAATAATAAACACAATACCAAGTGTAGCGGTGATGTGCTGGACAGACCTCACTATGCAGAGCACAAACCTCTCCATGTGTACATATACTGCTAGTGCTTGTAGTGTTGTGGACAGTGGATGCAACCATGTTACCTCAGGCAGTGGGGAAGATCTCGGTCATGTACCTGTATCGTCATCCCCTGTAAGCGGAAGCGCAGTGGGCTGGTCCAACGTACGCCACTCCAGCATAGAAGTGTGAATAAATAGGCCGGGGCTCTGGGCAAGGTTCACTTGTGTGAAGGCAAACGCGTCTGCCAGAGCAGCGGCCCTCACCCTGCCATGTGGCTGCTGCCATGTCCACCGGCCTCCTCGACACAGGCCCCCTGCGAACACAGCACCGCAGACTTATGTCTGTACAGACTACTGCCTTCGATCTACACTGCGGACAGCAGGGCTCACAATTCACATGGACTGGCGATTGCGGATGGCGCAGTCCAGTAGGCAAGACACATTGCTCCCAGTGCGGCCCACCCGGACCACACATCATCGCAGGCTGCGCACACGCTGAGCGCCAGAGGTACCACTAACTCAGTGCAACACAAGTCAACGCCACGTAGCCATATTAAGGCAGAATTCATTAGACAAAAGACATTGCTACCAGTGCGGCCCGCCCGGACCACGCATCATCGCAGGGTACGCACACGCTGAGTGCTTCAGGTGCCACTAACACTGCACCACAAGTCATCGCCACGTAGCCTTATTAAGGCAGAATTCAGTAGGCAAAAGACATTGCTACCAGTGCGGCCCGCCCGGTCCACGCATCATCGCTGGCTGCGCACACGCTGAGCGCCACACCTAAAACTAACTATATACAGCTCAAGTCAACGCCACGTGGCTGTGGGCCCTTCCTGACCACTGCCTCCGGTCTACACTGCGGTCAGCAGGGCTCACAATTCAAGATTAGAACTGATGCAAATTGTGTAAGAGACTATAATCGGTTAAGAAAACCAAATGCTCCCAATCTGTGCAGCTAAAGTCAACGCCACGTGGCTGTGGGCCTTTGCTGAACGCTGCCTCCGGCCTACACTGTGGTCAGCAGGGCTCACAATTCAAATTCAGTCTTGATTCATTAATTTCAGAGTCTAGCAGGCAACTAACTATAACGTCCCCGAAACCTACACATTTTGACAATGTATTCCATACATATTTCATCTTTTGTTACCTACACTGCGGTCAGCAGAGCTCACAATTTACATTGAGGCATGATTTATTAATTGCAGACAGAATTGTACTCCATGTCCTCGGATTTTGTCAGGAGGAAGTGACAAAAAGCATTCCTTGATGTCTGTGCTGACTACTGCCTTCCATCTACATTGAGGACTGCAGGGGTCACAATTCAGATTGAGTTGCGATTGCAGATGACGCAGTCCAGTAGGCAACAGATATTGCCACCAGTGTGGCCCTCCCGGACCACGCATCATCGCTAGCTGTGCACACGCGGAATGCTTCTTATGCCCCTACCTCAGTGCACCACAACTCATGGACCCTTTATGATAGAATCTTTTGTGTATGATTTCAGATCTGCTGCCCCTACCTCAGTGTACCACAAGTCATGAACCTTTTACGACAGAATCTTTTGTGTATTATTTCTCATTTGGTGCCCCTAACTTAGTGCAGCACAAGTCATGGACCCTTTATGATTGAATGATTGTGTGATCCGATGATTACTGTTGTACTTTTTACCAGCACCAACCATCCACGAAGGGCTGGCTTACATTCACCCCACACGTATCCAGCACAGACGTCACTGGACATGTGACCCTGGTAATAAAAAGGAGTCGAGCGCATGTGCCAGTATCCAGTTCCACTATCTATCCGTGTCTGTGTGTTCATTATGTATGCAAGATGCTGCCCCTGGGCCCTACCACATTACATTGTGCTGTGGACAGCGTATGCAACCATGTTACTTCCGGCAGTGGGGGAAAACTTCGGTTATGTAACTTTGTCTCAGTCATTGTACAAGTACTTACGTAGAGACTGGATCATTAGAGTACTGCAAGGAGAGTGTATAGTAAATTTATAAGTGCTTAGGAATTGGTGGAAAGTGATTGTATAACTACATATGTTGGCGCAGCCTAACCCCGAACACGAGCTTGGCTCTAATTGGCTGCCCTCCATGTGCCAAAAACTGAAACTTGAACTTTCCATGGCCCTGTATTGCTACAGCTGCAACCCTCCACTGAATGTGCAATAACATTCATATCCACACAGATGTGTCATGTCCACCATCTTTCATGTGTGGAACTATGGATGAATGTAGGTTCAGTGATTCCCCGTACCTTCCATGTTGGCCATGTTGTGGGACTTGGCTCACAGAGAGACTCATTGGCGCTTGCGACCCGGGTGACGGCATCACTGCAACACGGACACCCGCATCAGTTGATTCCTGATACAGCTCACGACGGAGCCACGCCCATAGCTCCGGAGTCATTCTTCACAGCCTCAGGCAGGACTGGCATACGCCAGGCCAGCCCACTCCGCTTACGCTTACAGGGAAGGACAACAACGCTACATGGCCCAGGTTTTCATTGCAGTGATCTGCTGGTCACAGGCCTAGTTGTCAGTACGCCACAGCCACTCCCTCACGGCTGGTATACACCCGCACCACACCCATCCAGCACAGACGTCACAGGACACGTGACCCTGCCAATAAAAAAGACCGGGCGCACGTGCTCTACGCCATTTTAGAGTTGCTGGCACGCGATGCACTGCGGCCGGCACAGGCACACCGGCAAGGGACGGTGACTTTCGGTCCAATGAGGTACTGGTACCGTAACTGCTGAGCGGTTGTGCCGCCTAGGGTGATGGCCCATCCCGGCGGTCTGGACAGCTCAGGTTTTGTGTGCCCTGCTGGACCGCAGTGTAGGCCTGAGCCATTAGACAGCGCAGGCCTACCGCCTCGTGGCATCGTCTCGGTGGTCACTGAGTTAGTGGCACCGCAAGGGCTGAGCGGGTGTGCAATCTGTGATGAAAAACCGAGTGCACTGGTATGTCTTCTGCCATGGCGAAATCAAGACTCGGCACCAAATGTGAGACCTGGTGGCCTGCGGGGCTGCATGATGTGGAGGGTGCCCTGTCCGCGGGCTTGGGGCTTGCAGCGGCATGTGGTAGGCCCTCTTTTCTACACGCAGGTTGCGAAAGGTGAGCAGAAAGGCTTGTTTGCATAGCGGCGGGCAGTCACCTCCAGGCAGTGGTAGTGAATGGGGTGCAGCAGCCTGGGTGCGCAGCGGCGGTCAGTGATTTAGGCATGCGCAGTTGTATGTACTCTGCCATTACTGATTCCATACTACATTTCAGATGAGTAAGCTTGAGGGCTCCACTATGTCCCGACACGTGGTTGGAGACACACCGGTGGCAGAAAGGTGAGCTGTGAGGGTTTTGTCCACAGTGTGGGTACTCACTGTCCCTCTACATCTCTTCCTTTCTCTCCCTCACACTCTTTCTCTCTCTCTTCCTCTCTCTCACACTGTTTCTCTCTTTATCTCTCCCTCTCCCTCTCTCACTCTTCCTCTCTCACTCTTTCTCTCTGTCTTCCTCTCACTCTTTCTTTCTTTCTCTCTTCCTCTCTCTCACTCTTTCTCTCTCTGTCTCCTTTGATGGACGGATGATGCACAATCTTATCTTGCTTTTTGTCTAGCAGGCTGTGATTCACAGATTGAAGCCCCCCCCCCCCCAACACGGACCTCCCGCCACGAGGCGATGACTTCAGTTCTACTGAGTTACTGCCACCAGAGCTGAGCGTGTGTGCAGCCTGCAATGATGCGTTGCCATCCTGGCAATCAACATCTATTTTGAATTGTGAGCTCGGCTTGTCCGCGTGTACACAATGGGTGAGGAGGTTGCTTCTGCATGTGGTGGACCTTCTTCGACACACGCCGGTGGCGGAGGGTGAGCAGAGAGGCTTGTTTGCGCAGTGGCGGGCAGTCACCTCCAGGCAGTGGGAGTGGATGGGGTGCAGCAGCCTGAGTGCGTAGCGGCAGGCAGTCACCTCCAGGCAGTGGGAGTGGATGGGGTGCAGCAGCCTGGGTGTGCAGCGGCGGGCAGACACCTCTGGGCAGTGGGGGTGGATAGGGTGCAGCAGCCTGTGTGCGCTGCAGCGAGCAGACACCTATGGGCAGTGGGAGTGAATAGGGTGCAGCAGCCTGGGTGCACAGCAGCGGGCAGACACCTCTGGGCAGTGGAAGTGGATAGGGTGCAGCAGTCTGGGTGCGCAGGAACGGGCAGTCACCGTCGGGCACTGGGAGTGCATGGGGTGCAGCAGCCTGGGTGTACAGCAGCGGGAAGACACCTTTGGGCAGTGGGAGTGGCTGGGGTGCAGCAGCTGAGTGTGCAGGGCGGACAGACACCTCTGGGCGGCGGGAGTTGATGGGGTGCAGCAGTCAGGGTGCACAGGGGCGAAACAGAGAATTACGCGTTTGCAGTTGTATGTACTCTGCCATTACTGATTCTATGCTATGTTTCAGATGACTAAACTTGAGGGCTGCACTATGACCCGGCACGTGGTTGGAGACGCACCGGTGGCAGAAAGGGGAGCTGTGAGGGTTTTCTCCATAGTGTCAACACTCACTCTCCCTCTCCATCTCTTCCTTTCTGTCACTCACACTCTTTCTTTCTCTCTCACTCTCTAGCTCTTCCTTTCTCTCTCTCACTCTTTCTCTGTCTCTTACTCTCTCTCTCTCACTCTTTCTCTCTCTCTCTTCCTTTCTCACACTGTTTCTCTCTTTCTCTCTCTTTCTTCCTCTCTCTCTCTCTCTTTCTCTGTCTTCCTCTCTCTCTCACTCTTTATTTCTTTCTCCCTCTCTTCCTCTCAGCCTGGGTGCACAGGAGCGGGCAGACACCTCTAGGCAGTGAGAGAGGATGGGGTGCAGCAGTCTGGGTGCGCAGGAACGGGCAGTCACCTCCGGGCACTGGGAGTGCATGAGGTGCAGCAGCCTGGGTGCACAGCAGCGGGCAGACACCTCTAGGCAGTGGGAGTGGATAGGGTACAGCAGCCTGGGTGCGCAGAGGCGGGCAGACACCTCTGGGCGGCAGGAGTCGATGGGGTGCAGCAGCCAGGGTGCACAGGGTCGAAACAGAGAATTACGCGTTTGTAGTTGTATGTACTCTGCCATTACTGATTCTATACTATGTTTCAGATGACTATACTTGAGGGCTGCACTATGTCCCGGCACATGGTCGTAGACACACCGGTGGCAGAAACATGAGCTGTGACGATTTTCTCCACAGTGTCAACACTCCCTCTCCCTCTCCATCTCTTCCTTTCTGTCACTCACACTCTTTCTCTCTCTCACTCTCTATCTCTTCCTTTCTCTCTCTCACACTCTCTCTCTCTCTCTTTCTGTCTCTTCCTCTATCTCTCATTCTTTCTTTGTCGCGCTCGTCCTCTCTGTCTCACTCTTTCTCTCTCTCTCACACTGTTTCTCTCTCTCTCTCTCTCTTCCTCTGTCTTCCTCTCTCTCACTCTTTCTTGCTTTCTCTCTCTCTTCCTCTCTCTCACTCTTTCTCTTTTTCTCTCCCTCTCCTTTGATGGACGCATGACGCACAATCTTATCTTTCTTTTTGTCTTGCAGGCTGTGATTCACAAATTGTCGAGGGATGACACGCCATGCCTGTACCTACTTTTATTTTGTTGTTTTGTTTAAATAAAATGTTTTATATGTAAATCCATAGATGACGGAGATTCTTATTTGTCCAACCTCACATGCATGTTCTTAATTTTAATTGTGCGACATCAGCTAATTTGTTACGTTCCAGATTTCCTAAGGTTGCTCTCACATTTTTTTGTGGGGGTGAGGGTGAGGGGGGGATGGTGGACAAGGGGCTGGTGGCAGCGGGTGGCTGAGCAGTGCTGGGTGTCCGAGCTGCATGATCATTGGCTCCATTGCATCTGTTTTCGTTCAGGTGTGGCCCTGGGCTGGGCTCCCTTTCATCTTTTAGGTTGTAGTCCGACTTTACACCAGCTCAGAGCAGGTGTAAACTTCCTGCTACTAATGCACCATATCACCTGTATTGTACTCTCTTTGACAATCTTGCTGGTGGTTGAGAAACTTGCGAAGTGATGTGCTCGCTGCTCTTTGCACGGGAACGCCTACTCTCCATCTCATTAGCAATATTTGCTGGGGTCATCCGTGACGATGCTTTTTGAGGCTGCTATTGCTGGTAAACTGGTGATACGGCTGTTTGCTACAGCGTGTGAATGGTGCGTTAAATTTATCACCATTTTGGTTGCGAAAAAGTGCCGTTAACTCGGCGATGTGTCCTTGAGAAAATACCTTTCGGTGTTTGAAAGACTTAAGAAGTACTCGAGTGCCGCGCTGAGAGCCGCGCACCCATCGCTTTCACACGGGGGCCGCGCTGAGAGCCGTGCTAGAGTCACGGCTAAAAAAAAATGTACACTTTCACTAATGTACATTCGCCTCGGGGACCCCATCCCCCGAAGCATGCTGACATGTTCATTATTTTTTTTTAAAAAACGAGAAGAGGACCGCGTCAGCCCCCCTCCCGTGGCCAATTCCGGCCCCGAGGACCCCATCCCCTGGGGCCTGGCCTAACCGTTGGGGACTGTGGGGAGAGCCCCAATGCCTCCACGGTCCCGCCAGCTCCCCGCATCGTGCGGGAGCCGGCATTGCTTTTCAACACGCGGAGCTGCTGACATGCACCTCCCTGTGTAGAAAAGCAATCAGCTTTGGATTTTGGAAGCGAGAACAGGTTCCGCAGCTCTCGCTTCCAAAATCGAAAGCAAGTTTGCTATGACAGGGCGGAAGCCGCGCGGCTCCCGCCCTGTCATAGCAAACAGCACTGTCCCGGGGGTGGGCACCCCGGGACACTGCAGGAGTCGGCCCTGGGGGGTGGCGGTCCCCAGGGCCATCACGGGCTCCAGAAGGAGGGCCGCGCGCCTCCCCTCCCAACATGAGTGAAGCCCCGCGGACGTCGTGATCCCTGGGGCTGCAGGGGTCCCCTTGGGCCCCCGCTATTATTTTTTAAGAAATGCACCCGGACCCTAGCCCACCCGGGGGCCTCATTAAAATAAAACGCGGGAACCCGCGCTTCATTGTTTTTTAACAATTTCGGCGGAATTTGCGACCTCAGCAACATTTGCGCCGAATTAAAAAAATATATATGCTTTTTTGGGCCCTGGGGTCCTTCTGGGACCCCCTGAGCAGGCCTAGGCGGTCAGGGGGATTCTACCCTGCCCCCTTCTCTTGTTTTATATCTTTGTTTCTCTGTTTTCTGGTGATTCGCTTCTACCGAGTCACAAGATGGCTGCCAACACTTCCTGGTTTGGAGTGTTGACAGCCAATTAGAATGAAGCGCGTGGTCGTGGCAGTCAATTAGAATGAAACTCGTGGTCGGGAGGGGTCGCGACTCCACCACTGCCCTAGATATCAAAACATTTATTTTTTGAATTTCTCAGCAACTACTGAACGGATTTACACCATTTAAAAAAAAGTCGCTTTCTGATCAAAGCACTACCTTTTTGCCAAATTTGGGGTAATTCCGTTCAGTAGTTTTGGCTGTAGCTGTGCCCAAAGTTTCCTATGGGAATTTGATTTTTTCACTCTTATTTTTTGAATTTCTCAAAAACTACTGAACGGATTCACCCCATTTAAAAAAAAAAAGGTCGCTTTCTGAACCAAGCTCTACCTTTTTGCCAAATTTGGGGTAATTGCGTTCAGCAGTTCGGGCTGTAGCCCGTCTCAAAATTTCCTATGGAAATTAACATGGAGAAAACACCTTTTGGGACCCCCCTTTTTTCTCAGCCCCCGCTTGACGAATCACCCTCAAACTTTTAGGATAGGAGCTGACCTGGATAGACTTTTTTTGGGGAGAATTTCGTGAAGATTCGTCAAACGACGCCAAACTTATTAGCAAATCAAAAAATGCTTTTTCTATGTAAACTAGGTTCTAACTATAACTACCTACTGGCGACCGCCAGTAGGTAATCAACACAAATGCAACTTCATGCAATCTACATAATAAAAAAGCTATATAAAATATGTTGTGTTAACCTTACCTTACGGTCCATGGTGATAAACTGCTTTAGTTTGTCCCAGTCTGAAGGAGTGATGTAGGTGCGTGGTGGATCTTTGCGGAGCTCAGTGTAGGGATCTGGGGGTGTTGCTTCTGGAGGATTCAAATCCATTCCTTCACTTTCTAGGAATTCCTGAAAACACAGCAACAAAGAAGAAATTAAACATACTTTCAAACAATATATTAAAATATATTAACATATTTAGAGAAGTGTTTTTCAAAAATAGGGTCAGTCCTTATGGTTAAAAGACACTGAAAAGTCATTTCTACTCATTTGTCTAATTGGATCAATACATTAAGCACCAGAACACCTTATGGGCAACCATCAATTACAGCTCAGACCAGCTGTGATTTCAGCAACTTAGCCTGATTTCCAAGATGATATTCTACTCAGAGGTTAGTCTGAGTTGTTTCCATGCTTAGACCTTATACTGTACTACCGAACTGGCTAACTGGAGTGCCTAGCACAGGACAACTCCTACCTGAGCCTCTCCAGCTCATCCTCCAACCAAATCCTGCTCCTTTCTAGGATCAAACTCCACACTCAAGGAGTGTACTCCCAAATACCATATCTAAGAAGATGGTGATACCTGAATACACTACATACAGATAGGCTAAATAGCCTAACTATGGTACCCAATGAGACTGTTCAGAGGAATAAAATACTGAATGTGGAGGATTTCTCAAACTAAACTGCTAGTAGACAGAGAGGACCCTCTCCTCACATGAAACCATTAACTTCTCTTGACAACACTGAACAATTTCATTTAGCCCATTTCACTACGACACTTCTCATGCTGAAGACAGAGGATTGCTACTCGCGAATCAGTTTAACAAAACTGTGAAAACTGGTGGCTGTTGCTAAAGGGCCATCCCATCCAGACTATCACTTGTTGCTGCAATATTTGGACCATGACTGGCTTACTGCATGCTACATATCCCAAAGAATATGTCATTTTGAAAAAACATTATAGGCAATCTTAGACACCATGACAACATTATATCTAATCTTAAAACTCTACAACTCATATGATTGATTCAAGGTGACATGAATCCTACCGCTGGCCGTTGTTGCTAAATAGGAAGCTTCAAATATATTACCATTTATGCTTTTGACTCTCCAGTTTATATATTTCACTATACCACTCAGATGTTTACCAAAATACGCAAGCTAAAGATATCTTTCCTTTGAAGGTGGAAAAATTTGCAATGATCTTCTATCAAATGTTCGACCAATCCTGGCTTCAGACGAGTACATAAAAAACATAACATAAAAAAACGTTTCTCTTCTGCAATGTTTTTCCACGCTTACTCTAAAAGTGCCCATAAGAAGATATAGGGCTTATTATGTTTTGGCAGAGTGGGAAGGCATGCTTTGGTTCCTGAGGCGGAAGCCGGGAACTCTTTACGGGCTGAGCTGGTATGCGAGTGTTTTAAACAGTGTTTTAACTCATTTTGCTGCTAAACTGTTGAATTTCTATGTGTTTTAAAACTTTGGTGCTCCATATCACTCACCGCATCATTAGAAGCTTTGCTGGGTGTCCCGCTACTCTCGGGTTCCCCGGGGCTGACCGGACTCCTCCTTGGGACAGCCGCCATCTTGGGGCTACAAGGAGGAGGCGGTCTAGTGCTCAGAAATTTGGTATAAAATGACGACCCAACAGCGCACGCGCCGCAGGCGTGCCGAAGGCGCGCCCAAGGCAAGCCCGACTGCGCCCGTCCGCGCCCCGTCCAGCCCCAGGCCCGAAACCCCTGCCCAAGCTGACACCCCTCTCCTTATGCCTCCGCGCCGAAGCTACTCCTCTAAGGTTCTAAAGGAATATAGACTCGCATACATGTCACGGACTTCATATAAAGCTGGCTGTCAGGAATACCTCCCACCATATCTGGAGGGACCAGTATCTTGTAAAGAGTGTTCCTATAGCAGCATAACAAATACCATAACCAGCCCAAAACTCGAGGTCGCGCGACCCACAAGCTGCCTAACTCCAATGTGTATACTATGCAATACTAGGTCCCTATCAAAACACCCTATTGAAATTTGGGACATGATTAACTCATACTCTCCCAACCTGTGCTTCCTCACGGAAACCTGGTTGAATCCATCTAATCACCCTCAGATTAGTCTAGCGATCCCAGAAGGATATAAATTTATCCATCTAGATAGGCAAGGGAAAACGGGGGGTGGGATCGCAATTGGGTTTAAAGAACACTTAAAAGTCCAGTGGACAGCCACCCATCTTTCACCCACACTTGAAGCCGGCTTCTTCAAACTGAGCCTATCCCCTACGGAGACCTGGAATGGAGCTCTGATCTATCGCCCTCCAGGCCCAAGAACCAATTTTGTTAATGAGCGAATAGAATTGATCGCGCCTCACACATTAGCAGCCAGTAATTTTATCCTGCTCGGAGATTTTAACTTTCACGGAGAGGCCTTAGATAACCCAGACACCGACAATCTACTAACAAGTCTAAAACAAATTGGCCTTTCCCTGCTTTCAACCGCCCCCCACGCATAGAGAAGGACATGCTCTTGATCTGATCTTCTCTTTGGTGGCAGGGCTCTTTGCTCTCCCCCCCCCCTCCCCCTAACATGGATGGACCATTTCTTGGTGCCTTTCACTCTTCGGCAACAGAATCCCACTAATTCAATCAAAATTGAACCTTGCCCTTCTCAATGTCAAAGACCATGGAATAACTTATCATTAGGACCCTTTTCAGCCGCTTATAACGCCCTACCCCCGGCCCCCCCTACCCCAGACGCAGACACGTCAGAGCTGTTGGAATCCTTTTTAACCAAACTCACCACAGTATTCGACACGCTAATCCCTATAAAAAAGTTTGGTCCTCCCAAACAACGAAAATCTGCCCCGTGGTACACTGAAGAACGTAGGCTAGAAAAATCGAGATGCAAAGGTTTGGAGAGGTCCTGGCGAAGGAGTCACTCTCCTGCAGACCGCAAGATGTACAAACTCTCTCTGACAAATTACCACCAGAACATAAAATCAGCTAGAAAAGCATTTATTCTAAAACAAATTGACCTTGCGTCCAATTCCGCTAAAACTCTGTTTACAATTGTTAAAGACTTCGTTAATCCCCAGGCGTGTAAACTGCCTCAAATTGAGTCACAATCCTTATGCGACTCGTTAGCATCCTATTTTGAGGAAAAAATTAACCTGATCTACTCCAACCTTGCCCCCACACAATCTAACTCCAATTCTCTTCCTACAAGCTATACTGAATCAGAATCTCAGCCTACAAGTAGGCTCAGACAATTTACAACATTAACGCATTCAGATGTACACTTCCTTCTCGCATCGGCAAAGTCTGGGTCACCCGTTGATCTTTGCCCTCCTAGGGTTATGGCCCTTATTGCACCATGTTGTGCCTCGGAAGTCAGAACGATTTTTAATAGCTCCATCGAATCAGGCACTATCCCTTCGAGTTGGAAGGAAGCCTTCGTCCGCCCCTTATTGAAAAAACCCACAGCAGATCCCCTGACGTTCGCAAACTACCGACCTGTATCTCTACTCCCGCTGCTGGCAAAATCCTTAGAAGCAGCCATAAACAAACAGCTGAGTCATTATCTTGAAGTGAATGAACATCTAGATCCTTCGCAATCCGGCTTCAGACCGGGTTTCAGCACTGAAACGGCAATCCTTGCAGTCACAGATTCCTTGAGGCTAGAAATGGATGCAGGAGGATCAGCCATTCTGGTTCTCCTAGATCTCTCCGCTGCATTCGACACGGTATCACATTCCAAGCTGATAGAAAGACTGAGACACTGTGGCATTCAAGGACAAGCTTTGAATTGGCTCCAAAACTACCTGGTAGAAAGAAACCAAACAACCATGCTAGGGCCATTCAGATCAAGCAAACATGGGCTTGATAAAGGGGTCCCTCAAGGGTCTTGCCTAAGCCCTATTCTGTTTAATCTCTATATGTCTCCACTGGCCAAAATTGTATATATCATACGCGGACGACACACAACTTATTTTCAAAATCAACCCTAACGCACCTACGGAAAACCTACGTTTCGCAGCAGGAATGTCTGCCATTTCTAAATGGATGACAGAGAACCTCCTCCAGTTGAACCCTAGTAAGATGGAGATCCCGCTAGTAGGCAAAGCCTCTCTCTCTTGGTCTACAGAATGGTGGCCTGAGGACCTGGGCCCGGCCCCGATCCCGAAGGAAAGTGTGAAGAACTTGGGGTTCATACTCAACAAAGCACTTTCTATGAAAGACCATATTGCCACAATAACTAGCTCTTGCTACTACAGCCTGCGATTGTTGAGAAAGATGCTTCCGTATCTACCCACTAAGCACCGAAAAACGTTAGTCCAGGCTATGGTGATAAGCCGCCTTGATTACGGAAACGCAATGCTGGCCGAACTCAACTCTTCCTTGTTAAGGAAATTACAAGTCATCCAGAACACGGCGGCCCGAATGATCCTTCATCGCCAGGCCGGCTCACCGTCAGCCCCCCATCTTAGCAGAACTACATTGGCTTCCTATTGGGAAGCGGTCCCAATTCAAGACCTGTTGTCTCACGTACAAAGCCCTAAACGGCTTGGGCCCGAAATATTTGGCTAATAAACTAATCAATAAGACCCCGATCTTCAATTTACGCTCCAACGCCATGGAATTGCTGAAAACCCCTAGAATTCACCGGGCCCGTTCAGGGGCTAAGTCGTTCTCTTGTCTTGCACCGCGGTACTGGAATTCGCTTCCAATCGCCATCCGGAAATGCCCATCCTTTGCTGCGTTCAAGAAAAAACTGAAAACCTTTCTATTCCTTGCCCCGTAATGATAACGTGGATGCCCTCCTCCTCCTGTTTTTCCGTCCTCAGTAACGATCAAAGCAAGCGCCGAGATGCCCCCGGGTGATTCGCGCGCTATAGAAAATTTCGTAACATAACATAACATGCCTGCCAAACCTGTGGTTCTCACACCCCAAGTAGTGGCGGGGAAACTACTGATTGTGCAGCAGTGGAGCGAAGATGGTGTTTATTGAGACATGTTCTCTGTGGTCACCCTGGAACACAGTGGAGATCAGTGTTCACCAAGCTACTTATTTTAGTAAGCCTGCTCTGCGACTGCAAGAATTGCATGGTCCTCACATTCTATTAAGGCACCATGATATCACAAGGAGAGCAGTTTCTGAGTAGACACCAGCAAAATGCTCCAGGTGGGGTTGGCATCTCATTAGCCACCTTGGAACCCTCATGAAATAGTGTTCATCAAGCCACTCATTCTGCAAGCACTTGCAGAGACTCCAAAGAGCACTGTGCCATCCCACCCTAGGGCACCACACAGCTAGGCACTCACTCAGGAACACTACTGACAGCCATTTTTACAATAACACCTACTTCAGGAGTCCCATCCCGTGGCACCATGGAGTAAAGGGACCAACTTGTGACAGTGTAATGACAACATTAAGAGACTGACCCTATGGTACCACAGAGCATGGTGTTCATCCCAGAAAGTAACTGAGCTCAGTATCTATCCCAAAACATGGCCAAAGATGATGCCACAGAGTGCAACGTCACTCAAGAAACCTATTCTAGGAGGCCATCCTGGAGAACCATGGAGGGAGCAGTTCACACTGGAGCATCGCAAAATGAAGTGTACACCCTACAGAACCACATATTCTAAAAGAGAAGGTAGAGACAGGATCAATCCTGCCACTTATATTTCAGAGAACTCTCAGCTAAAATGGAAGGTAGTGTACAACCCAATAAATCTTCTAGAAGGTTCCATTAACAAAGTGTTCACCCGTCAAAACACCCAGAACCACATATTGACTCAAGACGATTCTAGGAGGGGGTTCAACTTTGGAAACCCAGGAGTGAAGGGATAACCTGGTGACTCAATGGAGCAAGCGTCTCCACCTTGGGCACCACAGACTGCAGACTATTTCCAAACAAGTTTTCTATGAGGACCATCCTGAGGCCCCATGAGGTGGAGACCACCAAAGGAGGGATTTTCTCCGGGTGGTCATGGGATAAGGGCACCTCACATGGATTCTGCAGAGCATATTGCTACTAAAATTAACTGCTGCAGTAGGCCATCCTGATAGGTCACAGGAGCTTCTATTTACTGGACACACATCCAGGTGGAGGCCAGTTTTTCAAATGCAGTGCTATGGCGGTATCTCATGGAGCAAAACAAGACCACTGGTTTTCACAAGCCAATACTGGAATGACTCACTGTCAGATCCAATTTTGGATGTCAACACGCCTGATTTGCAGATCTGACTCATTCTGAAAGAGTAGCAGGACTGCTCCTGCCATACAGGCCCTTAGTGTAATGGGAAGGGGAAGGATTATTGCTAAGAGCGACAAACAGTGAACACTTGTCTGGAGGATGATCTGGGAGGAAGAAGGAGAATAGAGCTGAGGAAAGGGTAAATGTTTAGAAGTTTCCTTTGAAATCTCCTTTTCACCTGTGCAAAATTAAAGGCTTTTTGGAGTGACATTGAAAAGAAGATGCCCTTCACAAGCACTACACCACCAGGCCCACCTTACAATGATAACACAGAGTGAAAAAATAAGTAATATCATATTTACAATTCATACATTGTTCTTTGGTTATAAATGTATAACAGAGAAAAATAAAGTAAAGAAAACAAAAAGAACTGAGCCATGAGAGGCAACTGTGTAGGAATCGCTGCTTCTACAGACTTTCCTGCTATTCGGAGTACATACAGCGCTTTAAGAGAATACATTTGGTGTGGGAGCAATGAAGGAAGAAACTGCTTCAAGAACATTCAAAAGGCAAAAACAAATCTAAAAAGATGTACTTTCTGCAGCAACAATTCTGCAGATCGCTTTAGATGCAACTTTGGAGTCTACAAAATCACACAGCCCTGGAGCTGGCTCAGCAGTTGTACAAGAGCATACACAGATCTTCTGTCCATCCAATTGAACTGTTGATCCATTTCTTAAAATGGTTCCAATGTGCAAAGGAATATGCAGCTTGAGCAGCACTTCTGTAGAACAGTGGAAATGGTCTCAAGGGACGGAGAAATGCGCAGCCTTGCAGTAGTCCTGCAAGTGCACAGAAGCACATGTATTGAAATGGCTCCAAGGTGCTATGGAGCACAACTCTGAAAATGGTTCCAAGTTGTATAAATCTCAGAATGGCGAAGGTGCACAGCAGTAGACCTGTCAGGAGCTCTAGGAAGCCGGGGGGTGGGGGGAGAGGGAGGATGCACTGAAGTGCACAACTCCGGCAGCACACTATGAGTGTGCGGAAGCCATCCAGAAGCACAGCTATGGAAATGACTGCAGGATACATGCAAGTGCATAGCTCTAGAAGCGTGGTGCATGTAGAGTTGTGACCAATTCTATGTTTCCAACGAACAGACAGCATACTTTGGCCAGATGTTGGATGCCAGATGTCAGGCTACTAACTCCACAGAATGAAAACTAAGTATGTGAGCAATACATCTCTCCAAACATACTAGACCTTGCTATGTCAGGTCAGCCACATATCTATCTTGGTGCTAACATTTCTGTAAGTACAGGCGATATTATTAGCCTAAATTTAAACTGAAATGTATCGCGAGGTGGAGGGGGGGGGTCTCGCGAGGTTGGGGGGGTTAATTTAACATTAAAAAAAACAATTAGACTTACCTTTCGCCGGCCGGGTCCTGCGTCTTCTCGGCTCCGGCTACTGCAGGAACAGGAACAGGAACAGGAACAGGAAGCAGGCTGCCAGGCTCCCTCTGGACCCTTACCTAAGCCAATCACAACACTGCAAGCAGTGCTGTGATTGGTGGGGATGCCGCCCAGCCAGGGGGTTATGGGGAGGCCATGTTCTCCCTGCAGGCTGCATTGCAGCCTGCATGGAGAAGATCAGAGTGCACATGACTGGTTTGGGCGGCCCCAGAGGGCCAATCAAACAGTCATTGCGCCCTCAGGAATGGGCACACCACTGAAAGTTATTATCATTTTATGTTTCTGCTTCTCGCACTTCGAGAATGCAGTGGGGCGACGCTCCTCCGCCCTGCTGGAGGAGCCGTGCCTGGTGGTTCTTTAGATTCATCATGGGACAAGACTCAAGCCAGAAACCACATATCTCTTCGACACTTGAACTTCGCTGGACTTTGCCTCGATCCAAGAATGCACCAAGGAAGACCTCTTCTGTTCCTGGTCTCACTATTCTGCAAGTTTTGTTCATCGTCTGTGCTTCTTCCAGGATCTTCAACAGACTTGTGGGCATCAAGGACACCCCAAGTAATCTCCCTTGGAGTGAAGGAGTCACTTCCCTGCATCTGCTGGCACCGCAACAAAGCTGACCAGTCTGCTGCTCCTGTCGTCCTACGGACTTCCCATGGCCCAGCAAGACAGGTGGTGGTTCTGGAACTCCCTCAAGGCCTGACCTGTTCTCTCTGCAATTTTGAGGTTAGTATCCCTCATTGAAACCGCTGGGACCTGGAAACTCTCACCCAGTAATTACCACCAGTGGTATATATATAATCTCCACTAGGGTGACTTATTGGGTGGCGTCATCATCGGTTTCGCACCTGGGTACTCTCTTCTCCAGGTGTGTTACGTCTCCATCTGGAGGGAAATAATCTGGGGGAAGATACTTAAAGGATCTGTGCAGTGAGAATAAAATTACCTCCTACACCTTAAAAAGTGGAGTTTAATGTGAAGAGGGCAAAGGGTAAGATTAAAAAGTGAATGGGGTGATGTTCTTTGGACACCTTCTTGTATTTCAGAATTTCCTTGAGACCCCACTCTATAAACCATCCTTATTGAACGTATTCAGGTTTAGGAGAGAGGAACAAAGTTTCTTTAAGGAACACCTAATTCTAATTCTTCGTTTTTGTATTGCTGTGGCTGTGATTATTTTGTATCATATGCTACTGAGACTGAACCGATTGCAATATTTCAGCTTGTCAGTTGTAATCTTGTATACTTTTAATATTTTCCTGACATGCATATATATTGGATTGACTATGAATTGGAAATTAAATTCCTTAACTTCAATCACCAATTCCTGGTCTTTATTGTGTGGCTAAAGGGGCTTCATGAAGATTAAACTGTTTTATTATTTCTAACTCTCATGGCGTCTCAGTCCACTTAAAAAGATCCATCAGATGAAAGACTGTAAATCACATACCTGCGTGCTCTCACCTGCCCTGCTGCTTGAACCCAGGTCTACCAGTTTGTCTCCAAGGGTCTTCTGGCTGACCTCCTGTTCTGAGCTACAGGGACACAACAGGCTCCTGATTGGCGGCTACATCCACCATCGACCCAGTGTGATGTATCTCAAAGCAAGTCTTCGCAACGCAGCCCCAGAGGCTTCATGGACCCGATGCAGTGCGACGAATCTCGATGCCCGCATCGCATCTTCTGATCTGCAGCTTCAACAGCAATCACCTAGCACAACACATCTTGATGCAGGACCACGCATCGCAGCTCCTGTTCGATGGTTCTTCAATGCAGCACAGGCCAAGACAGACTTTGTATCTTGATTCCAAAGACACAAGGTAGTTTCTCAGAGGACCAAACTTGGCCTCCGCTCCATTGTGGTTGGCCTGAACTTGTGACTTGGTCTGAGACCAGATAACTATTATTGGTGCTATTTGCTTCCAAGCACTATGTCCTCCTAAATCTTTGAAATTCAATCTCTCCGGTTCTACTGACTGCATTTTTGTTGTTTGGTGTCAAATAAATAATTACATTTTTTTTTTCTAAATTGGTGTGGGATTTTTCTTGAGCTGTGTTTTAACTTTATTACCATTTGTGAGTTGCATAAATACTTTACACATTGCCTCTAAGGTAAGCCTGACTGGTTTGGTGCCTGGCTATCAAAGGGTTAAGCACAGGATAATTTAGTGACTTTTGTGGTTCACCCTGACAGGAAATGTGGTTGTTACTTGAGAATAGTACTCAACCCCAGGGAAGAGGGAAGAGGTGTGGTGCAGCGGCCAGGGCGACTGATGCCGGACGCTGGGGATCACGGTTCGATCCCCGGCACCGGCGGTAGGGGTTTGTCCAGCACCATGTGACTCTGGGCAATAGCTTGATTAATCTTCCCGACGGCCCCCAGCGCCGGGAAACCTACGGGTAGCTGTGCGCTTTACAAATACAGGATTATTATTATTCTACAAATCCTGAATATGTGAGTTAGGCTGTGGAATTTAACACTACAAATTGTTATTCTTTGAACTCCATATATTTAGATGCACACAACCTTTGTGAACCTGGCTCTGCCTAATGCTTTCATTTCGAATTTGGTGGGAGGGACTACTGTCTACTTCTGAAAACTCCCTGCTGATTTACATGTGGGTGGAGGCAAGGATCACACCAACCTGGTGCCAAAGTCTCTGCCCCTCTCCCTTGTCCACACCACAAGGAGCAGACGAGGTAAGGTTCAGGAAGCAGTAGTACATTATTGCCAGCTCCAGGCAATGGGCATTCATCTCAATATTGGCAACACACCCACCCAAGGCCGCCTCCTAAGCTCTCATTAACTCTAGTGGAATCTCCCCTAAGGCTTGGCAAGCATGTGTGACAGGCTTGCAAGGGAATACTAGGGAATTGCGCAGTTCAGGGAAGAGAACAAGCTAGATCCTGTGGTATGCAGGAAACAGAATATCAAAATGTAGTCGGAGGTTGGTGCTTGGATGGAAAGTGGACTTCAAACAGGACTTTCCTACACAACATCCTCACTGGAAATCAATGGCCCAGTAAAGACCAGGTAATCCAAGTCTGGGAAAGGATAGGACAGAATAGTGCCTGACAGGCTGATGCTGACCACTGCCAATTTCCTGGGACCTTTCCCCCCCTCTACCTTCTAAAGCACAGCACTTACTTCTTGAAACAGGCATCTACATGAAGCAAGTAGGGATGTCGATGGTCATGGATGGTGAAGACAGGTGTAGTAGACAGTCAGTTCTGTGTCCTGAAAGGATGCTCACTTTGGTAAACCCACAGGTGTCCAAAAGACTCATACTTTCGAAAGGGGTGGTTTACATGGGTCAGAAATGTGTCGCTTTTTCATGGTTGGAGATACCACTTCATCAAGATCACTTAGGCACTAACTAACCTGACAAAAATAGGGATGAAGAGATGAAAACTGCTGCAGAGTCTCAGAAATCTGTGGCACTCCTTCCATGAGTGGCTAAAGCAAAGAGCAGGCAGCCTTCATTTTCACTATGTCCATTGTCTGTGAGACGTTTTCATACACTTCGCACTGCAGTGGTATGAATTACATTTTTTGAGTGCTGCCTCCTGCAGTCAGTAGAGACCGTTTGGGAAATGTATTTGTAATCCAAATAAGGATTATGGGTGTAAAAATGGGCATATTGTGATTGCCTGGCAGTAGTGAGAACTGTACACTCGGCTTACTGACTTAAGTGTGGTTTTATAGAACAGCTTCATTACAGGTAAAATGGAGAATCCAAGTACTTACAAATTTTCACCACCTATCTGTGAGATGCCCAGATAGGTAAGATATGCACCTACGTGGTGGCTATTTATACAGCTTACATCTTTTTTCAAGACAGTGATGAGATGTTGAGGTAAACTAAATGTAATTTACTGTTTGATAGGTCATGTACCAAATGCATACAGCAAACCACTGGTGCAGCCAAGGCATTGTCTGCATCACACTGACTTTTGATGATCCAACCGATTTTAGGTCCCTTGCTGTGGACCTTTTCTCCCCTAAGTAGCTAATGCCATTCATATAGTTGAAGAAAAAAACATGGCAGCAGGTCTATCATCTCATGTTAGCATGGTCAAACTGGGGACGTCTCTCAGCACACCAGGGACATTTTCTCTTATTCCTTTTCAAGACTGCCATGGTAATCATGATGGTCTCGCACAGAAGTAGTACAGGGTAATGCCAGGAGACAGGGTACTAACTGTCCGGTCCAGTATCTTTTCTGTAAGCCCACTTGCTAACAAATGGGTGTTCCTCCCGGCAGGAGCAACACATTTCACCACACTCAAAATACAGTGGTAGAATGAAGATGTGGGCAGAGAAGCCTTTGATGTTTTTGGTTTGTGTACTATTTCTACCCTCTACATCAGACCCTAAGACTATATTCAGAGTTATGCCTGCCATTGCAAGTTCTCCTGAGGAGCCTGGGAATGTGTTTAAACTAGTAGAAACTCGTAGGCATCTCAATGCTGTCCTCGTCTGGTCTCTCTTCAGTAGGGGAATGGAATTGCATCCAATACTGTGTCCCAATAGTGAAAACCAATAGCTTCCAGCAAGGGTGTTGAGGTCAACAACAATAAGAGGCATTTTGTAGTGGCCTGGAATGTCTCTGATGATCCATCTGTGGTAACCCATACGTAGTCTTCCCTATTGTTCTTTATGGTCACAACAGCTGATAAGGCGTAGGCACTATAAGACTAGTGAATGATGTCTGCTGCTATGAAATCCTCTAAATGTCTCCACAAACTCTTCCAGTTCCTGAGATACAAGAAGTCTGAACATTCACTGGAAAGAGCATCCTGCTTAAAACCAAGGTTAAGATCGACTTCTTGGCATCTCCTACATACCCCTACAAATTAAGATGAAATCAGCTTGATGGAGATTGAACTAGAGACAGATGCCGGTATCTGGAAATCACCAATATTGATATGTTTCATGAGCAGTGGCTGTTGACTCGGCTTCTGTGTTTGGCACGTACATTAGAGTCAGATTGGTCTCATGAGGTAGTGTGATAGACTTGTTGAGAGATATTGGCAACTGGCAGAGCAGTGGATTACTGAAGCCGGTTCCCCAAAAGGAATTTAGAGCTGTTAATCAGGATGCCACCCGACAGGTTATCACTTCCCACAGCTTCCGTCTTGAATACTCTCTTGTAGGCAAATTGAAGCATTCTAGCACCCTTCTCCAGGAATCTTGAGTAGTTTGTTCTCAAACTGTGTGATTTTCCTCTCTAGCCCTAGCTCTCATATCTTCCTGTCTACCTCCTTCAAGAAGTATGGTTGCCAGTATCACGGATGAAGTCATTGGCCTAGCCACGTCTTGGCACAGATGCTGATGTACACCAAATATGGCCACAAATTAGGCTATCTTGACATCACAAGAAAACCGGCAGACTAGGGCTATTGTGGTCATGTGCAGCTGATGTGTAATAGAGACCCTCAAGACAATGTCCAAAATGGTCAAGCCGCGTCTGGCATTCTAGCCCCTCCTGGCTCTGTGCTCCTATGCAAACTGTCCAGGGTGGTGAAAATCTCCTATCTGGTGACATATGGCTTTGATGTCCTCAGGGAGTCACCAGGCATGGTATCTCAGGGACTATCAGTGATCTTTTTGTTCTTGAAAAGCAAGTGCACTCTCCCAATAGCTAGTAATCCAAGGCAGGTGAGACACAGGACTTCCCTTTTCCTATCAGGGCAAGCCTACCTCCTCCAGGTGAAGAGGTGTTATCCACAACACTGATAAACTGAACATTGTCACCTGCATTTATCAAGCTATTTTCTTGCTTTTACAATAGAATTGCTCCCCTGTGTATGTACAAGGCCCTATCTAAATATTCCACTCAGAAGGGTGATCCACATATTCAATGCCCTTCTGGGAAAGAAGAAGAGCTTTCTCCTGAGCCTCACCACCTATCCCCCAATGTGGAATCACAGCTCTACTGAGCAGGTTAACTTAGACAGGTGAATTGTTAGCTCTGAAATATTTAAATGTCTTTGTTTTTTCATTTCTCTGAGTATCTGGCATTAAAAGTATTGCAATAAAGAATTTTCTACCCAGATCATGCATATCCATATACATAAATTTGGAAATGAATGGAGGAAGGCCTAAACAAGAGGGTAGGGAGACATGATAGAGATTAAAGACACCACTGATTACAAAAACAATTGAAATCAGCTCCTAAATACAGAGTAGCCCAGACTTTCAACAAGGCCTAATAGTTTTATATTAATTTACTGATAGGTTCAGCGTGTGCGCAAGACATAGCACATTTGTGCAAATCTACAGACTCTAGCCAGTGGTAACGCATCCATGCACCCTTCAAAAAGCACACATATGTAAATCATATATATGGTTTTCCAATCTGGTCTCTATTAGCTGTCAGCTAGCCAACCTCTTTTTCAGACAATATAGATTTTAGTTTTTCCCATCTATCTTCATTAAAATTCTGCAGTACATGTTTTACTATTTTTACTGGTAGAACTCTAATCTAGGTTTATTTTTTCAGCCATTTCTCCTGCAGAACTGGATTGTGACTGCACTTTACAGAAGGCCTCCCCAATGATTTGTTTATACAGTCATTACAAAACTCTTTTTTCCTCCTCTATACAGTGACATGTTTGTTTTTATTAAAAAAAAGACAACAGAATAATACGAAAAAAGATAACCTTGAAATTAAAAGTGCCAAACGGTTCTTATACCGGCAAAAGGTGTACATGGCCAGGATAAATGCAAAAAAATCTTTTTGTCTGCCAACTTTGGCAGTAGGAGCAGATAGGTATTGGTTAAAAGCGCTAGTTGTGCAACAAAAACACCTGGACGCTGAATGCAACAAATATGTGCATGCGTACCACCACACCCTTTTACAAACCCACAAATGCACAAAAAATGCACACCCCAAAAATTCAAATTTTCAAATGTTTCTCTTATCACCTAGAATGTATGCAAATTCAGATTGTTCACATATATTACCTCTATATATTCCAAGGCACCTTCTGTCTTCACCCTCATTTTATGGTTGCGAAATATTAAATATCATTTTAAATATAAATTTATACATATATATATATATATATATATATACATACATACATACACACACACATACTTTCGAGTTTCTCCCAATATGACATATAATGCAATGTAGCTCTTTGTTTCCAATTTTACATTTAAAAATTGTACAGTATGTTCATATTTGTTAATCCCGATAGCTAACAATACAAAAGACAAAATTTAACACACTCCTTAGTCATGTTTACGCTTGAAGATCAAGTCAACAAAATATTAAGGAGAAAAAAAACATAAGATTATTGATATGCATCAGGGTTATACAACTTGAACATTCTTGCCTGTGTGAATCCATCGCAGTTGACAATGCGGAAGGTCTTTCCATACATGGTGACATTAATTCCAATATTCAGGTCTTTCCAGTGATAGTGGTCACCAAAGTCATTCTTGGGCTGCCTCTGACGCTTCATGAACTTGCCCTGAGGGATGCCTGAGTTAATGACATGGGGCTCCATTATAGATATACTGTCATCTTCCAGGTAGTAGTAAATTTCAACTGGACGGACCCTGTAACTTTCTTCTTGAGATAAGGTAACAGTCTCCTGGAAGTAGGCATCAAATTTTAGGACCTGCAGAATCAGAACAAACAGAAGAATAAAGAAAGAACATCGTTGTTTTCATTTTTAAATCTTTGCCTCCTTTTTAGTTGACATTGACAGAGTTGTATCAGTTATCCTGCATTCGCAGAAATACAAGTGTCACAAATTCTGAGCAGCTGCTCTTTCGGAGCTTAGAATTAGCACTTCACCTAAAGCAATAGACTCCTTAATTAAAGGTGAGGTGCCATGTTGTGTGTCTGTGGGTAGCCCGGAAAGGTCCAAGCATTTCCCACATGTTACAGCTGACAGTAGTTGGTAACTCCGCTGGTTAAACTTGGGTCAGAGCTTCTGTGGCAGTGTGTTGGTCATCAACGCTTGCTATTTCCTTGATCAGATCTGTATATAGAGGCATACATAAGAGAAGCCCAAAGAGTTAGAACCCCAGATGCACATACACTCAAGTCAGGATCAAAAGAAGAGAAGTGGAAGGAACATTTTTTATTCTCATGTGAACATACCGCAGAGCTGCCAGACTATTTTCCACCCTTTAGGTCTCTTCTAATCATCAACTCCAAAGACTTCTAAATTAATAGCACGAATCACTTCTGTTGGAAGCCTGACTCCTTCCCCTAACTCCTTCCCAAGAATTCTGAAATATTACACCATCTCATGTTTTGAAGAATATGGACTAGAGGGTGTAGAGACCATTACCGAGGTTGTGTTGAGGCATACTTGAGTATGTACAGCACCTCATTGAAGGTATAAAGAGATTGGCTAGTGGCGTCTGGAATTTTGCTGAAAGGGTGCAGAGCAAGGTTGTGGGTGTACTGCAAGGGGCTATCATGGGCAAAATGTGGGCTGGGGGTGTAAATTAGCCGTAAGGAATAATTTTGCATATTCACTCTCATTGAACTTGCCAAACCGCAGAGTGCGGTTTCACAACGAAGAGGATGTGCAGAGTGTAAGTGAGATTATGCAATGTAGCCCGTTCAGGATGTACGCTGCAAGGTACGAAACCAGCTGCAAGCTTATTTTCCAGTATTTTGATGCCAACTCATAAGAATACCAGCAAGAGGAGGCCAGTGATCAACCAGCAAGGAGAGCTAAAGTCTTGGTTTGCTTAAATAAATGCGCAGCATACGATGTGCATCTGAGTCTGTATCCCAATAAATTAGGTGATTAGTGTATTGACCCTTGTGCAAAGTCCAGTTGACTAGTTACAATGTTCAAACACTGACATGCGCCAAATGGACCTACTGAAAACTGATTGTAACTGGACAACAATAAGGCCTGGTTAAGTACAGTGCATATTGAAGTTATGTAAATGGTAACAACGAGCCATACTATAGTAGGAATTTTTAGATATTGCTGCAAAATATTTCAAAGACTGGATAATATCCATAGGTTCTAATGTATAGTGTTATGGAAATGATTTACTGCCTGCACCCACAAGAGTCCTCAGACCTTCTATTGTTCCCTAGATTCAAACAGTCTAGAAATTGCAGGAGTCAGCTGATGCGGTGGTGGTTATGTACCAGGATATTATCAGGTCCAGTTTGAGTTCTATGGTTCTGGAGATTTCACAGTTTGAAATTGTGGTGGAACCTGATCTTGAAATCCCAATTCCACAATTCCATCTACCGAAGTGAGGAACCCAGGTCTTCTAGGTGCCCAATCAATCAAATCAATCACCAACAGGCTGATATATTTTAAAAAATGAGCTTTGGTGAAATTTGGAGCGAACTTCTGAGTGGTAGCCCAGTTCCAGCACTGTACTCTCTCTTGTGAACACTGACTTCTGAGACCAAATGGCTCATTCACTGGTCACACCCTTAAACTCTGTCAGGTGACCCAGACACCAATCAAGAGAGCACTAAGGCCTGTTAATGTCACATTGAGACTTTGGACCATAAGTTCCTTGACAACCATATGGATCCCATGTTTATTTTGGGTATTGGATGTTTAAATAACATAATTCTAGGGAAGTTTTCAGATTCTCTGCCATCTTGGCTCAAATCCATTGAGGTCTTTCTTTTCACACATGGTCACTGAGAAACCAGGGAGAAGGGCAGACATATTATTGAAAAATCTGTACATTGTTGACATGAAGAACAAGTTACTTACCTTCGGTAACGCTTTTTCTGGTGGATACAGTATCTGCCTGTGGATTCCTCACCTTGTGAATATCCCCTGCGCCAGCAACATTCGGAAACTTTTGTAGCAGTCCACGCCGATGAGGTCGAAGATGACGTCACAGAGGCACGGCTCCGCTCGCGACTCCGCTGACGTCACCGGCTCCATAAGAAGACCTCCTCGGCGTGATGACGTCAGTTCCGCCCCTTTTTTCCGTGCCTTCGAGGCACACGGACGGACTGACAGCAATATGTACATAAACAGTATACACAGTACACAATATGCATATCAACACACACAGTGTGGAGAAGAAACAACAAAACACTAGAAATAACCCAATGCCTTTGACAGATGTAAACACATCTGAAACACCATCAATAGAATTATAGACATAAAGTCACTGGTATAGAAGGACGGACAACGGGGAGGCGGGTGGGTGAGTGAGGAATCCACAGGCAGATACTGTATCCACCAGAAAAAGCGTTACCGAAGGTAAGTAACTTGTTCTTCTGATGGATACATCTGCCAGTGGATTCCTCACCTTGGGAATAGATTCCACAGCAGTCCCCCACTCCCGGAGGAGGGTGTCCACCCTTCTATACCAGAAAGTCCTGAAGGACGGATCGCGCAAAATGTCCGTCCCTCCTCACCTCGGTGTCTAAACAATAATGCTTTGCGAAGGTGTGGAGGGAGGCCCAAGTTGCCGCCCTACAAATGTCCTCCACTGGAACACCTCTAGCTAAGGCAGATGTGGAAGACTTTGCTCTGGTAGAATGAGCCCTCAAACCCTCCGGAGGCTCCTTACCAGCTAGAGAGTAGCAGATCTTGATGCATAGCACAATCCATCTGGAAAGGGTGCGCTTGTGCACCGCACAACCCTTTCTGCAGCCAGCAAAGCCCACAAAGAGCTGGTCATCAATCCTGTAGTCCTTAGTCCTGTCCAGGTAAAAGCTCACCGCCCTCTTAGGGTCCAAACGGTGAAGTCTCTCCTCCTCCTTGGAAGGGTGTGGGGGAGGATAAAAGGAAGGAAGGGTAATGGACTGCCCCAGATGGAAGGGAGTTACCACTTTAGGCAAAAACGCAGCCCTGGTCCGGAGCACCATTCGTTCAGCATGCACAGTCAAAAATGGGGGTTTTGAACTAAGAGCTTGAAGCTCACTTACCCTCCTTGCCGAGGTGATTGCAATGAGGAACACTGTCTTAAAAGACAACAGTCTCAAGGGACACTTATGTAAGGGCTCGAAGGGAGAACCCATAAGATAAGTCAGTACAAGATTTAAGTCCCACTGAGGTACAATAAAGGGAGTAGGAGGAAATGTATTCGTAAGGCCCTTGAGAAACCTAAGCACAATAGGTGATTTAAATAAGGACGGCTGATCCGGCAGGCATAGGAAAGCCGACAAAGCAGATAAATATCCTTTTACAGTAGCCACAGCAAAGCCTTGCTGAGCAAGAGAAAGGGCAAACTGTAAAATATTAGACAAACGAGCCTTCAAGGGATCAATTGACCTCTCTCCGCACCAGAGAACGAATTTAGACCATCTATAGGAGTATATTGATTTGGTGGAGTGTCGCCTGGCCGATAAAATAACGTCCACCACATCCGGCGGGAGAGAGAAAGAATTCAGGTTGCCCCGTTCAATCCCCAGGCATGAAGGTGTAAGCTCTGGAGGTGGGGGTGTAGAACCTGCCCCTCCGACTGCGAGAGGAGGTCTGCCCTGAGAGGGAGACGGAGCGGAGGGCACGAGGAGAGGTGGAGAAGATCTGTGTACCACACCCTTCTTAGCCAATCCGGGGCGATCAATATGACTTGGGCCCGGTCTTGGCGAATCTTCCTCAGAACCCGAGGAATCAAGGGTATGGGAGGAAACGCGTAAAGGAGTTGTGAGCTCCAATCTATCTGAAACGCGTCCCCCAACGCTCCCTGCATAGGATACTGGAGACTGCAGAATGACGGGCAGTGAGCATTCTCGTGAGTGGCGAACAGGTCCACCCGAGGAGTTCCCCACATCCGAAAGACGTGAAGAACTACCTCTGGATGAAGCCTCCACTCGTGATCGGCGGAGAATTGCCGACTGAGACTGTCCGCACGCACGTTCAGAACTCCGGCCAGATGATTTGCCATCAGACAAATCCGATGGTCCTGAGCCCAGGACCATAGACGCAGGGCCTCTCTGCAGAGACAAAGAGACCCCACACCTCCCTGTTTGTTTATATACCACATCGCGGTCGTGTTGTCTGTCAGGACTTGAATCGACTGACCGCGAAGGGAAGGAAGGAAGGCCTTGAGTGCCAAACGTATCGCCCGTAATTCCAGAATGTTGATGTGCAACAACCTTTCTTCCGGAGACCAAAGACCCTTGATCTCCAGATCCCCCAGATGAGCACCCCACCCTAGAGTGGATGCATCCGTTATCACCGTGGTCACCGATGGAGGTAGATGGAAGGGCTTTCCTTGGGACAGATTGCCCTCCACGCTCCACCAAGATAGATCCGCTGCAGCTTCTCTGGAGATCCTCACAGACTCCCTGAGATCTCCCTTGTGCTGATACCACTGCTTGCGGAGGCACCACTGGAGCGCCCTCATGTGCCAGCGTGCATGGTTGACCAACAGGATGCAGGAGGCGAACAGACCGAGCAGGCGAAGGACCTTCAGAACTGGAACGACCGCTCCGCTGTAAAATAAAGGAATCATCTCCTGAATGTCGAGAATCCTTTGAGGAGGAGGGAATGCTCGACACACAGTAGTGTCCAGTACCGCACCTATGAACAGGTTGCGCTGAGAGGGCACCAGGTGAGATTTGGGCACATTGATCGAAAAACCCAATCTGAACAACAGCTGAGTTGTATCCCGCAGATGGCACAGCACCTTCTCCGACGACTCCGCCTTGATCAGCCAGTCGTCCAAATAAGGGAAAACCGAAATTCCCGATCTTCTGAGATGGGCTGCCACCACTGCCATCACCTTTGTGAAGACTCGAGGTGCCGAAGTAAGACCAAACGGGAGGACCGCAAACTGATAATGCTGCGACCCTACCGTGAACCGGAGATACTTCCTGTGCGACTTCAGAATGGGGATGTGAAAATACGCATCCTGCAAGTCGAGCGACACCATCCAATCCTCCTGATTCAGCGCCTGAAGAACCTGCGCAAGGGTGAGCATCTTGAACTTCTCCTGTTTCAGGTAAAAATTCAGGATTCTGAGGTCCAATATCGGACGCAATCTGCCGTCCTTCTTCGGGATCAGAAAATACCGGGAGTAGCATCCCTGACCCCTCTCCTGCTCCGGAACCACCTCTATCGCACCTTTCTGAAACAACTTCAGGACTTCCTCCTGTAGGAGAAGACGGTGGTCCTCCGAGCAAACCCCTTGGCAAGGAGGGTAATTTGGAGGGAATTCCCGAACGGGAAGGGCGTACCCATTTTCTACAAGATCCAGAACCCAGAGATCTGAAGTTACAGATTCCCAATCTTGTAGAAAATGGGTAAGCCGGCCCCCCACAGGACCAGCATGATCCGGAATGCCGAATCTAGGGCTGTTTTGCGGTGGTGGGAGGGGCTGAGGAAGAGGAAGAGGAGGAGGAGAGTTGACGGCCACGTGAGCGACCTCTAAGTCTTCCTCTATATCCCTTGGAACTTTGCTGCTGCTGCTGCTGCTGCTGCTGGGCTGGTCTATAAGAACGAAAACTCGCCCTACCAAAACCTCTGTACCTCTTGAAAGTACCTCTCGGCTGGGATTGAAGGCCCAACGACCTAGCCGTAGCCTTACTCTCTTTGAAGCGCTCGAGAGCAGCATCAGCCTTCTTCCCGAACAGACCAGACCCATCAAAAGGTAAGTCCAACAAGGTTGACTGGACATCAGAAGAGAATTCGGAGGACTTAAGCCACGCACCCCTCCTGGTGGCGACTGAAGACCCCATGACCCTGGCAACTGAGTCTGCTGTATCCAGGCCACTCTGAATAACCTGGCGAGCAGCCGCCTGGGCATCCGATAGTACTTCATGGAAGCCTGCTCTATCCTCCTCTGACAGCTTCGGTGCCAACTTTTTAGCTGAATCCATAAGCGCATGGATATAGCGCCCCAATAAGCAAGTCGCATTAGAAGATTTTAATGCCATACTGGCTGATGAAAAGACCTTCTTGGCCGATTGGTCTACCTTCTTGGCCTCTCTGTCCCCTGGGACTTGAGGAAACGCACCTTTTGAACGTCCAGAACAAGCCGCCTGAACGACCAGGCTTTCAGGTGAAGGGTGTGATGACAAAAACTCAGGATCCCCTGGAGCCACCCTATATCTCCTTGCAACCACCTTGGACACCGCAGGAGCCGAAAAAGGCTTGCGCCACACATCCAACACAGGCTCCAATATTGCTTCATTAAAAGGCAACAGCGGCTCTGACACCGCAGTCGGAGAGTGCAACACCTCAGTCAAGATATTAGACTTGAATTCAACAGATGGCAATTGAAGGTCCAACAACTCTGCAGCCTTTCTGATTACAGCATGATAAGGTGTCGCGTCTTTAGAAGGTTCATCCGATGGAGGAGTGATCTCCCACTCCGGAGACAAATCCAACCCACTTGCCTCCTTCAACTCGTCAAACACCTCATCGGATTCGACCAATTCCCCCTCTTCAGCCTCGTTCATAAGATAGCGCCTCTCCTCCAGCACTCTCTGCGCCTCCCTTCTGGAACGGATCCGCACCTGCGGCGTCGGCGGCGCCGTGATCGAAACCGACGGCGCCGGCAGAGGCGTCGAACGCGGATCAGCTGGAGCAGCCGGCATCGAACGAGGTCGAGTCGGCGCCGGTGAAGAGGGAATCGGCGTCGATGTTCTCGGCGCCGGCATCTGCCAAGACGGCGTCGCTGGGAAGAAAGGCATAAACGGTGCTTGAGGATAAACCTGCAGCACTCCCAGATTAAAAACCATCGGACCCATCGGACCCATAGGTGCACCAGAGGTATACATGGCCCGAGAAAACACCCCGTACATCGCATTGAGATAATGCGAGGGGTCCTGACCTGGATTAGGGAAAGCCGGATACTGGTCAGGTAACACCGGACTCGGGCCAGCCGGCGCCGACGGTGGAACTTGCGGCATCACAGACTCACCCGGAGCCTGATCATCCTCATCCTGAGCCGGAGTCGGAGACGGAGCCGAAGGACCTGCAGGATCTGGAGAAGCCATCGGCGCCGGAGAGGACGCCGGCACCGGCGATTCAGCCGGAGCCGGAGAAGACACAGGAGAAGAAGGAGCAAGAGGCGAAGCCGGGACAGGAGAAGGAGACACTGACTCCCTTCGACGCCGAGCAGGTGATTTAGACTTCGACGTCGAGGCCTTATGATGAGACGAATGCCTCCTCTTCTTCTTATGCTTCTTGCTCTTTGAAGCATGTCCCGAAGTCGACTTGGAAGCCGACCTCGACCTCGACCTGGATCTTCTTCTACCTCTTTTCTCCGTTTTCTTCATCCGGGCGATAAAGAGCTTTGCCTCTCTTTCCTTAAGAGCCTTCGAGCTCATCTTCCTGCAACACGAACATCCTTCAACATCGTGGTCCGATGACAAACACCAAACGCAGTCGTCATGCGGGTCAGTGATGGACATGTGTTTGCCACATTCACGGCAAGGCTTGAAACCAGACTTCCTTGCCGACATTCTCGAAGAAAGACAGAGAAACTTCGGAATAAACACAAAGTAACAGGTAAAGCTACCAGTAACGATTCCCGAAATCCGTTGGCGTCGTCGGCGTGGAAAAAAGGGAACTGACGTCATCATGCCGAGGAGGTCTTCTTATGGAGCCGGTGACGTCAGTGGAGTCGCGAGCGGAGCCGTGCCTCTGTGACGTCGTCTTCGACCTCATCGGCGTGGACTGCTACAAAAGTTTCCGAATGTTGCTGGCGCAGGGGATATTCACAAGGTGAGGAATCCACTGGCAGATTTATCCATCAGAAGGTTGGCACATTTGCCCCAGTGCCTGGGACTGGAAACTTTGAGTCAGATCTCAAAGCATCACGCCAAGATTTTAAGAACATGGAGCTTGCTCAACAACATAGGCTACAGAATTCCAGCATAAAGAAGTGACTAAATGATTTACTAAGTGGTCGTCAAGTCCAGCTGCTTACGTCTTTTTGGAGTAATGACTCAGCTGCAGGAGCTAGAACCATATGATTTTCTTTGGTGTATTTTATTTTAGATGACCCGCTTTACGATGTGTAAGTAAAAGACCCATTACTTCTAAAGCTATAGTTTTGAACAAGACATTTTTTTTAGACTTATTTCTCTTGCCATACAGTATTTGATTTCCCGTCCCTTCATCTCAACCTGGACTTGCCTGGGCTACTCAGTTTCGCGACAACAGAAGGGCCAATTTAACAAACAGAGTAACTTGGTTATCTAGCTTCAGGTCCTGCAAAATCAATGGTGAAGGAAAATACCCACAGCAGAAATTGCTTAGTTACCCCTGACTGACCCATGACCCTGAGAAAATCAGGCTCCAACAAGTTCAACTCCAACAAGGTATCCTGGTACATGTTCCCAAGACGCTCTTCTGTGAAGTAGCTGATTGACAAGACGCTGGATAATGAGAGTCAAGGATCAAATTCCTGTCATCATTCCAACTATTAAATAATCACTAAAAATCACTAAAAGGGAATCACTTTTTGAAATAGAAACAGGGGAACTCAGCATTAAAAAGGCAAACTAAACTTTGTATAAACATCAGACATTTCACACATAAATCGTTTCTAGTGCATAAATCACAAAAGCCTTTACCATATACATAAAGATTCATCATTTATTAGTACATTGCATAAAATACAGGTCAATTACAAAAACTACAAACCCTGACTACAATAAGTAAAAATAAACAAAATGTAAACCGTTCCTTTTCCTGCTACATTCAGAATCTAGCATCAAAAGCGACACCACTATAACTTACACACTGATGTTCAGTCACCGTGCAGTGAACAAAATATTAAAAATGTTGATGTACATTTTGGTGGACTACACAATTTGCCAAAACTCACAATCTTCAGGAAATAAAATTGTAGTAACAGATACTAGTATAGATATCACACATCATCACATATTCAGAGTCTGATGGAACTACTAATAGCTGGTAGAGAAAACTGACTCCTTCCTTACATTTATAGAGTCTTGTAATTTTCTACAATATTAGACTCTCTCGACTTGGATATGATATTGCTGATGGCACATTCTATGAACTCTGTGAGCAGTCTAGCTTTATCCTACACCTCTGTGGACAGGTCTGGGCTTAACACTGCAAAACACAACAAACTGATGCAATAGCATTTGTTAACACAGAGAAAAATAATTGGAAGGCACTTTTATAGATGCTAAATTATAAATAACGATGAGTTTATGTCTAGTCTGAAGATTCTGTGTTGTAGCTTCCAAAGACAAGCATATGTACCTTCTTTAAGCAACCAGAGACAACCTATGTAATGCTCTCCACCTCTTTACCATTTCAACCACACCAAAAGAGCTCAATGTTCACAAATGTACACACTTTACATACACTGCAAAATTTGAGCTATAGCCAGTCTGACTGCTGTTCATATAGATGTTTACATAATATAAGGTTCTGTACCTTTTTGTCAAATGCCACGTGGGCTGGAACAAAATCTGATGGTGGGGCTGGTCTGGCTTGGCCATACGTCAGTGTAGGCCTCTTGTTAGCCAGCTCGTCCAGTTCAGCCTGGGAAAGCTGGTTAGCAGTGATTGGATCCCGCCCGATTCCCACTGTCGGAAGTAGTGAGCGTGAAAAGCCATTTCGATATTCCAATGTCTGGGAACGATGATAGGCAGTTTTCTAGGGCGATAAGATATTATGACACAGAATTCAGCATAATGTACATTCCTTTTATACGTAATCTATAGTACCGCAATTATTAGATAGAATATAATGGAAAATGTACTGTGCTTTAAACAGAAAATGCTACATACCTGTAATGACAGTTTTCCAGAGTGTAGATGTTTTGTGGACATACATGTCCACTATATTCTATATTCCACTCTCTTCTGTCACACCCAAAAATTTGTAAAAAGGTTTTTGGGTTTTTGACCTATTTAGGATAGTCCATTGTGTTAAGCTCTGGTGATGTCAAAGGTCCCTGTAAGTCTCAGATTCAAATCGTGAGCTTTGCCTCTAGTTTTAGAGGTTATGGGAGGTCATCTACTGTTTACTGACATTCAGAGATCACTGGAAAAGCTATTCCAATAGAATGTATTTGTATGATGTAAAATGAATTTGAGACAGTTGCTAAAAAGGAGATGGACTTCTCTTTTCTGAAAGGTTGGAGAAAAAAACATTCTATCCTTGGACTGAACAGAATGGTGTCCTAAAATATTGAAGCCTGATACACTGGTTAGTTTACACGTACATGTGTGAAATACCAGGATTAATGAAAATGAAGCATTAAAGGCTAAAGAGGAGGAGGTCAAATTTCCCCAGAGACGATGACACAGTATTGGGAAAAATCTCTCTTTCTCTAAGTAATATTTCAATTAAACAGATTGCAATTTGGCAGGTTCTAGCTGAATCTCTGGAAGAGAAAGTAATCCACAACCAGTTAAGCGCAGACTGTCACCTAAGGTTTCATGAGCGGAACGATTTGAAAGACTGTCATTCCAAAAACATGGCCGGACACTATTCAAGTCAAGGAAAACTTTATTCGATTGCTTTTTTAAACAATCATAAAAGCACATTAAAAAACACACTTTTCGTTACACAAAATTCCACATGATAAATATGCTAAAACAAAAAACACTCCTAAAGATTTAATATAAAATACATGATAAATATGATGAAACGCTATTAAAAAATAACAATACGCCTGGACGGTTTCAATCCTTAATTTGCAATGCATTTCCAGTGATATAATGCTTTTTTCAAAAACATAGCTACCCTCCAGGCTATATGTTCATTCTCCATAAGCTGACGTTTAGTTAATGCCAGGTGGCATTGCCTCAGCCCCAGGTTTTTAAAAAGTGGAATTATCCACACTTTCCTTAACTCCCTATAAAATGTACAAAATAAAACTAAGTGAATAGTGGATTGGGCGGAGTAGTTGTCAAAGGGGCAAAATGATTGATCACAAGCCCAGTCATTCATTCTAGGAAGGGTTATGAGTTAATGAACAGTCCCCAGCCTAAACCTGGTTAATAGTAACCTATCATATCCACCAGGGACAAATGCTAAGTATGGTTGCGCACTAAAAGTAGTTAAAGTCACCTGGTGCTGCTGGACATTAGGTTTTAAAATCTCCCTAGACATCCTTAACGGATCTAATAACTGGAGACCCTCATTTTTTAGTTGCTTTCTTGTAATCAACTGGATGGAACTCAAATCCATAAAATATTCTATGTCCTAAGTCAGTCATAAAATCTCGGACAAACCTAATCCATGGGATTTTTAAGGCCCCTTCCAGGTTAAGGGCATCCAATAGGATATCCCTGTTTAGCTTGGTCTGTTCCTTTGACCAAATCCTGAGCCAGAGGAGAATAGGTTCCAATTTTATGAGATCAGAGATATATTGGAGACCCAACTCAGCGTGACAAACATATGAGTAGGTGCTGGCTGATACGGACAAAATATATCTTAAAAAAGTGTTTTCCACTACTTGTAACGGGTTTGTGTCAACAAAAACTCCACACCCTGCCCCGTACATCGCAGTAGGAATACATTTGGCTGTTTCCTACCCAGTTTTTCGAAAAGGTAGTAAGGGCAGTTGTTGTCCTTAGAAACGCCAGCTTTTTAACAGATACAGCTTGAACCCGTGAGTCATTCTGGTTGAATAAGATACCAAGATATGAAAAGCTCTTTGTGGGGGCTATCTTCTGCCCCTCCAGAAACATATTCCTAGCCCTCTGTCTCCCATGGCCGCATCTCACTATGAAAGTCTTAGAGGTATTAATACTAAGACCAAGATCCTTCATAAAATTTGAAAAACTATCCAACACCCTCTGTAGACCAATTTGCGTACATGACATCAACACTGCATCGTCCACATAAAGGAGAGCAGGTATGGGACGTCTACCTATTTGGGGGAAGTCACAACCATCCCCAAGCAATGCCTGACCCAACCCATTAATATGAAGATTAAAAAGGAAGGGGGGCAAGACACAGCCTTGCCTGACCCCCTCCTAATAGGTAAAGGAGCAGTGCGCTCACCACCCAGGCCAAAACGCACTTGTGCCTTTGCGCCACTGTAAAGGCATTTAAGAAAGTTTAAAATGACAGGATCAACCCCCACAGTCTCAAGAACCTGCCAGAGTTTATTATGCCTCACAGAATCGAAGGCCACAGTAAGGTCCACAAAGGCTAAAAACATTCCGCCCTTCTTCACCCTAGTATACTTCCCCACAAAAATGGCTAGGTTAAGACTCTGCTCGATTGTCCCTAGCCCCTCACGAAAACCATATTGTATATTGGAAAGGACCTGACTAGCCTCAGCCAAGTCATGTAGACGTTCCAGGATTATACGGCCAACTACTTTTACCATAAAATCCAATAAAGAAATAGGCCTATAACATCCTGGATCCTGGCGGTCCCCTTTTTTGAAAATGGAAACTATGATAGATTCCAGCCACGTCATTGGAAACGAGGCCTGACAGCTAGCGTTTATTATCTGAGTGATAATTGGCCCCCAAAGATTGGTGTTTGCCTTGAACAGTTAAACTGGGACCCCATCTGGACCGAGGGCCTTGCCACCTAGACTGGCTGAGAGTGCTCTGTTCACCTCTTCCAAGGTGAGCTCTAGGTCCAAATTGTTGTTGCTTTCCTCATGGGTATTGCTAGTTTGCATACTAAGGTCTCCCTGCCCATTGTAAACCATAGAAAAGTGTTCAATCCAATGTTCCTCGGAAATTGCAATTTATATTGAGGGGCCACCTCCAGATGACAGAATTGGGGTTTTAATTGCTCTCCAAAAGGCGGCACTATCTTTAATTTTTTTTTTCTCGGGGCACTCTTTTAGGGCCATCTTATAATCCCTTCTCGCCTGCCTAATATTATCTGGAATTCTTGGTAATTTGTGTAGCTCATACTTTAAATTTGAATTTGCTCGGGTACACTTTGAATCAAACCAACCCTGGGGCTTATCCTTTTTTTCTGTTTTGAACATACAATGCTTCCCTAACCACACCTGATATTTCTTAGAAGGAGGATAAAATACTGTTCGAGGTGGCTGACTCACTCAGACAAATGTCAAAAGCCAATTTACATTTAGTTATCAACTGTTTTGTGACCGCTATAGGATCCACCACTGACCAACGTAGTGAAGATCCATTCATTTTATCAATTTTGAGATCTGACAATGCCTGTTCAACTTTATCACCCCTTCCAGGTTTACATGTTGGCAAGAAAACCAATATGCACAAAGGGAAATGGTCACTCAATGGGTTGTCATTAACAATGAAAGAACGCAACCTAGATGCATGACTATTTGCCAATAATATATAGTCTATTGTTGAACTTAGACCTCTGCCATTAAAAGTACAGGGCATAGAAACCGGTACAGCACATAGTTCATTTGCAAAGCCCAGATCTGAGCCGAGAATCAATTCATTGAACAGCTCCGTCGTCTTGGAGTGACAAAAGTGTGTATTGTTTATGCCTTCTTCAGCATTGAGACCACAAATTGTACCATCCTCATAGGAACAAAAAGCACAGTTGAATTCGCTAACCAAAATTAACTTCATATCTTTAGCACTGCCATTACACAAAGATTTCAAATCATTGGCCAGTTTTTTTTACCATGTTATCAAGCTTATCTAATGGGATATTAATGTAAAAAATGGCCAATACAATACAGTGAGAGATACTTAGATGCAATTTAATCAATTGATAGCAACTTTCCCCTAAGTGTGATTTGATCTTTTTTATTACTAACTTATTAGATATGCATGTCCAGAGCCCACCTTTGGCTCTGCCACTTAGGCCCCCCACTGCATATGTATTAAGTGTTTCCAATCCATTTAAATGGGTTGGTTCCTTGAGCCATGTTTCCTGGAAACATAATATATCAAAGTTTAATATAAAGTTGTGCCATATTGGGTTATTCACCTAAGAGCGTAATCCAGCTATGTTCCATGAAATGAGGCTACAATGAGAACTCTCAGTGTTACATGAGAGTCTAGCTGTTACAGGGTTAAGGGGTGTGGGGTCACCATTACAAGTAGGTATTTTGTCTGTGCATATACGCTAAAAATATACTAGAGAGGGAACCGGGGTCTGCAGAGTGGTACATATACCTTCGAGTTTCCCCTCATTAGGAACCAGAAATGGCATACAGTTCCCTTGCGCTATATCAACTTGAACAAAGTTGTTATCCTGTCTTGATGTCCTATCACCATAAAGCCCATAAGAGCCGCCAGAGAGGTTTAGGAACTGGCTTGGGAAAATCAGTCAGTCAATGTCTTCTAATGTATTCAAGATGTCAAAACGATTACTGACTGGGACTACATACTTTGGCGGTCTAGGCCATGAAAAACTCTCTTCCTCAGCAGAATACCACGGGGGTCGAGGTGGTTGGTAGAAAAAACCCCAAGGTAGAATATTTATCCCCTTTGACCTTATAGGCCAATTGCCTACCGTATCAAATATAGTCTTGACCCAGCCTGGGGACCTGAATGTTAAGACCACACAGTCTCCAGTTACTGTCTTAGGAGACTTTGTCCCCCAGCCAATCCGTCGTGCCATCCTATATTCAGTAAACAACGTATTGGTTATACCCGTCCTTGTGCTCAATAAATTTAATGATTTGTTCCTTAATGTTGACCAGTGCTCTAAATCACTGGGCAGCAAAGGGGGAACATTAGCCAGGACCACTGTCTAAGGAGTTGCTTCTGGAAGAAGGTGCAAGTTCGTGATTGGGGTGGGGAAGTCTCTCTGATCAAAATACTGCCGTCTTTGAGTGCTTCTAATCTGGCCTCCCTCGTTTTGGGTATTATTTTCCCTGACACAGGGGGCCCCCTTTAGAGCATTTACAGCCGGAGCGTGCCCGTTGATCAAGCCTTCTTTGGCATATGGGGTCTCTAGATGGTTTAATGAAGTGGATGCTGCTCTCAACCATGACGGACCAGCCTGTACTATATCTTTATGTCCTGAGTTATTAGATTTAGAATGATGTACACTCCCAAACGCAGAATTGCTTTCAGGTTGACTAGACAATGGGCCCATACTTCTACTAGACGGAATAACCTCCGCTCTACAATGACAGGTATCGGGAGGAGTTGCGGAAGTACTAATCGCAAGCTTTTCAAGGTTAGCTAATCTCGCCTGATTATGGGATAGCTTTTGCGTCATCGAATGCAAGAGGGCTAAGACTGTTAGTTCTAACCTTTTCCAAAAATCCTCCTTCTCCTGATCAGGAAGCATTCCAGTTAGTACAGCATCCTTTGGGACCGGTATAGGTCCCCGAATGGACTCACTATCTACAGGTTTTGTTTTTCGTCCTAGTGGTTTAGGCAGGGGATGGTTTTGTTTATAGGGAACCTGCCCCTTCCTTTTCTTGGATGGTGGTGCAAGACTGTTACTATGACAAATCTTTGCTTTCTGGCCCCTAGTAATTACGTTCGGCCTAGTTGGTTTGTCTACTGTCTCAGGAATATTGGTGGTATCTAAGTCAGAGGCCGTAGAATGCTGTAGGTTAATCTGGGAGGAATTCGCCTCGATGTTAGTATGTGACATAGGGGCGGTAGGTACAGATCGGCTTAAAGAGCTTTGGGGCTCTAAGGATAGTCTGCGCTCTGTCAGTTCGATTTCATGGATGAGTGCAGATTCAGCCCTCAGTAAAAAGGCATCCAGTGTCCCTACTACTACCTGCCCTGTATCAGATTTAAGTCTGCTAATTTTCAACGCCCCCAAGATGGAAACTCTGTATCAAGAGTAAAAGTTAACATAGTAACTTATAATAGCCACTAATATCGTCCAGAAATCATAAATGATAGTTATAGAAATGAGGGCCAGGGACTGGACGGTGAAGGGTGTCTTAAAGGCAATTATAATCATATTGATGTTACGAGATAAGTAGCTCCTAAAAAAGTCCCTTATGGTATTGCGTATTCAGCCTTCAAATTTCGCAAACAAGCACTCTCTTTCAGACTTTTAAGCTGGTTTGGAAATACTCAGGGTCTGATCTCTAGATGAGGGAAATCATTTGCAGAGACTACACAAATCTGAAGATTCAGGAGTTGTCACAACTCCTTGGTTGAATGCAGGAGAGCTACTCTTCAGGAGAGCATCTGGGTCATTACCCCCACTTCATCCACAGGTCTTCATACTAGGTCTACCTGTGCTGGGACAGAAAGGTCCTCTGCATGGTGATGCACCCGTTGAACCCCTGTCCAGAGTGCCCCAGTTGCAGAAATATCTGGATCCTTGGTACAGATTTTTCCTCATGGACAAACACTGATCATGCATGTGGCCATGACCTGTGCATGGCCCACAAATTGGAGTTTTGTTAAGACCGGGAGGGAAACACAAAGTGTTACCCTTGTTACGGTAAAGACCTACTGTCCTTACCAAGAGTTAAGCAGCACCGGCGCAATGGTCGCAGCATACCGTTTTTAAAAATAAGTAATGAGTAGAGTGAATAGGGCGTTTTACCTGTGTCACTGGAGTGAGGGCTACCAGCCTACTCATGCAAAATTCCACTGCTGTGTATCTAACTTGTCCTTGGCCTACATCAACTTAGTATGCAGTGCTGGGCAGCATGTTGTGTGCTGTAATGCATGAGTGCCTGTGTGTGTACAGTACATGGAGGGTGGTTCCATGTTGGAAGCTCAGGGCCTTGGAAAGGTATGTAGAGGTGGAGGAGCCATCTCAGACAGATTTGTGGTTTGCCTGCATTCCTGAGAGCTGGGTGGGACACACACTGGAAGAAAAGAGAGGCACTTCAAAATGGTTCTTTAATTCTGAAAACGCCACTGGTCAGTTGTGCGTGGGCACTTCTCTGGAAGCAGATGGGGCTGATAAGGGGATCATAAGGAATAGGGCTGAGTGCCTTAGTAACCTTTTGATGGGCATATATTAGGGAGGTTGACATCCAGATGATCCTCCTGTAACTCCCATGGTTCGTGTTGTGGGGCTATCAAGAGAGTGGAGTCACTCCTGCTGTGGCACACTGCTTCCTGGACAAAGGACAAAACAGAGGAGTGGGCACATCTAAGTGGGCAGCCCCCACAACACGAACTTTAAAGACTAATACACTAAACCACATCTGTGTCTGAAAACAGACCAGACGTAGGCACTAAGGCATGGATGTCATTTAGGGGTCACAGCTGAAATCCCTGGCTTGCCACTTATGACCACTGGCACTGCTTTTGTGACCCCTGGCTTCAGAGGTAGCAACATCAATGCCAAAAAGACAGATGCAGCTTACCCTTACGGACGTCGTGCCCCACCTTTGTTTTCTACCAATTTTTGACTACACTAATAGCTAATAATAACTTATTATTTGCTATTAGTGTAATCAGGAGTGTTGGAAATTGCCCTTTTTTCAGGGTTATCCCCAAAATGTTTGCTTCTTCTTATTATTTTTTACTGACCTGTTGTTGTTGGTTTTAGGACTCTGGGCACTTTACCACTGCTAATCAGTACTAAAATGCATATGCTCTCTGTGTAAATTGTGGACATGATTGGTTCTCTATGATTGGTATATTTGATTTACTGGTAGGACCCTAGTAAAGTGCACTAAGTGTGCCAGGGCTGGTAAATCAAATGCTACTAGTGGGCCTGCAGCACTGATTGTGCCATCCACATGACTAGCCCTGAAAAGATGTTTCAGGCCTGCCACTGCGGGGCCTGTGCGCAGTTTGTTAACTGCCATGTCGACTTGACAAGTGCACCCACATGCCAGACCATACCCTTCCCTTTTATTACACATAGGGCACCCCTATGGTAGGCCCAAGGTACCCCCCTGGGCAGGGTGCAGTGTATGTGAAAGGTATGACATGTGCGGATGTGTGTAACATGTGCTGATAGTGAATTACTACCAATTTTGTTTTTCACCATTGCAAGGCTACCTGTTCCCATAGGACAGAATGGAGAGTTTGTTTATAACATCTTATAAACATAACTGCCCCTGGGAACAAGGTAGGAAAATAACGTTTATTATGCCTGAGCTCAGAATGTTAAAATGCATATTTTAGTTAGGGTGATTTTTACATTCTGTGTTTGAAAATGCCACTTTTAAAAAGTAGGCATTTTCTTGCTCAGATTTCCAATGTGACTCTGCTAGGATGTGGATTGCCTGTCTGGGTTTGGAGTGTCAGGGGCTGGGGAGGAGCAGTTGCTCCAGAGAGTCTGATGAGTCAGGGCTGGGCTAAATAGACCTGGGCCCCTCTGACTCGTGAGGATGTGGAAGTCTTACTATGCACGGTGAAGTCATGCTCCCCTCTCTACATCATACCAGACAAAATCTCCTCTTCTCTTGCCAAACAACTCTCAGCGCCCATCTGTTCCCTTCTCAATCCTTCCCTGAGGGAAGGACATCTCCCTCTGGAATGGAAGGCGGCACAGATCATACCTATTCGTAAGAACACTAAGGCTTCCATGGAAGATCTCTCCAACCTACAACCTATTTCCCTACTATCTCCCCTGAGCAAACTTTCGCAAAAGTACATCAATAAACATCTGTCAGATTATGTCGAATCCTACGGCTGCCTTGATTCGTCACAATCAGGCTTTAGGCCCAAACACAGCACGGAGACAGCCCTGGTGGCCGTCACGGATAACATCAGGCTGGCCTTAGACAGTGGCCAATCTACTCTTCTCGTGCTGTTAGACCTCTCGGCCGCACCTCTCGGCCACATTCGACATGGTCGACCACCAGATTTTGCTCAGGAGACTGGAGGAATATGGAATTGGTGGATTAGCCCTGCGGTGGATGACAAGCTTCCTTTCCAATCGCTCTCAGACAGTTAACCTAGGGCCTTATCGATCTAAAACCATGGAGCTGACCAAGGGAGTGCCTCAGGGCTCATGCTTAAGCCCCACCCTGTTTAATATCTATGTTGCTCCCTTAGCCGATCTGTTGAGGTCCTCCGGGTTTATGCCAATTTCATATACTGATGATACCCAGCCGACTTTCTCATTCAACAAATCTACTCTCTCTGCCAAGTCTACCTTCTCCTCAGGCATGATAGCAATCTCCAATTGGATGAGTAGTAATTTCCTTCAACTTAATGTAGGGAAGACCGAGATCATGCTCTTTGGAGAGGCCTCATTGTCGTGGTCACTGGATCGGTGGCCAGGGGATCTTGGTGTCCCCCCTGCGCCTAAGGTAGCTGTAAAAAATCTGGGTGTTTGCCTTGATCAGGCATTGACCATGAAGGATCATGTAACCTACACTGTCGGTTCCTGTTTCCATGTGCTAAGTCTGTTGAGACGAGTCTTCCCTTTTCTTCCAGACTCCACACGGAAAACTCTCATCCAGACTTTGGTATTAAGAAGACTGGATTACTGCAACGCCCTGCTGGTCTCAGCTAATGAATCTTCACTGGGCCGTTTGAGTTTCTAGTGCAGGTCAGGGCTTCCAAACTGCAGCCTCACTCACACCAATTGCTCCAAGGAAGTCATCTCCAGACCATGAGTGGTTTTCAGTATGGGAATATTAAGTACACAAGAAGTAATCTTGGCAACTTGCCATGAAGGCCAGGAGTTTCCTCACATATTTTCTGTGTGTCCCTAATAAGCAGCACCAGTGTTCATGTTGTCCCAGGCAGGACTACACTTGCAGGAATTGTCTGATCATATAATGGATCACTGACAGCCCGGGTTTCTCCTCATAACGGATACTGGTGTCTCAAAGATTCACAAGAAAAGAGTTTGGTGGCTGTATCTAGGGCATGTTGTCCGAGTAACACCCCTACCCCCACTTCTCCCTTCACCTATGATTTTGACCACGTCCAATTCAAGTCACATGTGAGGTGTCACCTTGGATCTCTCACTCTCAGCTCATTGGTCAATGTGAATTGTCAATCCTGCTTGCACTCAGGACATTAGCATGTTCACTCCAAGGCCAGTTGGTGGTGATTCAGATTTAAGGAACTATTTCTTTTTTTATATAAATATTTATTAAAACAGAGTACATTGGGATGAAAGAAAGATAAATGACAGTGCATATACATAATATCTCAAAGCATATAGTTACATAAATATCAATTACAGTTTCAATAAAACTCAGAGTTTGATTAATATGCACTAATGTGGATGTAGAGCATACAAAAACATCAACCATTACTAAAAGCAACAATAGCAGTGCAGTACGTTAGCATATCTAGGGTCACAGTCCATTAAATATAAAACTTGTCAACATCGAGGCAAAGCAGAGTATACAGTTCAGTGCTGGATTACCAAATAACCAGCGTCTAAAGCACATCTGGGTTTTGTAACATGTAAATGGTGCCTGTTAGAAGGTGGTTCTGACCATCTGACCCGCCTGGATTTTTCGCTTTTTGAACACCTAATTGTTGAGCTTTTACTAAGGGAGAGCCTCATAAGTTGGGACTCACCCACAGTGAACTCATGATGAAAGAGACTGCATGGGGATTTTACCGGTGTACCCCTGGTGAGAGTAGGCCGCTGCGCTGCAGTTGGAGTAAGGGGCACCGGGCGGTTACATGCAGACATGTGTGTACGTGTGTGCACACGTGTAGGGGCTGCGCACACGTGTGTACATGTGTGTGCACACGTGTAGGGGCTGCGCAGGAGACATTCCTGGCATGCGCAGCCCAGGAGCAGGTACAGATTGAATGGTGTGGCAGGAATTATGCTGGGTGGTGAAATGGAATAGGCTTTATACTATGGGAAGAAACATGTAAGGGAAAGTCAGTGTGCTTTACTGTTGTTTTCACTGAAGGACCACTCCATTATTCTCCTATGAGGATGGGGATCACATGGGTAGTTTCCCTTCTCTAGGGCTTACAAATTCCAGACACGCACTAAAGTCCACTATAACTCATGTGAGAAGAAGTATTCTGCTGAGTCCACAGCCATATCTGTACTGCTTTTGGGTCATCCAGAAATGTCGTATTCCTCTAACTCAGCTCATAACCAGAGCCAGAATGGGTGTGACCCTGCCAGGCTAGATTAATGATCTTCCTCCCCAATCAATCAATCAATCAATCAGGGGGTTTGTAGAGCGCGCTACTCACCCGTGAGGGTCTCAAGGCCCCAAGCTGTGGCATCAGAGACTTGGCCCTTCACGGCAAGTATTCCAAGGGCAAGGGTCTCCTCTCAAAAAAGGGAGAGAAGGTTGGTGGAGCTTCAGGTTATCCATCCGCAGCTGTCACCTGGTGCCAGGCACCAAGCTGCTCTGGAGAGAAGGCAGCAAGGGAGGAAGGGGGCTTTTTAGAGACCATGTGGCATGAGACCCCTTGACAAAGCCATTTTGAACAATCCCAGAGGGCTGGGCAGGAAGGAGGGAGCAGGGGCACGATAGGTCAGCAGAGCCCCCTGCCAGCCCCCTCCAAATTCTTTTAAAAGGTATTGCACAGGAAGAGGAGCTCTCTCTGGGTGTGGTCTGCTGAGGAAGACTGGTGCTGGAGCCTGGCGCCATGGGCAGTTGGAAGGAAGACCCCCCCCCCCACGCCCCCGACTGTCCCAGGTCCCTGAATTGCGCCAGGAGGGGAGTCCAGGACCAGGGAGCCGAAGCCTGGGCCTCTGCGCAAGGAGAAGAGAGGCCTAGGAGGAAAGCCAGGAGAAAGGCTAGCGCAGGGAGCCAGTTAAGACAGCTCCCTGCTGAATACACCCTCCTTGAGACCAGGAGGGCAAAGGAAAGTGCTCCCAGTGGCTGGGGCACACCACCACGAGCAAGAGGAGGCCAAAATGGTGAAGATCGGCTTCCTTTGACCCCTGAAGAGGACCGACGACGAAGCACGTGGGGCTCTGCTGCCGGTCCCAGGTGTGCCCCCGGTCCCAGGTGTGCCCCCAGGGTGGCTCAGCTCCAGGGGGCTGCCCCACAAGAAGAGGAAGTGAAATTATCCCCAAGGGGGTGCCAGGAGCCCATCCTGGCCCCCAAAAGACATCGGTGGGAGGGGAGCGCTGTCGCGCTCACCTCAAAGAGAGCTCTGGGGCCCGGGACCCCCAACTCTGGGCCCCGATGATGGTGGGGAGGAGGAGGAGGAAGAGGGTTGGCCATCACGTGTCCTCCTCCTGCCCTAAACCAAGCCGGGGAGCGCCGTCGCGCTCCCTGTGAAAACTTTGCAGGGGGAGGGACCCGGGAGCCACAACGCCGGGCCCAGGTTTGCCCCGATGCCAGAATTGCCTTGTGGGCCGGGACCCCAACTCCAGGCCCCCGTGTGGTGGAGGAGGAGGGGGGAGTGCCACCACACTCCCCCACAGCAACGGGAAGGCAGGGGGAGTGCAGTCGCACTCCCTCGAGAACCCGCCGGTGAAGGAGCAGCCTCCATGTCTGTCAAAATAGACACTCGGGCTCCCGCGGCCGCACACGAGGGTGCGGGTCAGGCGGAGACCTGGCAGAAGCCACCGGGGTGGGCTTCCCGGGTGGCTCTCCAAGACTTGGGGGCAAGATTAGGAGCAAGGGGCCCGTTTGGGACCGGGCCCCCGAAAGGCCGCAGGAGCAGCCAGGGGTGGGCTCCCCGAGCTGCAATCACTCACCTGAAGTGAGGGGTCCGGGTGGGACTGAACCCCCACCGGCCTGAAGAAGCGGCATGAGGCCGCCCGCACAGGAGGCATTGGTGCTCCCCAAGCAGTGGGAGAGCCGCTACTAAGTTATGAACGAGGCAGGAGCGCCTCGCCCCATAATGCCTTGCAGGCCCGGACCGGCCGGCAAAGGGAAAGCAGCTTTTTCTTGGCTTGTGGTGGCCCCAGGAGGATGGGTTCACTGCGAAATGTGTGCCAAGGTGCAGGGGGAGCTGCAGGAGCAACACAGTCTCCCCCAGCACGAAAATGGAAAGTCCAAGTCTCTGGGGACTCCATAGAAATAATCCCTCAAGGGCTCTGCCAGCGGTCAACAGCATTCTGGGGCTGGAACTTTTGTTCTACAGCTGGGGGTGCATTAGGGACTGCACCAACGTATGGAGGGCTGAGCTGGGGGTGTCTGGAGAAGGGCGTCCCCTGGAGGTGAAAAGGTGCAATTGCACGAGAAGTGTATTTACCAATGTTATTTCTATTGATGGACTGAAGGTCACGTGTAATGTGAAGTCATAAGCCAGGTGGGGTTATGTTGCTGGACATTCCTGCGAGGAAGTCTGGCTGTATATGCTTAATCCTGTGATTATAACTGTGATGCCTTTTAGGGGCTCTTATTGCAATGCATTATCATGGTTATCAGCTATGATAAGCACTGTCATTTTAAGTGATGCTTTAACATGTATTCTTGCTGCTGTGTTAGGTGAAGAACAACCCAGACTGTTAGCCCCTAAGATGTAGAGGTGTATACTGTCAGGCCCGGTCGGCCTCGGCGCCTACCAATTCAGCATGAAGGAAGAAAACGGCATGGAAACTACAACTCGCATGAGGCCTTAGACTGAGGCTCATGGGTATTTTAAGACGCCACGCACGTCAGCTGGTGTACGTAATTCTTGTTTCCTGGAAGTCGTGGTTGGTGTTGCTGGAAGTATCGGGGGCATGCAGGAGGTTCGGCCATCCAGGCCGTGACTGCAGGAGTGTAGCAGGGCTCTGTATACACGCACGGTTGGACAGGAGTCTCAGACGTTTTCAGCGTTTCCTGTCAGTCAGGCGAGGAAGTCCACAGGTACCTTTGTTCTTTGGTTCGCACGTAGGGTCTCAGTGTGGCATCCCGTTTAAAGAGGAGAAGAGTTGATTCTCGTTTGTTCACATGTATTTCTGCTTTAGAGGACAAGAGGGATTGCCTCTCTATTGAAAAGTACAGAGATTTGGTGATCACATTATTTATTAGAATCCTTCTTTCTAATTGGATTAGCGTTTGAGACCGTGAAGACGTGCATGGAGCACGAACTGTTGATCTAGAGGACTATTGATGCTTGATCATTTGTTTGTTTTCAAGGAACTACATCTGTAGAGTCACCCCTTTGTTACTTATCATCAATAATCCTTTTCCTTATGTTTGCTATTGGGGGTATGTATGAGAGATGATATTATGACATGGTTTATAATGTGTGCATGTGTTTCATAAATAGGAAAGCTGATAACCTTTCTACCTTTGTTTTGTTAGGTATATGCATGGAGCCATACAAAGAGAGTGTATCTCTGAGTTTCACCTTGAATGAGAACACCTGCTATATATTTATTCCAGGTATATGGATGTATACTTAGTGAGACATTTACTGAGAGCAGACTTGTGGTAGGTCTGTACTTATACTGTGTCCTTTTGTTTTCCCAGGTTCTATTCCCTGCTGTACCTTTCCTATCCCTTATCCCTCGCTTGATCACTTCGCTATTCCGTGAATTTATGCTAACAGAGTTGGGGAGGTCAGAAGGTGGAATATTTGCGCATCGTTCCAGTCCTGAGGAGCTGTTTAAACTACAGATCGTGACATATACTGTATGATCAGTATGAGATGCTCAGTCAGGGTAATGTGTCACCAGGGCTGGTGTGCCCATATAAAATGCTTGTTGAGATAATGGGGTGCGTCACCACTGGGATGGTGCCAGTGGGCAAGGCCCTCACCCCAGGTTATGTTCAACCCACTGCATTATGGGGCAAGATGATGTGCATACATAGGAGTGGGGGTACTAGACACCACCCCCCCTGCAGAAGGGGTGGAACTTTTATGCAATGTCACAAAGTAATTCCAACAGCTTATGTATATTTGTAAATTGTTGCATAGTATTGAGTAGTGTGTGTGGTTAATAAATGTACTCTTCCTTTTATAAAGCAAAGTACAGACTGGACAATCAATTATTGAATGTTATTTCTGCGTACTGGTAAATGGAAATTACTAGCCCACACCACCTCCCTTGAGTAAGCCTTAGACTGCTCTGCAACGCTACCCTCTGAGAGTCAAGCGCTACAATGGGGTGTTTGGTTCCCAGTGAAGGGCAAATGTAGTCATGTTATTTGTGCAGGCCTCACAGCTACTGCCTCGTTTTCCAACAGTGCCCAAAATTCCTTAGGCCTGGAGGCCTCTGGCAGTTCTTCCGCACATGTGGCCAGTTGCTCTTTACAGCATACAATCTCTTTGAGCCATTGCGACAGTTTGGGTGCATATTTCCCGCCCCAATGCTTAGCGACCAGTCGTTTGGCCAACAACGTAGTAACAGCCGCTATACGCCTGTTGCAAGGCTTAAGTTTTTTTACATTACCCAATAAACAGATCTCAGGTGTGCATTCTGCAGTCTCGCCTAGATTTAAGGAACTATTTGAACATGCATGGAGATTCAGTTGTAAGCTATGTCTCTAGGGGCCGTTAGGCAGAGGAAAATCTTCTCTCTTTGAAAGAAGTGAACAAGACAATGTGCTGATAGAATATGTAATGCAGAGTTGTTCATCCTTATCATAGGTTCTACCCCTCATCAGGCCTCTTTATTGTCATTTGTGATCACTCTGTGATTTTAGTTCTGTACCTCTTTGCAGGGAGGGAGAATGTCTTGTTCCACCTCTTTGTAGAAAAGAGGGCACTAGTTTGTGCTTGAACCCTATTGCCATAGGATGTATTCACTACTGGATACCTTCCCCTCTTTCCACTTAGTCATCAGGATCATCACGTGGGCCATGAGTGATCTTGAAGGCACTTTGCAAGAGGCAGATGAGATAGTCCCTGTTTTTGAGAAAGGTATACGTTGCAAAGCAGTGAGTGTTCCCGGTGTCTCCTTATTTTCCAGTGTTCCTAGTTTTACTCCCAGTTGCTTGCATAATCTATCTGTCTGGAAGCTGAGAGACTTGGGCACCATCATCATTGACTACAAGAGGATTTATCATGGACAGTTTAAACTAGGCATCGAGAATTCCTTCAACCACCACTAGGAGTCCCTTAGCTCGCTGGACGACACTGGGAGCCTGTGGACATGGGACTGTAGCCGACACAGCACCTTCTGTTCTCCAAAGAGTGCTTTGTGGTAGGGCAATCCCTTTTACAGGTCTCTGGGAAAACGTGAAGGAGGTATGAGCTTTGCTGCTCTTGTGTTGAAATTGTTTGCATGGTCACGTCCAAGTGTGAAGTCCTCTTTTCTAGTTTGGCATCAATCCCTGATGTTGGCTTGTCGACTGGGTCTTTATTATGAGCACTGCAAAGACATGAATGAATGAATGAATGAATGAATGAATGGGTGTTATTTTAGGTGGCTATCACCTCTGTTCTCTGATTTGCAGAGCTGATGTCTTTGTTTTTTTTTTTTTTTGAAAAACCTTTATTGACATTTCAATCAATAACAAGTATGGGCCTACAACCCCCCGGGGCCGGCCGCTAAGCAGTCAGAGCAACAGAGATCAAATGTTAACACAGGCAGCACCTCGGGGAGCAGAATCTTCATGCTAATATAGTCTGGCCAGTGAAGAGCGCAGGTAGGACACCAGGATAAAAAGGGTTTTCATTTTATAATGGAAAAAGACAGAAGGATCAGGTGCCGAACAATTTCCCAACAGCGATAAGAGGCAGGCAGAATGATAAACGTAAGCAATAAACAGCAATCTATTGGATCAATGGCGCATACACAGGAAATTCAGGATGGGGACGAATATCATGCCCAGCTGCGCCTGCAGTCCCCTGCCCTAAAGCCCAGAGAACACCCCGGAAATTGTGGCACACATGAAAAGGCAACGATTCACAACAAAGGAGGTGTACCACGCTGATCCCAGAAAAGAGAAAACAAGAAGAATCAGAGAAGAAAAAGGAGGCCATGGAAAAAGAGATTAAAGACTAAAGAATCCCCTCCCCCAACCCCCCACCCTGCACCTCTGCAGATGAGTACGGCCCCCCCCCCCCCCAGCAGTGTGCCTGTCGCCCTGGAACCAGACCCGAAATATAGAAGAAACAGGGAAAAAGGAGTAAGAAAAGAACCCCACCAGAAGGGGGGGTAGAGAGAGTATTAATAAACTGGAGGAGGGCCTTCAAAACATGCCCCCGGCGTCTCCCTCCCGCACATTATGTTTCCCCCAAAGCAAACAGTAAGCAACACAAAATCGACCATGTCAAAGAAAGATGGGGAGCATTTTGCACCTACTATACCGACAGTTATACCATGAGAGCACGCAACCCCGAGCCCGCCCGCCTATTAGCCGACCACCACTGAAAGAGCATTCTTATCCTTGGCCACTCTTGGCAAATCCGCCCATGCATACCCCTCGACCCGGCGCCATGTCCAATGCTACACGGTAAAGGAGCGTCCAAAAACGACCAGGAAGCGACACACCCCGGCGGGGTGGAAGTCTCTGAGTACCAACCCAGTCAGCATTATGGAGGAACGTCTTTCCCAGTGCTGCCCCAGGATCTGCACTGCACACAAGGTCCAGGAAGGCGGAATCAGCCAGAGTAGACAACCGTTGCTTGAGTTTTCCCAGGGTCGCCGGAGGCCGCACACCGGACAAGGCCACCCCCCCCCACTCAGGTCCAGTACCTCCGGGACAGATCAGACCCACAGCCAGCCGATCACACAATAGTAGACTGTCCGGAGTTTCCAGCTGGTCACTAGGCACAGGGGTGGCCCCGACGTTGTCGTCCTGAGTGCAGTGCAGGAAGTCCCTGTGTATCGGAGGACAGGCAGGCCGCAACTGTCCCAACGCTGATGCCACACCATCAAGCCTACTCCCCAATACCCAAACGCCATGAAGCAAGGTGGAATGAAGGGCACCGAGAGCCTCGAGAAGGTCCCAGTACCCCAGCACAGCTCTCTGCGATCGCTCCGCTACGCTCCCCAGAGTCGCACACTCCCGATCCTGCTGTGACCTGGTGGACAGGATGGTAGACTTCGTCGTGACAAGATGGCCGCCGGGTAGGTCCAACCCGTATTGGGACCGGGACCCAGGGGCAAGCGCATCAAGGTCCATGTCGCTGGCAAACAGGGTTCCGGAGGCAGACCAAAAATGTATCCGTTATGTAGTCACGGGCAACAGTCGTCCCCACCACGGACCAGCGCCCGCGAAAATCCGGGAGCAGCCCGCAGGAATCAGGGCGAGTTACGGGCGGCGTTCGGGCAGCTCACCGTCGAAGGCAGAGGCAATCACCGGAGAGTCGTGGAACTGCCACCCCGGGCATGCACTTGTTCCGCTCCGCTTAGTGGTAGGAAGCGACCACGGCGAAATGTAGGCCGATAGTCGCACCGATCCGGCAGTCCGACTCCACCCAGTCACCAAAGGCCGCTGTTGTGAAACTGCCACCCGGCCAAGGTGTCCACTCGAGGTCCCGGCTCCAGGGCCGCACAGGCCGCAAATTGCAAATACCCGTTTCTCCGGCGGTACAGCCGCCAGAAACTTCGGAGTCACTCGATCGGTTGCCGCTCTCATTCACAAACACGGGCGCATAGCGCAGGCTGAGGATCTAATGCAGGATATCCGTGCGGGATACGGAGGTTCACGGAGCCGGGAGTCTACGCTGCCGTCCCGTTCGCCATCTTGGCTCCTCCCCGCCGCTGATGTCTTTGTTGATCAGGTATTTTCATATGCATCTTCCTAGATAGAGTGATCTCAAGGTATGTGTAGGGAATTATTTTGTAAGGATATTCTGTGTTTTAAAGGAATGGAGAAATTATCTTACCTACTATCTCCCTAACCCATTTTCTCTAGAGAACCATTTTGCACCTTGGATAAACACATGGCGGTTGGCTCCTCTATATCCCACACAGGCAACTTAAGCAACTTAACAGCCGGTTTCTGATGTTTGGCCCAGCTAAGCTGAGTCTTGAGCTGGCTTTCGCTCCACTGAATCAGTAGCTCCAAAGAGTCACCTCTATTGTCTGGTGCCCCGGTAAAAACTAAGGGCGATTTTGGTACGTTCACAGGATAAGGAGCCTCATAGAAAATGTGTAGAGCAGGAACATGGGGTTCTCAATCGACATTTGTTACACAATATCCATTGGAAGGGATAGTTCCAGAGGCCTGCCCACAGCCCTGATCAACAGAAATGGTTTTCTTTGTGCATGCCAGCTTTAACAAAAAATATGTGTACTGGCTTGATCACTCAACAAAGAATAGGTTGGGGAGGAGATGTGGCCAAGCTGCTGACCTTTGAAATGTGGAACCAAGTTTGAATCTTGGCTCTACATCCTGTGATTCTCTGTAAATCAGTTGATCTCCCTGTACCTAAAAACTATTTGTAACATAATCTGTTTCTCTTGCAAAGAGGTGTAATGCCCTCTGGCCAAGTTCGGGTTCAATAAAACTGCAAATAAAAAAGTTAATAATTATAAGTGAGTTAATCCACATGTATTATGATGGCTGGGACAAGGAAGTTGACGTGATAATGTTTTGATTATCATTGGTACTGTCATTAATTCACTTCAGTCATCCTCGTCCCAGTCCTTATATAAACCTACTGTAGGATTTGGGGGTCTCTAGTTGGCAGAGGTAGGTACCTTTGACCAAGTAGGGACCCTTGCGTCAAGTCAGGGTAAGGGGGTACACTCCTAAAATAACCCCTGCTCACCCCCTTGGTAGCTTGGCACAAGCAGACAGGTTTATATCCGAGGCAGTGTGTATAGCATTTGTGAACACATACAGTAATCCAGTAACAACACTACAGATGGACACCACCCAGGTTGTATAGACCATAAACGACACAAATCCACAATTCTGTATCCAAAAATAATGCTCTTGGTAGGAATACTTAAAAACCAAAGGTCGTACGAGTCGGTAGCTCCGTCCGGCTACCACGATGTTAAAAAACAACAGAGTCTAGCAATTCCAGCTGACCGCGTCGATACGGGTCAGCATAAGCGTGAACAGACTCGTCACAGTACCTTCACTCGTTGCGGCAGGCACGGGTGTGTGAGCCGGATGTGGCAACCGTCGCGGTTGCGTTACAAGATGGAAGCGTTGCAGGGCGCGGTGTCTTCTCGATGCGGTGCAGGCAGCGGCTTGGTGATGTCGTCGGGACGGCACCGGTGAGACCAAGGCGTGCGGTGCAGGGCGAGACGGTGCTCGATACGGTGCTGGCAGGTTGCGTTGCAGCGACGGAGCCGGTTGGCGGGAGCTGGTGTCGGTCAGCCCAGATGCAGTGTGGAACGAGGCGGTGCGTCGTGAAGCTTACGAGCAGGGCTCTAGCCACGATGCGGTCTAGGGACTCGAAGTCAGCAGCAGCGACAGCGTTGGTCAGACCAGTTTGATTCAGTGAAGCGAGGCGATGCCCACCGATCATGGTGCAAGCAGCGGCTCCGGACGTCGCCATCGGTGAGACCAGGCTTGCAGTGAGAGATGTGAACGGTGCTTTTTAAGCTGTGCCGTCGGGACACAGAGCCAGTCGTCGGAGTCGGTCGCAGCTCCCTTCCTCTGTGGCGTCTGAAACAGTGTTTCCAGAAGTGGTACCCAGAGGTTGGTGAAGTCTACTAGCCCTGAGACTTCGGTCAGGAGGCAAGCTCTCTCTCAAGCCCTTGGAGATCCTTCACAAGTTGATGAAAGTACACACAAAGTTCCTCTCTCCTTTCTTTGGCAGCCAGGCAACCACTGCAGGCCAATCCCCCAAACAGCAACCAGCTTAGGGATAGTTTCTTCCTCAGTTTCTCTGGTTCCTCTCCTCAGCAAAGGTTTCTTCTTGTTTCCCAAAAGTGATCTAAAATTCTGGGGTCTGGGTCCCCCTTTTTAGGTCTCGCCTGCGAACGCAGCGCGAAGCGCTGCTCGCAAGCGAGATCTATTGTTGCTGACTTGCCTCGGAAGTGGGACAGGAGATGTGCACGCGCAGGCTTTTGGAGGATTTGAGTTGGTGTACGCGCCTACAGCCACGCGGCGTGCACATCTCCTGTCCCGCTTCCCTCGCAAGCCAGCATTTAGTTTCACTTTCGACATATGGAGAACTCACCCGGTCTGCGGGGGGAATCCTTCTGAACGGCGGCTTCCGGAGCACTCCAGCTCCACTACTGCCAGCACGACGCGGGGCTCTCTCCTTATGCATGGGAGCCCCGCACTGCTATCTGCCGCTCTTCACCCGGGCCCCCTCCTGGGACCCGGGACTTCAGCTCCCACACCGGCTGTACGCGAAAGTGACAGGTACTGCGCATGCGCGGGCAGCCCTCCCAGGTCTCCTCCCCAGCCCGGAGCTGCTTTCTGTTTTGCTTGTTTGGCAAAGCAAGGGGTGAATATCTGCTTACTTTCTAGCTGTTCTCGCTGCCGGGTGTCTGCTGACGAGTGATGTAGCAGTTTAGGAAACCCTCATCCTCTGATCTCGAGGCCAGTGTGTGCTGGAGGGCAGCATGTGTGTTGAGAGCCCCGTTCCTCGAGGCCTAGCAGGCCACTCGCGTGTAAAGCTTCGCCGGAAAGCATCGGTTCCTCTTCCGAGACTCCTTCCAGGCAGCTCCGGGTAAGTGTTTTTCCACATATCAAACAGCGGGCAGGAATCTCAGGAAGGAACAGCTCTGTGCACTGGGCATCCTGCCTTATATTCCTGTTCTCATTAAAGGGAGTGGAGACATGGGCAACAACGAGAGACATCCCAAAAAGGTCCATTTCAGCTCTGGCTGCCTCTGCTGAACTGAATGACCCAAGTTAGATGAATTGACAGTCGGGCACATCAACGACTACAGTAACCAGTGATAAAACTGAAAAGAAATGACAATGGGAACCCATAAACTGTCGGGTCAAAGGTGTGGGGACGGAGTCACAGGGGGTGGAGTCTGACAGTCAGCTATACATCTTTTGTTTAAAAACACTGCAGCAAAGAAAGTGGCCACAAGGACAACCATGACAATGACTCTGTCCTGGCTGATGTAAATGGTCACAAAGGTGCTGCATTTTTTAAAACCTCACAGAGTTGCGCACACACTGCAGAGACTTTTATGTGGCGCTGAATTCTCAGGGAATAATCGTAATAATGTAAGATATCGATGGTGGGTGGTGCGCTTCCTGGAGAGATCTGCGTTTGTCCAGTCACAGTTTTGACTCCGAAAGGACCACGGAGGGTTAATGTGCCTGCGGTAAAGCACACCCTGTAACATGCATTTTATTGGTTTGTATTCTTTGCAGATAGATAAATGTATTCCTGATTTTGACAAAGAGGTCCTTTTGTTACTTTCATTTACTAAGCTGCAACCCTTCTAATGTACCACAGTGAGCCATGAGCTGGCATCAGGGAGCTGCTCGCAAACTGCAAGGCACGGGTTTTCAGTGTCGTTTTTAATACGTTTGCTAAAAAATATTCCTTTGAGCAGTAATAATATGTTTGTTAGTACAGACAACCTCAATCAATATATTGCAAATTAAATCCTCACTTTTTTTTTATTTCTCCCAACCATGCACTCTTAACATATACTGCAGACCAGTAAGGCAGAATTGCAGCTTCAACACGTTTCAACCCTGATTGTCTTAAGTAACCCCGCCTGTACATTGATTAATAGGCTTGAATGCATTATTGTATCTGTATGATGTTTGCTTGTGAAGTAAAGATCTTTAACACTCTACACTGGGATGCGAAGCACAATAAAGGAATTAAATACAATAAAATATTACCTGTTATTTAAATCGTTATTTGTCTAATCAAAAGAGAGATTGGACCGTATGAAACAAGGTGCCCTGGGGGTATAACGGACGTTTGTGCCCGCTTTGTGCACCCTGGAGCACTTTGGTATTACAGAACGGGCAACAGATGCTTGTGCGTCCCCTACTGTAATGCCAATAGTGCTGGTGCACATAAAGCATCAGCGCTATTTTCAGGGGGCATTGCCTCATTTGCATGGGGGCATGTCCCATGCACATGAGGGAATCCCTTTGCCTCTACGCCCTCACTGTATTACAGACGCGGTTGCAGAGGCAAAGAAGCTCTCAGGGGGCACTTGCCTCATAATCATCATATCCTGCAGAATTTTCCTTTTCTGTTCGCATAATGTAGTCAATGTGTCAATTTCATCCCATCTCCTATGTGTAAGAGAACCTGTGGCTGCACAGGGAGAAAGAACCTGACTGAAAATGTTGTGATGTTACACCTATATTAACTGTACCAGATAACACAGCTTGCACGATCACTTGCCACCTGTGTTCATTCTAGTATGCGAGATTGGTTTGCAGCTTTATTTCAATTCCACATTCACAACCTGCAGCGCTGCGTTATCCTCTAGATCATAGCGTCTATGCTGTGTATACCAATTGTTAGCTCTCCATGGTGCATGTCGGTAACACAACCTGAGCGTTTCATTTGTTTTTAAATATGTGCAAAATTGTAATTACAATGCCAATAACTCTAACACTAACTGATGCGAGACCTGTTGCATTGCAAATGCTTATAATACACAGTTTCTCCTTGTTCTCTGAAGGCAGAGAGGCTTTTGCCTAGTCCAAACCAGTTCTGGTCAGTCCTGGAGCACTCTGTTTACATGACTCCCTCTTTCCTTTCACAGTGCAGGGCAGGGACAACAGACTTTTCACCAACCAGCTGCCCAAGAGTCTTTTGGAAGTGCCTGCTGCTGTTCTGGGCTTTCTGAGGGACTGCGTGTCGCAAGGAGCTGGAACCGCGACTCACGAAGAAGAAGCATGTCGCCACCGCAGCCGCTGTTGTCACAATGCCAGAGAAGAGGATCGACGTCGCATCAGACGCCGCCGCATCAACGAAGAAGCATGTCAACGCCGCTGCAGCTGTTGCATCATCGCCGAAGTTCCTCGCCGGAGAAGAGTGTTGCATCAGGTGCCGTCGCATCACCGGGAAGCATTTCGCAGGGCCTATCGCAGCTCAGAAGAATTGTTGAGTCGCCGCACGGCCGTCGGGTGTGCACGCATCGTGTTGCATCAAGAAGAAGACGCCATCTTTGTTTCATCGCACCGGATCTTCATCGCATCACGGCGTTGCGGGTCGCATCGCCACGGAAGCGCAGTAAGAAACCGACGCATCACCTCCCCTCGCAGAGAAGAACCGACGCATCCCCTACGCATCAGCAGGGACCAGACGCATCACCGTTCTTGCGTGTAAAGAACTGACTCATCACCTTCCCTGCAACACTTTCGTTGTATAGCGTTACGCATCCTAAGGTACATTGAACTCAGAGTGTCGCATTTACCATCTTAAGTTATTTCTACCATTTTTAAAGAACAGTATTGTGGATTTTTGTTGTTTGTGGTCTTGTGTTAAGCCTATATAAAAGTACTTATTTTTATACTACAACTTGTGTGGTGTCCATCTGTAGTGTTGTCACTGAGTTACTGTATGTGTTCACAAATGCTTTACACACTGCCTCTGAGATAAGCCTGTCTGCTCGTGCCAAGCTACCAAGGGGGTGAGCAGGGGTTAATTTCGGAGTGTACCCTCTTACCCTGACTAGAAGCAAGGGTCCCTATTTGGTCAAAGGTACCTTCCTCTGCAAACTAGAGACCCCAAGTTCTAACACCTACCCTTCCGTGTGCGCACTTATGGATTTTTTTAATGTATGGCTCTCACATAGAACCTCTATTGTTTATTTCAGTTTCTGAATCTCATAACCCACACTGCTATGGTATGGTATAGCAACTATTGATAACAAAACTATTTACCCACTCTTGTGTTGTCGTAAAATCCTTCCAGGCCAGGCTGACAGGCTTCACTGAGAGCCTGTCAGTCCAGCCTTGCTTGTCTGCTTTGACTGAAAGCAGAAAGCACAGCTGCTGGAGGGGGAAGGAAGGCAAGGAAGGTGGCAGGGGTTGGTGAATGTTGCCAGGTAAGTTTTTTTTAACCTTTGGGGCAGGCATACATACCAGAGGCCATGTTATGGATGGCTCCCCCATTACTCCTCTGCCACTGCGTTGCAGTTGAAAGCAGGGGCAGATGATTTTGAAGGCCATACATACCATAAAAGTATAGATGGGTAAAAAGTAAATTACGGGTAAATGTTTCACCTCTGGGTTCTTAGTGACATCATAGACAACTCGAGCTTCGCTCTTGTTGGTTATTTGATGTCACTCAGAACCCATTGGTGAAAAACATCCCCGTAATTGACTGTTACCCATCTATAATTCTATATATTTAGGCTAGTCAACATAGGACGAGGTAGTGTGGTGTGGAAATAGGCTCCCTAGTGTAGAGTACCTTTAAGGCTCTTATTTACTTCGGTAATTGGAGGACAGCAGGGTGCTTGTCTTGGGATGTGGTCTGAATCAAATGACATTATAGGTAAGAATTCAAGTTGTTCACTATTAAAGTTCGCCTGCACAATGGTCACCTTGCAATGCTTACTGATCACGCTGCCTCATTCACAGGTAACTATGGCCCATTCACTGGTCATGTTGCTCCGCCCAATGGTCACTCTGCCTCATTCATTGCTCTACCTACCTGCTTACCTGTTCATCCTGGCTCACATAGTATTCACCCAGACTTAGTGACTGATCATTGTTCTTCATGGCCTGCAAAATGTATTACTCAGAGTGCCTTAATGATTGGTCACTATGCAATATATAGTAAGTGCCTGAAATCTAACAGTCATTGCGGATTATCCTGTCTTGAATATTTCTGTTACAGCAGTATCACATTTTGCTTCTCAAATGATCATCATTTAACGGTCCTCATAGCTTTTGTTTCTCATCACTGATGTTGCGCCCCTCATAGCGCGGGTCACTTTATTATATGATTTTTTTGGTCACAGCCTAATGTATTACAGAATGTAAATTCATGGTTGCACACTTATGATTAATCAAGTAGTACAAAAAGAATTTCAGATTTTCATTTCTAGAAAAAAGTGAACAGTAATATGTATAATATGTTCTTAAGTGACACTTGGACCTGCACCACCCTCCCTAGATGCTTCAATAGGAATAATGTTGCCCCTCACTCAGCTTAGAGAGCAGGAACCACAAACCTGGCCCCTTACAATCATCTAGAAATACAAACAGCACATCTAGCACCAGCCTGTTGAATGAGGCGGGCAAATCACCTGGAATGACGCACAGCTACAGATCAAGATCTACAAAACACTACAGCCACACCATGAGCATAAAAACGCGACACCTGAAACAGCCACAATGTGAAACCAGAAGACCAGATTCGCTCAAATTCACCTAAACTGTTGTGTTGGGCATGTACTGGAGATTGAAACTGTATGGACACCGTACTTAGACTCTTATTATGTAGAAAGGAATGTTAGTTGGGGAGATTCGAGGTGGCAAGGAGCAGGACGATGGAGTTTACCAGACCGATCACTGTTGTGCTGTATTGAGGTATTTAGTGTAATAAACTTCTGAACTTCTACTGGAACATAATCCTTTCTTTCACAAACCACTATAGACACAGAAACATTCATTGCACTTATCCTCAGAAAGAAAATCATATTTATACCACCACACTCCAGGCACACCCATAGTACCCATTCTCAATGTTGTGAGAAGGTGGCCTGATATATGCAGTCCACTAGTTCTAGTGGGCACCTTGTATCAGTCCAAACGACCCCTTATGGTGAATGGTTAAAGACAACCTTATGTGAAAACTATCCTAGTGGTAGCTATGGAGAGCAGCCTTCAGGCTAAGTCTTGAAGGAATGTAAAGCAGCTTGTTTTACCAGTCTATAATCTCTTGAATGATCAAATGAAAAGACAACCACACCAGGTATATATTCAAAATATATGTATTTAAGATAAAACACACCCCTCTAGTCTCTTTATGAGACTGGAGTTCGAAGTACTTCGTTTACAAGTGAGCAAGCATCAGTAAAAGCACAAATACACATTTGAGCCCTAGGGGTGTACCAAACCATATACCAAAAAAGTGGTATAAGAACCACAACTGCAATAGGCACTAGACCTATTGCCTCTGGAATCGCTGGGACCCCAAGGAACCACCCAAGGTAGTGACACAGGGGACCCACGGGGACTGTATGCAGTGTGTAAACACAACCGCGGGTTCCTTTTATCTTCTATGGGCAATGTCGCGGTTGGAATTTTAAAGATTAGGGACACTTCTAATCGAGTCAGGACCAAACCCTTTTGGACTTAAGAAGTTCTAGGGCTAGCACCCACGAGAGCACCGGAGTACTCGAGTTACCTCACCCAGGGAAGCCGGGTGCATAGGTGTCTTTTGGTGTCGGGTCGCGTCGTCGATTTCAATGGAAGCCTGCAAGGAACTGCTGCTGCCGTGAAGAGGAGAAGTGTCCGGAGAGATCCAAGCCTGGATCTAGGATGTAAGGAACCTGAAAGCAGAGGGGACAGAGTCTGGGTCACTTGCCAGTGACCCAGGGCAGGATGGACCAATGTCCACAGACGTTGGGTGCTTCAGGTGAGTTGATGCGTGTCTTGACTCTTCAGCCACGAGGTCCAGGAGGCGTCGACGAAGTCCACGAGCCAGATTCGAGCTGTTCCACGAAGTCTGTCGAGTGCTGCGGTGTCAGCGACCAGAATGGACCCAACAAGCCTTGGCAACGGCAAGTCACTGGAATTCAGAGAAAGGACTGCGGTGCAGACCAGCAAAGTCTGAGGGACTCGCCCAGCGAGGGTAAGTCGGGGCACGTCTGGAGCAACCAGGTAAGCCCAATCAGAAAAGGAGTCGCCCTCGTGGGGACCTGCTAGCCAACGGGCTAGTGATCGCGAAGGAGCCTTGAGCGGTCGCACTTGAAGCTGGCCCACGTATCACTCATGGAGTGGAGGCCAACAATCTCCAGTGCAGGAGGTGCTCAAGGCTGGGGCTACTCGGAGCCCAAAGCACAACTTCGAGGAAGACCAGGAAGATAGTGTTGCTGTAAAAGTTCACGGTGTCCAGGGGTCACAGTTCCACGTCACCCACGAAAGCCACGGGCCTCTGCTTTGCTGTGGACTCAGGGTAGCCTCGGGGAAGTCAGGAAATCCACCTCTGGGGATGCAGAGACTTTGGCGTCCGGCGGGAGCTTTAGAATTGCAGACTGGTCAGTTGCTTCTTTGGTGCCTGCCAAGCAGGGGAGTCACTCCTTGACCCCAAGGGAGATCTCTTCAGTCTTCTAGTCAGGATAGAACGTCGAAGGTCCAGGATGTACGTTGCAGAGTTTCGTCCAGGGTAATCTAAAGTTCCAGGGACTGGATTCCTATACTTATAGTGAGTTTAGGGGATGGACTAACTCTAAGGCCCCACCTATGGGTGGGCCAGGAAAGAGGGGTGGTTACACCCATTTCCTTTGTCCAGTTTCGCGCCAGAGCAGTGGCAGGTAGCCCCTGCAACCGGTTTGAACTGGAGTATGCACAGGGACACCAAGTGTGCCCCCAGTGCAGGACTTCAAAGCACCAGAGAGTGCTCCCGCCCAGCCCCAATACACATCAGCCTGCCTGGGGAGGTGGGGACACCTCCCCTCGACAGGAAACCTATTGTCCAGGCCTTCCCTGCCGGAGTTTCGGTCAGCAGCAGGAGGCCAGACCCGTGTCTGTGGCAGAGGCATCCATCTTGTGATGCCAGGGCTCAGGAAAGTCCTACCGAGTTTAGCCAGTGTGAACAGGTCTCTCCCTCTAGAAGGGTGGAATGCTACCCCCGCCGCCAGAATTGGCGGGGGGTAATATTCCAAAGCGTCTTGACACCTAACACAACAAGTTTTGATGCAGCCATCCCAAAGTTAGCATTTACCGCGAGGTTATAATGCACTTAAGAGTATATGGTATGGCTGTATCACAGAACAGCCATTAGGAAGTATTTCCGAAAGCTGCAGAGGGGCTCAGCTCATGCTTGGGCACCCTCTCACATAAACCCAAGCACTCTGCCTTCAGGATTGTCAAGGCCTGCCATAGGAGTGGCTTATAGGTTTATATGTGTCTGTATAGGGTAGTGATATAGGTAGCCTATACCGCAGTAAGGGGTGCAAGCACACCCTTACCCAGGTTGCAGTAGCATTTTGGAGTGCTTCCCAGGGGTGGCATAATATATGCTGCAGCCCTTGGTAGGCCTCTGAGGTACCTATGCCCTAGGTACATAGTATACCATATACTAGGGGCTTATAAGGCACTCCAGAATCCAGTTAGATATGTACCTAAGGTACATGGAAACCATTTTAGAGAGGAAGCAGCTACACAGTGGTCCTGATTAGCAGGGCCACAGCCAGACTAAGGTCGAAAAACAGTGAAACACCAGCAAAAACTGGGGGTACCCATGTGAAGCAGATCCTACTCTCTTACAAATGTCCCTACAGAAAGGTACAATATATCTCATTTTCACACACCACAGAGACACGTAAACTAAGGTTACAGTAGTCCTTTTATAAGTAACACTAAAGGTGACGAATGCATAAAAGCACCAAATAAGAGGAGAAAGTCATACTGCAACTAATGAAATTGCACTTTACCTAGCATGTACTATGTAAGAAGCATTAAAAGTAAGCATACAATATTCACTCATCTATAACCGTACACAAAGAAAAAGGTGAATAAATTCGAATGAAAATTGGAATGCTAAATCTGCAGCTTGATGCAGCCCAAGAACAGCTGCAGTAGATGTCACCACATTCCGCATTATACTCAAAGTAATCTTTCCCAATGTACTTTTTTTAGGTCAAGTCTACCAGACAGCACAAGCTGTCTGTTTAGAAAAGACCTTTTGTGGGCTTAACTAGAACTTAAATTGGGCTAACCGCCAGCCCATTGCTTACCATTGGTTGGCTTTACTGTTACTCTCATTTCCCTGGCTTCTTATTTAATGGCTCTCCTCCAGAAGTTCTGTCCTGCTTTATTGCTTGTGTGCTACTTGCTGTGCCCTCTTTGTTGCTCTCCCTTGTGTGCTACTTTTCCTTCTACCCATCCACTCCCGGTTGCTTCCCCCCACCCACTCTTCCGTTGTTTTCCACCCCTGCAGTCTTTTTTTATTATTATTAAATAATACATTTTTTGGTCCTTTATTTTTTCTGAGTACCAGGCGGCAAATTGCTGATGGCCTCTCAACCTTAATAAAGTGCTTTCACGCTACCTCTATTTCATTTTTTCTTTTTATTTACCAATCCAAATCCGATAAGTAAATAAAAACAGAGACCACCTATTTTCTTAGGTGCATACACGCACGTGTAAAGCCGTATGAGTACGTGCACATCATCTGCGTGCATGCCTACAAAATGGCACGTCATGCAGTACTTACCTATAAAAAAACTGATGGCTGGAATACTTGAATTAATCTCAGCCACTGGTAAATACTCAGGCCCGTAGACAACCTTCACAACAGTCACAACCTTCAGGTCATATCCCAGTCCATCATTATTTTGCACCTGACTTGACCCTGCTGTAACAGGTACAGTCCAGCCCGAACCGTGAGGTCTGGTCCTCCCTGAATCGGAATACAAGCAACCAGGACGGATTTCACCCTTATCAGGACTCATCAGCCAGGTATAGCTTGGTTCCAGCATGGAACCCTCGGCTGGGCATACCAGTCAGACTTAGGACATCGAAAACAAAGTGAGGGATGAAATGATTGAATTATCTCAGCCACTAGTATTTGCTCTGGGCCACCTCTCAATCGATCATTTTTCTCCCACCATGCTACCTCAGTTTGGACCCAGTCATATGCACATCAGTCTTGATCCTGCTCCAGTGGGAACACTCCAGCCAGAATCGCCAGGCCTGGTTCTTCCTGAACTGGAATACAAGCAACCCAGGACTGGTTTCGGCCTCTATATGGCTCATCAGCCAGTTATAGCTTGGATTCTGTGGCAAAGGGAGCACACGACCCACTCCTGGGCATGCCCGATACACTTAGGGCATCAAAAACAAAGTGATGGATAGACAAGCGTCTCTTGTGTTACAGCTTAGAGAGGACTTGGCATGGCAGTTCAGGCTGGACTGTTCCTCTAGGAAAAGGGTCAATACTGATTTGCATATGGCTAGTGTAATGTTTAGGGCCCCTGGCCCTCATGCCGGACAAGTGAGCACACAGACTCATAGAGTATGGTACTGGAACTGGTCCAGGCCACATGTGCCCGGCCCCTTTTATTAGCAGAGTCACCTGATCGATGGCACCTGTGATGGATGGGTGTGGGGGAGTGTGGTAGCCAGCCATCAAGGAGTGGCTGGTGATAGCACCATCTTTACACAGCGGAGAACTCTTTGAAGGCGCTCAGGCTCCAGGGTCGGCAACCCTGCAAAGACTGAGGATGACTTTGATAAATGGGAGTATTCCTTGAAGGCCTAAGTGCTTCTCATTGCCAGCTGGTGGAGCAGCTTCAGACTACCCTCTCATGCCAGGACTCCTCTCTCACATGAATCTACTTGAGACCCTTTTCACCGGGCTGCCTCAAGACGGTGTGGACTGTGTGGGCCTCTCGTAAGCAGTGCGAAGAAGTCACTGAGGAACTTCCAACAAACTAACATCTGAGTCGCTCGTTCAACCACCAAAGGTGGTTGTCACAGAGCCAATGTGCTTCGGCCATCAGGACTCAGATGCACGGGCCTTCTTCAGATAGTCTTTGGGTGATCAATCTCCGTCCCTGACTTCCACGTTTCTAGGTGCCTGTCATGGAGCTTCTGCAAACGCATCTCTCGTGCTAGAAATTACTCTCACTGAAATTCCCTTGAGGCCCTTGCCCCTGGATTGCCAGAGGATTGCGTGGGCACCAGGGAGGCACTCGGCCTCCTTGGTGGGAACCCGATGATGAAGCATGTCACCAACCAGGTTGGTGAGTGAGGGTTCTTTTAAAAGAAACACTTTTTTCCTCTGTGCTACCCTAACTTTTTAAGTTCTCATAGTTGCTCTTTTGTTGATTCTGAATACATAGTCAAGGGGGATTAAGAGTGACTCACTTTCCCTCTCTCTCCTGTTGTTCTTTACATATTTCGGCCTGTACCAGGAGTAACTCTGCAAGCACTGAGGTTTTGCATGCACCTCGCTGGGAGGGCACTCCTACCTCGTCTCTTCACCGGGACCACTGAGATGGTAGGGCCAGGCCGCAAAAGGTTACACAGGGGCCCGGTAAGATGCAAACTCCGGGTGCCTTATGCTGGGCGCGGCTCTTCCTTGCCAGCTCAGTTCCGCTCGCTGCAGGGGGTGTGCCGTTCACAATGGATGTTGCGGGGTCTACTAATGCTGCTCTCACCTTCGGGTTCTTGGGCTGTCAGGGGGTGGGCGCAGTCTACTCGCCCTACGCGGGCGACGCTGGTGAGGGGTCCACCTCTCGCTGTGCAGGCCATGCAGCGAGCGGGCACCTTGAGCCCGGTGCTGGCTTCGGCACTCTACCCCTTTTCACGGATCTCTCGCTGCTGGGCCGGTCAGTACCGCGTGCCTGTAGCAGCATCAGCATGCGGGCGGATGCAGGGAGATTACTGGTGGATGTGGGTCATTATCGTTTCAGCAGCAGGTGCTGGGGTGCCTTAGACTTTACCACTCCTCTCCTCACAAGAAACAGCCAGGCACCTGCCATCATACACGCAGGGTTAGACCCGCTTGTCGCCATTGTAATGTTTAGGGCTCTAGGCCCTTATGCCGGATGAGTGACCACAGACTCATAGAGTATGGTACTGGAACTGGCCCCGGGCACATGCGCTCGGCCCCTTTAATTAGCAGGGTCAAACGACCGGTAACACCTGTGGTGGATAGGTGTGGGGTAAGTGTGGAAGCCAGCCCTCAAGGAGTGGCTAGTGGAAGCACCATCTTTACAAACACTAGAGTGTGTCCCACATCTAGGTCCATATTGAGGTGGCATGGAGGATGGAGGGCGAAAAACAATGTATTGGGAGGCGGCCCGAGCGATTGCCAGTGGTTGAGATTAATTCAAGCATTCCATCCATTACTTTGTTTTTGATGCGTCATACAGTACAGCATCATCAAAAAGGCACTGGCATAGCCAAAAGGTTCGAAACGCAAGAGTTGTTGGCTTTTCCACTGCTTGTTTAACAAATGTTGCCAAATTTACATTTTTGTCACGTACAGTAGTCCCTACTGTAATAGAATACGGTCTGACAACTTTCTGATTAGCCTAAAGTTAACCCCATCAATTATTAACTTTGGTAAAAACAGTTAAATAAATAGAGAACTAATTGGCCAAAGCTTAAGGGGTATCAGCAACAACCGGCAATAATTATCGCTAAGCGCACTTAGCGCTAGGATAATTATCGCCGGCTAGCGTGGATTTTTATCGCTGAGATAGCGTGCTATTAGCAACGCTTATCTCAAAAGCGATAAAAATCCTAGCGCTAACTGCCAAGTGTGAGATTATCGCTGGAAACCCAGCGATAATCCCACAAAGTTTGGCGATAGGGCCTCACATACTTAGCCATGATATCCACCTTACATAGGATATCATGCCTAAGTCAGTTTGAAAGCAGGCGTAAGGAAAGTAGCGACAACAGAGGTTATCACTACTTTTTTTGTCACTATGCTGCTTTGCGTGAGGCCTGATAATAGGAGAAATGTCGCTTAGCGACATTTCTCCCGTTATCCTGGGGAGGAACGCCCACTTTGCATCTCATTAGAGATGCAAAGATTGGCGTTAGGAATTCAGGCGCTAAGGCAAGGTTTCACGCGATAGCGTGACCTTGCTAATATAGCGATAAAATTATCGCCGCTTTTCCGCCGAAAACGGCTGCAAAACCGGCGATAATTTTATATCGCCGCATTGTAGATATGCCCCTAAATTTGGAAATGTAACCTCGGGTAATAAACGGTAAAAAGACAAGTGTTGAATAGCCTGTATGTTCTGTTGGTACCTACAGTGCTTCTTACCCCCTCATTATCAATATTCGAACACAGGTAAAGGCGATTCTGATGAATTATGCTACCTTCATGAGTAGTATTGTATCCATTTGGGAGAACGGATACAATTTTAAGGTGAAACCAGTGCTTGAAATGGAAAAATAGAAGTGCTGGTACTCTGTACCAGACTGCCTGCTTCTTTCCGAAAGGTGCCGGTACTCTCTCACTAAAAGTATTACGTCTCTCCTGAGAAGTGCCGGTACTCTCTCTCTCAAAATAAAAAAAGTGCCAGTAGGTACTCTCTCTCAAAATAAAAAAGTGCCAGTACTCCGTACCGGGCAGTACCAGCCCATTTAAAGCACTGGGTGAAACTTAAATTTAACATGTTGTCTTGTTATATGTTCCCAATATGCCAGTACTTACCTTATGAAAAAAAATACCTTATAAAAATATTATAAATGATTCAGCCCACACTATAATTACACTCCCCTAAGCCCGCCCCCTTAAATTCTCATTTCCCATAATCCGCTTCTTTGCCAAAGAGGATATGGAAGAAGTCTGGTAATAGCGCAACCTGCACTCTTCGGCTCTGTGCGCCGGGTCTTACCGTGGGGTCCCTGAAAGTGTTGCCGGGCAGGAAGGGCAGACCTTGCATGGGGTGGGAGGACATGGCTGAGATCAACGTACGTTGCTCCGGTCCTCCGTGTCGCCAACGGGCCCACTGCGCGTCCCTATTATCGCCCTGACAACGGCGGAGGCGCGCGCGGCTCCAGGGCAACGACAGTAACACATCCTTAACTGAAGTCCGTGCGTGCGAGCGCCACCATTTTAAGGTCAGGCAACAATAACGGACTCTGGGGTTATCGGCAGCGGGCGCACCAGGGCAGGCTAAGACAGTGTGCCCATGCAATTAGCAGTTGTTGTTCCAAACGGATTTTTATGTACTAAATTATGGCTAAATATTTGAATTATATGAGGTAAACTATTTCTCTACTGCTAAACTCCAATATATTCGTAGAGCCGACCAACACATTAGGAGTCGGAGATCGAGTTGAATTTGTGGCCTTTCCTCAAACCTGTCAGCCAAATGTGTGATTTGGGGAGAAGGGAGGCTGAAACAAACTAACGTGTAAAACTAACACTCTTCATAGCTTTGCTGTGTGCGATCAATTCTGTGTGAGGACCGGAGGCCTTTCTCTCTAAGCCTTCCAAAGGCCAAAGCAGTTGAACATTCAGTTCAAAGTAAGCCCCAAATGGACCGTTTCTAGCCCAAAAATTAGCTCAAAATTGTAACATTAATACAATGCACTCATCATAGACTGATAAAAACATTTTAAAGCATACATCTAATTTATATTTTAAGCAAATATGTAGAACACGCAGTGCCTAAAGTATTCATGGCATTACAAATTAAAAATGAAAATAGATATGGAAAAATGGTCCCTTCGCCTCAGAATGAACAGCAAATTGAACAAAGTAGTAATTGTGGGCTTGGCGAGACAAGTGCACAGCACTACTTTGACACACCTTTTCGCATTGGAGCCCTTTGCAGCAACCAGTTTATTTTCTTTCATTTGTAGACAGAAAGCTAGGGCAATAGCCACATCCTATGCTTTGATATGCTTGTTTCAAAGCGTGTGGCATGCATTTGTAAGTAAACATGGCTCGTAAAGTGAAACTGCAAATGGTTCATTCAGTCACTTATGGTTTGTTGATTTTATGTTTCACAGCTTTTGGCTGGACATCACTTTGATCATGTGCACAGCAGCACTCTGACACATCTTTTCACATTGTAGCCCTTTGCAAGAGCCAGTTTATATCCTTTCATTTCTAGACAGAAAGCAGAGCAATAGCCATGTCCTATGCCACGATATGCTTGTTTCAAAGTGTGAGGCATGCATCTGGAAGTAAACATGGGAGGTAAAGTGAAACTGTAAATAGTTCATTCTGTCACTTGTGGTTTGTTGATTTTATGTTTCCCAGCTTTTACCTGGACGCCGTTTTGATGAAGTGCACACCACTCCTCTAACACACCTTTTCACACTGGAACGCTTTGCAGGAGTCAGTTTATTTTCTTTCATTTGTAGACAGAAAGCAGGGGCAATAGCCACATCCTATGCCTCAATATGCTTGTTTCAAATCGTGAGGCATGCACCTGTAAGTAAACATGGCCGGTACAGTGAAACTGCGAATGGTTTATTCAGTCACTTGTGGTTTGTTGATTTTACGTTTCACAGCTTTTGACTGAATGTCGCTTTTATCAAGTGCACAGCAGCACTCTGACACAATTTTTTACATTGAAGCCCTTTACTGGAGCCACTTTATTTTCTTTCAGTTTTAGTCAGAAAGCAATGTTAATAGCCACATCCTATGCCTTGATACGTTTGTTTCAAAGCGTGAGGCATTGACCTGTAAGTAAACATGGCTGGTAAAGTGAAACTGCGAATGGTTCATTCATTCACTCACACCCAGTATGCTGCAGGTTGCTTCAAATAATTGTAATGGGCCTGCAGTTCTATATGGCAGTACTTTGATGCTGTCTTGGTATTATCTGATTTTACAGGGCAATCCATCCTTTTAATTCAGAAAACGATGGTGGCTAGCAGCATCAGTGTGGTTATACACTTCCATCCAGAAGGATTCCAGGTTTGAAGTCTAAGGAAATCAGCATGGGGATATACTTCTCCACTGTGACTCCAGTACTTCCAATGGGTATGTGAAAAAGTATCTGGTAAGTCAGTTAAATGAGGTTTGCGATCAGCTAGTACCTTTTGGGGACTCAAAACTTGTTGTTTACATGCTGAGTGACTCTGGAAGGCGAGACTGATATTCACAGACCAATCCTTTCATGAACTCCAGGTACCTTCTCACAATGCCATCCTTCGAGACAGAGGTGAGTTTGCTTTCTTCCAGCTTCTTAGGAAAATGAGTACAACAACCACATCCTCCTGTGAAAGATAAATGGCAGAACTTTGTAAATTTAGACTCTGCAACTGCTCTTGAGAACTACAGGTGAAAACACTTGGTTTAAGTATCCTTTTCAGTGTGGATAAGTATAGAGTACATAGGTCGCAGAATATGTGGAGTGCATCTGCAGATTCTAGCTGAAAGATTTTGTTAACTACCTTTATTTCTTGAAGAACGGGCTTTAAAAATGTAAGGTAAAGTTGCTTTGTCTCATTGTGATACATTGGCTGGCGCATCTTGCTTTGTAGTGTTCCACATAGGATGCCGTGCCAAAGTGTTATTGTAGAACATCATATTGTTCTAATAAACACTCTACATAATCTTCCACCACCAGACAATTTTTTTTTGTATATTGTAATGTTGAGCTCATTTGACTATATTGCTATAATTAAACTGCTCAATGATGAACTGTGTCTTGATGAGAGGGCAGGGGACTACCTGAAACAGCAAGAGACAAACTGGTCATATATCCATCTGTACTGGCGTAACTGTGGTAATCCTAGAGCTAATAAATGGCAATGAGACAGTCTTCATCAAAGTAAGGAAAAATAGGTTTGGCTGATCTTGATAAATTTCATAGAGCATTCTTGATGCATAGCATTGTTACACATAGGATGTCACGCCATGCACAAGTGTAATTTTAAGACATCATATTGCTCTAATAAACATATACATGGCTGGTAATAAAGTAAAACTACAAATGGCTCTTGGAAACACTTGGTTGAAATATCCTTTTCAATATGGACAAGTACAGAGAAAATAGGTCACTGAAGATGTGGACTGCATCTCCAGATTCTTGCTGAAACTTTTTATTACCTTCTTTTACTTCTTGAAGAATTTCCAGTTTGAGGAGTGAGAAAACCAGTTGATCATGAATTCTATATTGTGTAGAATGCTCCTTATTGATTTCTTAGCAATGATGTCAAGGGAGTGGAAAATGCAGTGCACAATTTGCAATGAAGGTTGTTTATCTCACAACAAAGTGCATGTTGAGTGGTGCTTTCTCCATAAGACACTTTTCCCATCTGTGCCTATGCCAATTAAATTTCCAATCTCAAGGTTACACGTTTCAAACAAGTGTAGGACTGCATTGGCTGTATCTTCTGTAGAGGCCTGCTGCCATTCCATGATAGCTAGTTATCTGCTTTCATGTTTGTTATGATGTTGCCGAGGTACTTTGCACATATGTACTGCAGGTTTTTGCTTCAATGTGGGTTGCTTAAAGTAGTAAAATGTAGTGTACAGTGCTCTTCTGGGCTTGGCAACAGCAAGAGTGGCATGCAGTGCTCTGGGGTTGACAGTGGCAAGAGGAGGTCTGAGAAAGTGTTCTTCTGGTCCAGTCAGTAGCTAGCAGGCGGCGTTGATCCTTCTGCAGTTGACAGTGGCAAAAGCAGTTCTAAGAAGGTTTTCTTCTTCCTCAGGCAAATACCTGAGCTGCATGCATCCCTGGGGTGGTGGGGGGTGACTGTTGCAAGTTTAATCATCATACTGCTGTTAAATTTTGCAAGCAATTGCCGGGGAGGCCAAATGAACAGGACTTGATTCTATTGCAATTGCGGGGGAGGCCAAATGAACAGGACTTGATTCCATTGCGTTTCAGTCCAATTTTTATATAGAGAATATTTGATAGTTTTAGGCCCATTCTGTTTCATCTATCATTTTTCCGCTGCTTCAATTGTGAAAATACCCTTTCAACAGGAGCATTGGATATCGGGGGAGTCAACCTTTTTATAGCATACATCGCAAGCTTGTGAAAACGATTGTTGCTAGCAGCATCAGTGTGGTTATACACTTCCATCCAGAAGGATGCCAGGTTTGAAGTCTAAGGAAATGAGCATGGGGATAGACTTCTCCACTGTGACTCCAGTACTTCCAATGGGTATGTGAAACAAGCATTTACAATGCAACGGTCTCGGCATTGTTAAAGTTAGAGCTATTGGCATTGCTCATGACAATGCCGTTTCTTTAAATGTTTTAAAAACAAAAACATAAACAAAAATAAGGTCATGAGCAATGCCAATAGCTCTAACTTTACCAATGCCGAGACCATTGCATTGTAAATGCTTGTTATGACAGTTTGCCACATGGTGGCACTTTTTGTTTCATTTAAAAACTGCAAAAAATAAGCACCCTTTCTCGTTCGCCTTTCCATCATAACCAACACTGTAAAGCGCTCCGAAACCTTACTCTGTCAAGAAGCGCTATTAGAAGAACGATAGATAAATACACATCCTCTCCAGCAGCGTTGGTAATCTCTGCCGAGAAGCCAGGTATTGAATGGGTGCAAGCTCGGCCCTTCTTTCGGCAGTCGAAGGCTGCTCTCTCCCAGGCAGGGCCATGGCACACAGCAGTTGCTAACAGTTTTATGTGTATGGATACCATTATTTATACGATCTTCATTTTCACTGGCTCTTAAGGAATGATAGCAAAAAAAGCACCTTTGCTGCATTAAATACAATGGTACTATGATTTTAGTCGCAGGACCGGCTGAGGTGGATTGATCACAGAAACAAAGCTTTTTAAAAGTGGATGATGCCCGAGCAAGGAAGCGCTGTGGGAGATCACAACACACAGGAGGGGGCGTGCCGAGATTTACAAACCGGTCCCAGGAGTAGCAAGGGTCTGAATCAGACGGATTCCGTCCACGCGCTGGACTTGACGTCCTCATTATCAGCTACCTGACAGGTCAGACACCCCGCAGCCATCAGACTCGAGGGACAGACAGGCCTCGCTGATGTGCAGCGGGCTCCAGTCCAATGTAGGAACATAATACGCAACTGTACTCGGAGCAGGCAGACCCTCGCTGCAGTGTTCGCGTTTAGGCATTATTTGAAAATGGTTTGAATACCGTGTGTTTAAAGTACCAGAAGTCCACTTTAGTATTTTACACCTTGTCTCACTGAATTAGGAGCAGCCTTCACTGGGAATTTAGCAAGCCACTCACGATCCAATCATTAACCAGCGTAGTGCGGGCCTCCCACTTAAATACGCGGCGGAGGAGTGACGTTTACTAAAAGATTTACATTTCCGAACAGAAAAGGTCCACATGGTAAAATAATCAGTGCTACATCAATATATTAACATATGTGCTTTGTCCAATGGCTTGCTGTGGTCCAAAACACTGACTAGGGTAAACTGACTAAGCGAATATTATGCATAGGAATTCAAACTGCCTGAGTGCCCTCCGCTGGGTGGTACTTAAACAAGGCCCAGGAGCCCATTAGAGATGGACACTGCGAGAGGGCACTTCTCCCGCCTTGTCAAGTAGGGGATATCGGTCTGTGGGCTGCCAAGCACGTCATTTTCGGATTCGGGGGCGTGTTTGTCTTTTCTCTCCTCCAGCCATTGGCTGGAGGAGAGAATGAGACTTCTTGCAAAAAACACGCCCCCCGATCCGAAAAGGACGGGGCCTGATCGGAATGACAGACCTCTTCTCCAATGGCTGGCCAGCATTCAAGAGGCCAGCCAATGGAGAACAGGGGAGAAGAGGGGCGGGTTCAAGCCCCTCTTCTCCAAGTCATTAAATCTCCGACTTCCGGTTCTGCCTTTCGGCAGACCGGACGTCCTCGACCTAAAAAGTATCTGGTAAGTCAGTTAAATGAGGTTTGCGATCAGCTAGTACCTTTTGGGGACTCAAAACTTGATGTTTACATGCTGAGTGACTCTGGAAGGCGAGACTGATATTCAGACTTATCCTTTCATGAACTCCAGGTACCTTCTCACAATGCCATCCTTCGAGACAGAGGTAAGTTTACTTTCTTCCAGCTTCTTAGGAAAAATAGTACAACAACCACATCCTCCTGTGAAAGATAAATGGCAGAACTTTGTAAATTTAGACTCTGCAACTGCTCTTGAGAACTACAGGTGAAAACACTTGGTTTAAGTATCCTTTTCAGTGTGGATAAGTATAGAGTACATAGGTCGCAGAATATGTGGAGTGCATCTGCAGGTTCTAGCTGAAAGATTTTGTTAACTACCTTTATTTCTTGAAGAACAGGCTTTAAAAATGTAAAGTAAAGTTGGTTTGTCTCATTGTGATACATTTGTTGGCGCATCTTGCTTTGTAGTGTTCCACATAGGATGCCGTGCCAAAGTGTTATTGTAAAACATCATATTGTTCTAATAAACACTCTACATAATCTGCCATCACCAGCCACTGTGTTTTGCACGGTGAAATTAATTACAGGTGCATGCCTCTGTTCAATGTGAGTTACAAATCCTCATAGTCAGACTGGTGTTTTGGTGAGTGGGAAAACCAGTTGTATGCTTCTCTGATTATGCATTCTATATTGCTTGTAATGATCCTTATTGGTTTCTTAGCATTGATGTCAAGGGAGTGGCAAATGCAGCGCACAAGTTGCAAGGAAGGTTGCTTATCTCGTAACAAAGTGAATGTTGAGTGATGCTTTCCGCACATGACGCTTGCTTAATCTGTGCCTATGCCAATTACATTTCCAATCCCAAGGTTGCAAGTCTCAAGAAAGTTTTGGACTGCATTTGCTATATCTTCGGAACAGGCCTGGTCTAATTCTACCATGCCAAGGAAGGTGCTTACTAATTTATTAAGCTTTTTGCTGAAATAATTTACACAAATGCACAGCAATGTTTTTTACTCCAATGTCAGTTGATTAATCAATAATTAAAGAGTATGGTGATGTTCCGATATCTTTCAGCAATTCCTCTTTGAAATATGGACCCAACACATAATTAATTAGCACTGTACATTTGGCGCAGTGTATTCAGAAGGCAGGGAATTCCTCCTTCAAAAGTTCACCATACCCATCTACATTTTAAATGGATCTACAACAAACAGGTTGTATGGCAAACCTGATTTCTCTTCTTTTCTGGTAATTAGGCATCAAAGGAATGGGTTGTACAAAGGATGCAGTAGATATGCTCAGTGCTTTACAGTGTGAGCGGTGTTTTGTGGTTGCTGCATGTTGCTTCAAATCATTATAATGGGCACGAAGGTCTATGTGTCAATACTTGCATGCTGCTTTAGTATTATCTGTTTTTGCAGCGCAAATCCATCTTTTTAGTTCAGGATCCAACTCCTACTCTTTTCTGTATATTTTTTATATTGTGCCCTCTTGCCCATGTTGCAATAATCAAACTGCCAAGTCAGCTGGGAGCAGATCAATGATGAACTATGTCAGGATGAGATGCCAAAGGACTACCTGAAACTGCAAGAGACAAAATGCAATCATTGTCCCTAGTTCATTGCTAATCATGTGTTAAGCAATAACAAGATACTACTTAGAAAGGCCAACAGCCAATGGACACTGTAGCATACCTCTACTTTTTGAGTGTCGAAGCGTGTCATTTACTTATTATGGGGCACAACATCAGTGAAATCAATGGATATACAATCTGGTGTTGACTCTGAGCTGGGGTAAGTATGTTTTTTCCAGGGCAGAATTGAGTCTGAGTGGGACTTGTCATGTTAAAAATAGAGGATGAGCCAAAGTGTGGTAACTACCTCATATTAGCTTTGTCAAAGGTGGACAGACCCAATGTAGTGTGGTACGGTCAAAATGAAGCAATGTTTGGGAACCCACGAAGTGGGTTAAAAGGCCCCTCACACACCAACCTGGTTGGTGTCATGCTTCATCATTGGGGCCCCAACCGGGTGGCCGAATGCCCCCCGGTTGTGCTGCGACGCCTGACTACAGCGGAGCTGGTGTGGTGCAAAAATGTGATGTGGTGATGATTAAAAAATATCGCTGAGAATCCTTGCCATTAGAAGATTTATTATTGGCGGCTCAGGATATTGATTAAAAAGATATGTGATGCAACTAAATGGAGAAATAATTATCTGTTAGTTGACTATGTGGTGGGTCTACATGTTTCAGCTCACGAATAAAAGTAGTAAGGAGCTTTCGTCAGGACCAGTGTATAGTGAGTGGCAAAAGGTGATGTGCCACGTGGTGAAAAAAATTAAAAATATTAGTTACCTACACACTCGCTAAGGTGTGTGGACACAGTGTCAACACAATAGCGGACACTGCGGCGCAAACACTATGGCTGAGTGAAGGCGCTATGCAGGAAGCGGGAGGGGGGCGCTCCTTACAACAATTTTGGTTGTGAAGCTACCATCGCCTTGCACCTACTGTGGCCTCCCGAAGTCCCGGATGCTGGACTTTGGGAGGCCACAGTAGGTGCAAGGCGATGGTAGCTTCACAACCAAAATTGTTGTAAGGGGCGCCCCCCTCCCGCTTCCTGCATAGCGCCTTCACTCAGCCATAGTGTTTGCGCCGCAGTGTCCGCTATTGTGTTGACACTGTGTCCACACACCTTAGCGAGTGTGTAGGTAACTAATATTTTAAATTTTTTTCACCACGTGGCACATCACCTTTTGCCACTCACTATACACTGGTCCTGACGAAAGCTCCTTACTACTTTTATTCGTGAGCTGAAACATGTAGACCCACCACATAGTCAACTAACAGATAATTATTTCTCCATTTAGTTGCATCACATATCTTTTTAATCAATATCCTGAGCCGCCAATAATAAATCTTCTAATGGCAAGGATTCTCAGCGATATTTTTTAATCATCACCACATCACATTTTTGCACCACACCAGCTCCGCTGTAGTCAGGCGTCGCAGCACAACCGGGGGGCATTCGGCCACCCGGTTGGGGCCCCAATGATGAAGCATGACACCAACCAGGTTGGTGTGTGAGGGGCCTTTTAACCCACTTCGTGGGTTCCCAAACATTGCTTCATTTTGACCGTACCACACTACATTGGGTCTGTCCACCTTTGACAAAGCTTATCTACATCCAGGGGATACGGACACAACCCCCCTTGTTTTCCCTAGCTCTCCCATTGTTCTTTACAACTACCTCATATTCACAGAGTATTAAGCCTTTCGGTGCTCCTGACGGAATGGTTCCGTCATGAACACCAGTGCTCCTGTGCTCATGACGGAACCATTCCGTCATGTGCACAGGCGCACAGATGGGGAAGGTATCGTTGGAAAGGGGAGAACCTCCCCTTTCCAATGGTACGCTTCCCTAGTGGATCCCTGTTTGGTGATTGCCCCAGGAGGATGATCCCCGAGCAGGGATCCACCCACTAGGCACAGGGGAGGGGGGAGCAGCCCCGTGGGCAAGGGCCTTTGCTCCCCCATTGAGGACATAACCACACCAGGGATTATATTTTTATTGGCCATGGGGTGGGGACTGCCCAGGATGGGCATGCAAATACCTCCACCCTTTCCCCCAATAAACCAATAAATGAAAAAGTATTTCTGGCCCCCGCCCAGGAGGCAGATGGGGGCAATAGCCCCTGATCTGTCCCCAGGGGGTGGGGGGGGGCAGAAAGCCCACTAGGCACCAGGGATTTGTTTTAACATAGGGGCTGCCCAGAATGGGCCTGCCAATGCCTCCACCCCATGAAAACTTGCTACAGTCTTTCTGACCCCCCGGGAGGCAGATGGGGCACTAGCCCCTTATCTCCCCCCCGCGGGGGGCTGAAAGTCCACTAGGCACCAGGGAATATTTTATTTCAATGTTTAGTGGTGAGGGATGCCCAGAATGGGCATGCCAATGCCCCTCAAAAAATGCCACAGATTTACTTTCCCCCCAGGAGGCAGATGGGGCAATAGACCCTGATCTGCCCCCCCCCCCCCCTCTCCCTGCGGGGACCGAGAGCCCACTAGGCACCAGGGAGGATGCTGGCTTTTTTTGTAAGTAGGGTCTCCTCAGAATGGGTATACCAATGCCCCCTTCAAAAAATAGCCACAGTCTTTCTGCCCCCTTTGGGAGCATATCAGAATAAGAGACCCCAATATGCCCCCCCTGGGCGGCAGAAAGCGGATCTTTTTTTCGCAATGTGCCTAGCTGTGGGTTTTGGGCCCTGGAGCAGCCGGGATCTAGGAAAACCCAGCAAACCTGTACATTTTTGAAAAGTAGACACCAATGGGAATCTAGGATGGGGTGACTGGTGTGCCTCTCACCAGGTTCTGTTACCCAGAATCCCTTGCAAACCACAAACTTAGTTTTAAAAAAATCACATTTTCCTCACATTTCTGTGATGGAAAGTTCTAGAATCTAAGGGGAGCAACAAACTTCCAACAGCCCAGCATTCCCCAAAGTCTACCAATAAATATGGTACCCCACTTATGCGGATAGTCCTAGTACCCGTGACAGGAAAAGGCCCAAAACGCAACTTGAACACATCACATTTTTCCACAGAAAACTGCCCCTTTTTTGCAATGTGCCTAGATGTAGATTTTTGGGCTCTAGCTCAGCCGGCACAGAGGGAAACCTAGCAAACCTGTACATTTTTTAAAACTAGACTCCCTGGGGAATCCAGTATGGGGTGACTTGTTTGGCTCTCACCAGGTTCTGTTACCCAGAATCCCTTCCAAACCTCAAACTTTGGAAAAAAAATATCTGTGATAGAAAGTTCTGGAATCTAAGGGGAGCAACAAACTTCCGCCAACCCAGCATTTCCCCAAGTCTCCTGATAAAAATGATACCTCACTTGTGTGGGTAGGCTTACTGTCCGTGACAGGAAATGGCCCAAAATGTACTGTGGAGACTTCAAAATTCTCGATTACAGAAAAAACCTTGTTTTGCAAGTGATTCACCTGCATTTTGATCTCGGGCTCGGCGGCCATCTAGGGAAACCTACCAATCCCAGGAATTTCTGAAAACTAGACACCCTAGAGAGTCCAGGGAGGTGTGACTTGCGTGGATTCCCCAACGTTTTCCTACCCAGAATCCCATGCAAACCTCAAATGTAGCTGGAACAAATCTATTTTTTCGCACATTTCTGGGTGGGTAAGTGGTAGGGTTACAGGGCTGACACAAATTTCCTCCCACCACTCGTTCCCCCTGGTCTCCTGCTAAAAATGGTACCTCACTTGTGTGGGTGGGCCAAGTACCTGCGAGAGGCAAGGGCCTAAAATGTATTGTGGAGGCATCAAAATTATCTATCACAAAACGACCTGGTTTTATAAGGGGGTCACATGCGTTTTTGGTCCTGGGCTCGGCGGCCATCTAGGGAAACCTACCAAACCCAAACATTTCTGAAAACTAGACACCTGGGGGAGTCCACAAATATGTGGCTTGCGTGAATCCTCCAATGTTTTCCTACCCAGAATCCCCTGCACCCCTCAAATTTAGCAAAAAAAATCACTTTTTCCTTACATTTCTGTGTGCGATCACTGCGCCGGCAAAAATGTCCTACCACCCAGCATTCCCCTTGGTCTCCTGATAAAAATGATACCTCACTTGTGTGGGTGTCCAATGCAGAATCGCCTAAAAATGTATTTTATAAACAATATAGCTCTTAGAGTTTGCTGTGCTATGCCCTCAATCCCTATGTTTTTGGCCCTTCCCAGTCGCAGGCCATTGGCCCATCCACACAAGTGAGGTATCATTTTGCTTGAGAGACTGAGGGGAAAGCTGAGTGGTAGGACATTTGTGCTGGTGTGGTGATCCAGCCAGAAATGTGAGGGGGCACCTGCGTTTTTGGTCCCGGGCTCGGCGACCATCTGGGGAATCCTACCAAACCCACACATTTCTGAAAACTAGTCTCCAAGGGAAGTCCAAGGAGTTGTGGCTAGCGTGGATCCCCCAACGTTTTCTTACTCAGAATCCCTTGCAAACCTCAAATTTATCTGAAAAAAATCACATTTTCCTCACATCATTTCAGGTTGACTCAGTCTTGGCGCAGCTAGTCTTTCTGCCTTAGAAGGGCCGGAATATCAAGAAGGATTTGAGGTCTGCTTTGTGCAAACAGACAATATCCATGAGGTTGATAGCATGGCTTGTAGGGCTTCTAACTTCTTCAATCCAGACCTTTTTCCCGGGCCCTCTCCACTACAGAGCCCTTCAACTCCTCAAGAGTCAGCAACTCCGGTAGGGTCTCAATATCTTCAGAGCAAGTCAGTTTGTCAGAAGAGGCCAGGACAGAAATGTCATGGTGGTTGGATCACATGGAGATCTTGAATGGCAGAGCGATCTTTCACTGGCTCTGAGATGACTATTGAATCTGATGCTAGCCGGTGGGGCTGGGGTGCGAGATGCAGCACGATCGCCACTGGGGGTTGTTGATCCAAGTCAGAGCTGTCCCTCCATATCAATTGACTGGAACTTCTTGCAGGTTCTTTTCCATTGTGGAGACTATCCCCAAAAAGACAGATTGTTGCATCCTGCTTCCGATGGACAACATTTCCGTGGTTCAATATGTCAACAAATTGGGCGAAACTAAATCTCGCCTCCTCGCAGGGATGGCCAAGAACTTTTGGCACTTTTGCCTTCAGCATTGAATTCTGTGGCGGCGGAGTATCTTCCGGGTCATCTCAATACAGTTACAGATTGGCATTTCCATCATCTCCGGGATTTAATTGATTGGAGACTTAATTGGAAGATCTTTAACGCGATTCACCACTGGTGGGGCCCAAGCTCTGTGGATCTTTTTGCCTCTTGTCTCAACCGGCAACACCTGGCATTCTTCACTTGGTACCTGGATCCGGAAGGGCAAGCCAAAGAATGCTTTCCTTTAGGACTGGCCCCCCTTACCGAGCTACGCATTTCTCGGGTCTATGATGATTCCCAGGGTTCTTTCCCAAGTAAGGCGTCAAGGGGTGGAAATAATTCGCCATTTCCTGCAGGATGATATAATGAAGTATGTCTCCATGTGATGATGTTCCTAGACAAAAAGTCCTGTAACTCTTTAGAAATAAATTGAGGTCCATTATCACTTAGCACGGTTTTCAGTAGGCCTTCTCGCTGGAGCAAATCATCAAGAAATATTAGAAGTGTAGCAGAATCTACTCTCTCCTCCACTTTTAATTCAGGCCATTCAGAAAACAGGTCAATAAACACAAGGATATATTTCGCAACCCCACAATGATCCTGCACATGCCCTAAGATGGCTACGCTTAAAGCCTCCCAGGGGCTATTGGGACACTGCAATTAAGACAGAAGTGGTCTGAAGGTTTTTAAACTTGTATTTGCATTCATGCACTCTACACACTCACACACTAACCTTTCACATAATCTTTTGAAGTGGGTGTGAGAGCTTCTTAGTTAGCATTATCTAATTATTTTTTAAGCAAAATACCATATTCAGGGTTCTTATGACCCAAGTATGTAATAGAATTAACTGCAAAAAGGCATTTGCTGATTTCCGCACTCAAGCCCTTATCACTCAAACCTTTCACTCTTTTGCCACGTTCCTCCCGATTCATCCCCATAATTAGGATATAATTATGGAAGAACATACCCCATTGATGAGCCTTTAAAAGTTGGTACATTAGGTGTTGGAAGACCGCAGCGGCAGATGCTAACCCGAATGGCATGGGTTTGTATTGATAACATCCAAACGGGGTTAATTGGTGATATGCAGATGACAGATCAAGGGGTGCATAAACCAATTTGACACCATTTGTCATCCCTAGCATTCCGTTTATTTTTGGTAGGAGAAACTTGTATATGACAATGTTTTTATTTAGTCTATGAAAATCAATACATAGCCTCACCTTCCCGTTAGCTCAGCGTGCAATCACGAGGGGTGCCAACCATTCACTCACCTCAATGCTCTAAATGAAGCCTTCCTTCTCCAGTTTCTCCAACTCTTCCTTGGCTTTATGTTTTATACAAAATGGTATGTTTCTTACTCTGTGTGAGACTAGTATGTTTTCCTCCTTCAATCTTATATCCTATGTAAGAAACCCTGAAGTTCGCCTACACAGCCACACTTTGGGATATTTGTTGTGCAAAGAAATCTTTACTATCTAACAACAAAACTTGGTCCTGACTATGAGGATCTAATACAATACCCAATTTCCTCTGGTCCTTCCACCTTAAAACCGATGGTCCTTTTTCTGCTACATATGGGTTCCCTACAGACTCTCTCCTCTTAAATTCAAATTTGACAACTCTGTATCCAGCCACTGGTATTGGTTCCCTAGTAAAACTTTCCGATGAATATAGGAACTAACTCATCACCTAATGTCCCTTTAAATTTCTCATCCCATAACGATCGGTTCACAGTTGTGCACAGGGACCCTGAGTCTGCTACAATGTCCAATGTGACACCAACCAAAGTAATAGAACATATGGGTTTGGACCTGGTACATCTATCCAGTGCTAAAACATTAGTCTCAATGCACGAAGCACAATTTATTTCATCGTTATTCTCACTATCTGAAGACTCATTTTGTTCTGTGAGAGAGAATTTTTACAGTAGCATCAGACTTTTTTTCCTTTTTTCGACACACCTTAGCAAAGTGTCCTAATATGTCACAAAATTAATATTTTTGTTTCCACGGAGAAAAACACTTATCTTTTGCAAAGTGGTCCCTGCTACCACATCTGTAGCATGTATTACGATTGTCTCGTCTTCTCTCCTGATAGTCATTTTTACTATTGTTTGTTTTTTGCTCCCCCATTTTCATCTCATGGGAAGCCACTAATTTGAATACACTCTCTTTCTTTTCCTGTGATATTTCCAGCTGCTTTTACACTTCTTTTTGATAGTTCTGCTTTTTTAGTTATGGCAATAGCTTCCTTAAGATTTAAATCAATATAAGCCCACAGTCGCTTTTGATCATTTGGATCATTTCCGTGCCTGAGAATCTGATCTCTTATTAATTTATTGTGGAGATTGCCAAAATCTCACAAAATTGCCAGTTTTTAAAATTTGGCTACATATTCTTCTATCAATACTTATGCACCCTGCTTTCTTTGGAAAAAATGGAACTGGTCTATAGAGGTGCACACTGATGGCGTGAAGTGATTGTCCAGATCCTCAATTGCATTTTTAAATCCATCGCTTACCGAAGGTGCGCACATTTATTCCCAATTGTTCATACATTCTCAACCCCTCCAGGTCTAAGGTATGTAGAAGTATTCTTTTCCTTCTGTTGGGTGGCAATTCTTCCCCAAGATCGTCCTCTATAGTATCAATGAAATTTAGAAAGTAGGCTTTCCATTGCTGCCACTTAGTTAAATAAAATTCCTGTGCATATGTAAAGAAAACCTTCCAAGAAATTGGCTGTCTCATGCTTTGTCTCAGCCTGGCTCTGGTAGCAGTATAAATAAAAAGCATGTGCAGTTGTTACTACATAACCAAGCCCGTTCACTTAGGCTTAATGTAGAAAAGCATAAGCCCAACGTTGCAGCCTATTTGAGCCTGACCATAGATAGCCCACTGACCAACTATCTGCTAGGGGCATGTAGATGATGGGAACGTTGTTTGTTATTCCACTTCAGGGTGGATACTGTTAAGTACTTACTGTGTTCCCGTTGGGCTATCAGAAGAATCGTGTCACCACTCTTTGTGCATGTGATGGTACTTCTGGACAAACAATGTTGCATTTTACCTTTTTAGGTGAGTTTTATCAAAAGTACACTAAACAATTTTAGGCCATCAATTGGGCTCCATGAAGTAAATAATTGCACAAGTGTTCCAGTATAGCTGCCAAGATGGCACTGCGCTGTTTACGCTGCTATGTGTCAACGCACTTCACACATGTGACATAATCAAGCACAAAGGCTTCTGGTACTCAGTTTTCAAAACCAGGTATGTGCAAGCTATGCTGTTACTGAAACTACTCCTGTGCAATGCAACCAGCGAGCCGTAAATTCTTTATTTTTAAATGCGTAGTCGTTCACAGTTGCTTATTAAGATTCAAGTTTCAGCCTCCCACTATATTGAATGTTTTGTACTAACATACAAGCTCTTTTCCACATACATCCCTGTTTCCAGCGTATTCAGATATGTATATATATATATTATCTACTGGCGGTCGCCAGTAGATAGTTATAGTTAGGACCGTGTTTCCATAGGAAATCCGCAACATTCTATTTGGAATAACTTTGGCGCCGGTTGACGAATCCTCGCGAATTTTTCAAAACTAATGGGGCGCTACGCTCCGCTCCTACCCTGAAAGTCTCGGGGGGATTCGTCAAGCGGGGGCTGAGAAAAAAGGGGGGTCCCAAAACGCATTTTCCCCATGCATTTTCCCATAGGACCTTTAGTCCGAGCTACAGCCCGAACGGCTGAACAGAATTACTTGAAATTGGGCAGAGAGGTAGTCCTCAGGTCAGGGATGTGCCTTTTGCAGGTCTGGTGTAAATCTGTTCAGCAGGTCTGAGAAAATAGCATTTAAATCAATATATATATCTATAGGCGCGCTCCGTGCGCTTACGGTAAGCTTACCGTACGCGTACGGTGCCGTGCGCGAGCTCAATTCTGATTGGTGGTTACATGACTGTAAACATTCGAATCGGTCGAAATCAGAAAGTATAGGCCGCCATTTTCTGTCTCTCGCACTGAAAAACAAAGGTTGATAACATGAAAAGGGGGCAACGAAGAGAGTTGCAGACCCCCTAGCGTTCGTCAGGGGGTTCACGAAGGACCAAAAAGTATGAAAAATAAATTTAATAATTTTAAAAAAAAATCGCGGAGTGCGCGTACGGTAAGCTTACCGTACGCGTACGGTAAAAAAAAATAAAAATAAAAAAAAGAATTAACAATCACATTTAATATATAAATCTAAGGAGCCCCAAGGGAGAAAAAAACAATTGATATTTTGTAAAAAATGGCGAGGTGTGCACGGTACGAAATGCGCAACGTGGGCGCTTAGTGCGCGAAGCGCACCGAGTGCCCACAGCGCGCGCACGGTGCGCAAAGCGCACCGTGCGCGCAAAAATTAAAAATAAATACATAACTTAGCATTTAAAAAACCGTACAAATTCACTGAAAAAACCATAGGTTTCACACACGTTATAGTTAGGAATTAGCATTTAAAAAACCTTGCAAATTCACTTAAAAAACCATAGGTTTCACACAAGTTATAGTTAGCTGTACATTTCACTCGTAAAAAACCAATGAAATTCCACGTTATAGTTAGATCAGATAACTATAACTCGCGCGCCCGCAATCCCCTGCTGATGACGTCACATATTACATCACTCATGACATGGTCAGTGGCATCACTCATGACATCACTGATGATATCATCCTTGTGATAGAGTGGCGGTCGCGCGAGTTATAGTTATCTGAACTAACTATAACGGGGGAATTTCATTGGTTTTTTACGAGTGAAATGTCCACCTAACTATAACATGTGTGAAACCTATGGTTTTTTAAGTGAATTTGCAAGGTTTTTTAAATGCTAATTCCTAACTATAACGTGTGTGAAACCTATGGTTTTTTATGTGAATTTGTACGGTTTTTTAAATGCTAAGTCATGTATGTATTATTTATTTTATTTTTTTAAGGTTTTTCACCGTGCGCGCACCCCGCGATTTAAAAAAAAAGAAAAAAAATGTTTTTTCACCCTTCGGGGTCCTTTAGGGACCCCCTGCAAAGGCTAGGGGGTCAGGAACTCTCTACCCTGCCCCCTTTTCACGTTCGCCACCTCTCTTTTTCACTCTCGCACCCAAAACAAACAAAATGGCGGCCTACACTTCCTGATTTCGACTGATTCGAACGTTGACTGACATGTAACCACCAATCAGAATTACGCTCGCGCACGTTAGGGTGCGCGCACGGTGCGCGGCTATAGATATTTATGTGATTTAACTGCAATTTTCTCAGGAACTACTGAACAGATTGACACCATATATGCAAAAGGCACATCCCTGACCTGAAGACTACCTCTCTGCCAAATTTCAAGTAATTCTGTTCAGCCGTTCGGGCTGTACCTTCGACTAAAGGTCCTATGGGAAAATGCATGGGGAAAACGCGTTTTGGGACCCCCCTTTTTTCTCGGCCCCCGCTTGACGAATCACCCCGAGACTTTCAGGATAGGAGCTGAGCGGAGCGCCCCATTAGTTTTGAAAATTTCGCGAGGGTTCGTCAACCGGCGCCAAAGTTATTCAAAATAGAATTTTCAGATTTCCTATGGAAACACGGTCCTAACTATAACTATGTACTGGCGACCACCAGTAGATAAAATATATATATATATATATATATATATATATATATATATATATATATATATATATGTGTGTGTATTATTTTTTTTTAATTATCCTCTTCACCATTCTGGGGCCGATTCTGATCTCGGTCGGAAGGGCACCGAATTGGGTTCTGCCGGCAAAACTACGAGCCGTACGCGTGTTTTCCGGCTGACTCGTACAGCTGTATGAGCGAGCAGGTACGATGCGAGCTACATGAAATTCACCAACCGAGTCGTTTCCGGGTCCGAACCGCTCCGTACGTCCCGTTCGGAAGCTAACCGTGGCGTGCAATGGATGCGATTTACAACCGAGCCAGTACGATGCACGCGTCGGACAGCCTGTGCGAGCCGGAGGTTCCGGGTTGCAAAAGCTCCCGGAGTCGGACTTTGGGGGTTCGCGTCGGTCCCCGTGACACCCGCAGCCCTACGACTCGGACACAGGGGGAGACCTATGGGTCTCCCCAACACAGGCATGTACGTTGCGGGTGGCACCGACGCGTACCCACTGTAGGGGGTGCACTTGTTCGAGACGTACCCATTCAGTCAATGGGAGCCCATGCACGCGTCGTACGACCGGCTCCCTTCTATGGGAGTCCGACCGAACCGAGTCCGACAGCATAATTGCGCATCGTACTCGCTCGGTCGAACTGTAGGGGTCCGGCTCGGTTGGAAAACACTCCGGATCCGACTCGGTCGGAGTGCTTTCCGACCCGGATCGGAATCGGCCCCTCTGTGGTAAGGTACTTGAAGCACAGTTTAGATGAAGTTCAGTTTTATTGCCAGCAGAGCCCCAGCACTCGGAGCACGGACAGCAGAGGAGAAAATATCGAAACCACAAATATCGTGGTATATAAAAATAGTGTCAAAAATATCGAGCACACAAATATTGTTTTCCTATACTTATAATGTAAATGACCAAATATTGTGAAAAAATATCGTTGTACACTAATATCAATTACAAAAATATTGTTTTTAACATATGACTATTTTTAACTATACATATAAATAATATATACATATAGTTAAAAATAGTGAACAAAGGCTCATCGCGGTTTCAGTTCTGACCGCCGCATTACAATGCAGGCGGTCAAAACTGAGACCAGCTGGTCATTCCGGCCGGATTCCAACAGGCTCAAGGAGCCCGTCGGCCAGTCAGAGACCGGCACGGAATCCCAATGGATGGCGTATCTGCCGTTGGGATTACGATGCTCGGTTTCCGACAGGCTTTCCAAGCTGGGTTTTCCGACAAGGAAAGCCTGTCAGAAAGAGAGTTTGGGGGCTCCCTAGCAGGGGCCCTTCTCCCTGTGGCCTCTGGTTGGGGCTGAGGGGGCACCGTAGGTGCCCCCTGTTAGTTCCTGCACCTTGAGGTGCCTGCCACGCGGTGCTGGGAATAACAGAATCTCCCATTTCTCAATGGGAGCTTGTGCTAAGGTCGGTTTAAGGCCACAGCACAAGCTCCGATTGAAAAATGGGAGTATGCGACGCACCATGTGTGGTCGCATTGTGATTGCAGTGTCAGGACCGCCTACCGGAGGTCGGTCAGTCCAGAGACTGCGGAGAAGCTGGTCGAAGGGAACTCCAACCAACATTGTAATCAAGCCCTGAATATATGAAAATTTAACAGTAATTTTATGTAAATTAAATATATGTAAATAATTAAAAAATATAGATAAATTTACTTATTTAAAGAAACAAACTTATATATGTATGTCTGTATGTTTATTTAAACATATAATTTAAAACTATTAAAATAATTTACATTTATATTATAATTTACAATTTTTTTGTAAAGTTCAATTTATAGATTTTTCACGGAAAAAAACAAAGGTGACAGGGACGTTATAGTTAGGCTATTTCCCTTGTACAAAACCAGAGAAATTCAGCTGTTATCAGTGATGTCAACAGTGATGTCACTGACCAGGTCATGAGTGATGTATTATGTGAGGTCATAAGCAGTGCATTGTGGGGGTGTGAGTTATAGTTAGCTCAGCTAACTATAACAGCTGAATTTCTCTGGTTTTGTATGGAGGAAATGTCAGCCTAACTATAACATCTCTGTAACCTTTGTTTTTTTCTGTGAATTTCTAAGGTTTTTTAAATGCTAATTTCTAACTATAACATCCCCGAAACCTGTTTTTTTCCAGTGAATTTCCAAGGTTTTTAAAATGCTAATTTCCAACTATAACATCCCTGAAATCTGTGATTTTTTCACTGAATTTCGAAGGTTTTTTAAATGTTAATTTCTAACTATAACATCCCTGAAACCTGTGTTTTTTTCAGTGAATTTCTATGTTTTTTTAACGAGCAATTCTGTTTGCACAGTGGTGGCAAATGGGACTGGGCCTCCAACCAGCGCTCAGGAATTCCGCTGAGTAGGACTTACAGGAGGTACCAGGAGGGCTTCTTGGCCCCAATTGCCCTCAGAAGTAAAGTGGACTTTATCCCCCAACCAGTAGTGCGATAGGAGGGACGTTTGCAGAGTGGTGGAGAAAGGAGGGGCGTGGCCTCCAAATACCTCTTAGCAATCCCACTGTGTGAGACATGCTGGAGGTAACAGGAGGGGTAATTGGCCCCCAAGGACGTCCTTGGGGACCACCTACCCCTCCTATTACCTCCAGTAAGTCCCACACAGTAGGATTGCTGAGTACTGCAGGCCACGCCCCCTTTGTCCACCACTCTGCAAACGTGCCTCCTGGCGTGCTTTTGGATGGGGGATGAAGTCCACTTTGCTGCTTGGGATCCTTAGGGGCCAACTAGTCTTCCTGTTACTTACAGTAGGCCCCACACAGTGGGATTGCTGAGAGGTGGTCGCAGGCCACACCCCTTTTCTCCACCACTCTGCAAACGCACCTCCTGGCGCATTCTTGGTTGGGGATGAAGTCCCCTTGCCTCTTGAGGGTCTCTGTGGGCGAACTAGCCCGCCTTTTACCTCCAGTAAGCCCCACACAGCTGGATTGCTGAGAAGTGGTCAGAGGCTACGTCCCCTTTCTCCACCACTCTGGTGCACTGCAAAAGACACACAATTGATGGACGGAATGCAGAACAATTTCATACATTCACCCCAGTACAGAGATCTGGGGCTAAAACCATTGTTTTTTTGCTCCCCGTGCCATTGCAGTTTGAACCCAGCCATATGCAAATCAGCCTTGACCCTGTGCACTGCTGCTTTATGGATGAAGTCCACTTTAGTCCTGAAGTCCTCAGGACACAAGGGGACCTCATCGCCCCACCAGCAGTGCACCAAGAGGCATGTTTGCAGAGTGTTGTAAAAAGGGGCATGGCCTCAGACTACCTCTCAGCAATCCCACTATGTGGGGCTTACTGGAGGTAACAGGTCGGCTAGTTGGCCCCTAAGAACTCTCAGCATCGAAGGGGACTTCATCCCCCAACCAAGAATGCACCAGAAAGCATGTTTGCAGAGAGGGGATGGGACCTCTTTGCATGTTGTCGGCTTTGGTTTTTTTTGGAAGGTGGGCTGTGTGCCCCCTCCCCCCCCCCTTCCATTGACCTTTTTGGGCTCCGGGGACCCCCTACCCCGGGGCTTGACCCATTTAAAAAAAAAAAGAAAAAAAGGAGGGGGGATGTGGCCCCCCTCCTGAGGCCGATTTCAACCCCTGGGACCCAATACCCCTGGGCATGACCATTTTTTTCCCCATCGTTTCAATGGAGGGGGACCCAGTGGCCCCCCTCCTGGGCCATTTACAGCCCCGGGGTCCCCATACCCCGGGGCCTGACCCATTTAAAAAAAAAAAGAAAAAGAGGAGGTGATGTGGCCCCCCCCTCCTGAGGCCAATTTCAACTTCTGGGACCCAATCCCCCTGGGCATGACCATTTTCTTCTCATCGTTTCAAGGGAGGGGGGCCCAGTGGCCACCCTCCCGGGCCATTTTCAGCCCCGGGGACTCCATCCCCCGGGGCAAGGCCATTTAATCTTTTATTATGTTATTTTTTTTTTTAAGGAGAGTGGCTGCGTGGCCTCCCGGGCCATTTTCGGCCCTGGGGACCCCATCCCCCGGGGCTCGGCCAATTTATTGGGGACAACGGGCGGAGCCTCAAGGCCTCCTGCGGGAGCCGGCATTGCTTTTGGGCAGAGGAAACACGCAGCTCCCTCTGCCTAGAAGCAATTCTGCTCCGCTACATGGAAGCTAGAGCTTTTTCAATGCTCTTGCTTCCATGAAGTGGAGCAGTGTTTGCTATGGCATGGAGTGAGCAGTAATAATAATAATAATAATACTGATATTTGTAGAGCGCGAACAGCTACCTCACGAGGAGGTGTCCCGGCGCTATAGACCGCTGGGGAACCCGTCCTGGCTATCCCTGTGAGATGGTCCCTTTCTGGGTATCTCCAAGGTGAAACCAGGCATCCCCAGCGTCTGTGGGGGGCCGTTGTAGAGATGAGGCAAGCTTAATGCCCAGAGTTGCCAAGTGTGTTTCTGGTTAGAGTAGGTACCGAGGCGAGAATTATAGAATCCGTTTTGACCCTGGTCCACGACCCTGCCGCGTCGGGAATTGAACCCTGGTCCCTGGCCAATTCTCTGCTTACGGGTCTGCCGCCTCTAACCAGTGAGCCACACCTCTCTACTGCCGCCAAGCCATAGCAAACTGCATTGTCCTGGAGGTAGGCACCCCGGGACATAGCTGGAGCCGGCTCTGGGGAGTGGCGGGCCCCCTCCAACAATATTTAAGCCCCAGTGAGGTGGTGGTCCCCTGGGCTGTGTAGGGAGGCTCATGCCCCGCCACACTTTAGTTTTCAATATAGGCTCGGAGAGGTTGCGGGCTCCATGGGGGGCAGGAGCCCTCCACGCATCTTTCACAATTCAGCCCCATGGAGGTGGCTGTCCCCGGGGCTGCAGGGGAGCTGCGTGGCCCCCGCATTTAACATAATTCACCCCGGGGAGGTGGCGGTCCCCGGGTCTCCGTGGGGAGCAGGAGCCCTCCATGCATCTTTCACAATTCAGCCCCTTCACAATTCAGGAGGTGGAGTTCCCCAGGGCTGCGGCGGGGCGGCTTAGCCCCCGACTTTGAATAGATAAGCCTCAGGGAGGTGGCGGTCCCTGGGGATGCAGGGGCCTGCGTGGGCCCCCGCATGTATTTTGATCATTGCCCTTGGGACCTAGCTCACCCGGGGGCCCAATTAAACATAGCGCGGGAGTCCGCGCTTCGTTTTTATAAAACATTTGTGGCTGGATTCGCTGATCCAACGTGAATCCCACTGAAATAAAAAAAAATGCTATTGTAGGCTCTGGGGGTCCTTGTGGGACTCCGTGAGCAGGCCTAGGGGATCAGCGTGTTTCTACCCTGCCCCCTTTTCTTGATTCTTAACCTTTTTTCTTGTGACTCAGTTTAACCGTGTCACAAGATGGCTGCCAACACTTCCTGGTTTGAAGTGTTGACAGCTAATTAGGTCTCAGGTACGAGATCGGGAGGGTTTGTGGATCCTCCGCAGCCATATTTGTATATTTGAGAAATGTTTACATTTCTCAGGAACTACTGAATGGATTCACACCATTTAACAAAAAGAGGGCACTCTGGACCAAGAGCTACCTTTCTGCCAAATTTGGTGTAATTCCGTTTAGCAGTTCAGGCTGTTGTTTCGTCAACAGTTTCCTATGGAAATTAACAAGGAGAAAAAGTGTTTTGGAACCCCCTTTTTCTCGGCCCGCGCTTCACGGATCAACCCAAAATTTTCAAGACAGCAGTTAAAGTAAGTGGGCCAATAGTTTTGAAACTTTCGCAATGAATCGTCAATTGGGGCCAAAGATATTGGCAAAAGAAAAAAATGATTTTTGAATAGAGACAAGGTCCTTACTATAACTACCTACTGGCGACTGCCAGTAGATTTTATATATATATATATTCACTGAAAAAACCATAGGTTTCACACATGTTATAGTTAGCTGTACATTTCACTCGTAAAAAACCAATGAAATTCCCCCGTTATAGTTAGTGCAGGCAACTATAACTCACGCGACCGCAATCCTCTGCTGATGCTAATACTGTATTTAGACACTTATTTGCCCATGTCTTCTTCCATTAAATTTTTCATAAAGACACATATGTCATCAGCAGAAGATTGCGGTCGCGTGAGTTATAGTTGCCTGCACTAACTATAACGGGGGAATTTCATTGGTTTTTTACGAGTGAAATGTACAGCTAACTATAACATGTGTGAAACCTATGGTTTTTTCAGTGAATTTGCAAGGTTTTTTAAATGCTAATTCCTAACTATAACGTGTGTGAAACCTATGGTTTTTTCAGTGAATTTGTACGGTTTTTTAAATGCTAAGTTACTTTACGCCATTCGTGGCGTGCGCGCCCAGTTAACGCAGTTCGTTCCGTGCACGCACGGTGCGCTTCGCGCACCGTGCGCGCACAGTGAGCACGCGGTGCGCTTCGCGCACCGCGCGCCCACTTTACGCAGTTAGTGCCGTGCACGCACGGTGGTCACGCGGTGCGCTGTGCGCACCGCGTGCCCACGTTATGCGGGATGGGCCATGTACGCACGATGCGCTTCGCGCACCGTGCGCACATGGGGGACATATTATGCGCATCTTTGTGAAATTTATTCTTTGTTTATTTCTTATAAATAACAAGCCATGCACAAATGGTGCCCTTCGGGCACATTTTGCACACAGGGTGGGGAGGGTGTGGATAATTTTTTTTAAAAAATTTTTTTACCGTACGCGTACGGTAAGCGTAATCGGCGATTTTCCGAAAAAAAAAAAAAATTAATTTGGGCTTGGGGGTTGTTTGGGGACCCCTATATCTATGCTGAGTGGTTAGGATCTCAAGAAACTGCCTCTTTAGACATTTTTTGGCATCGTTTTTGCTGCCCAACTCAGAGAGCGAGAGAGAAAATGGCGGCCGCCGCTTCCTGGTTTCGACCGATTCGAATGTTTACTAAGAAGCCAATCAAAATCGCGCTCGCGCACGCCACCGTACGCGTACGGTAAGCGCACCGTAAGCGCACCGTACGCTGGCTCAGATATATATATTGATTTAAAGGCTATTTTCTCTGAATCTACTGAACAGATTTACACCAAACCTACAAAAGGCACTTCCTTGACCTGAGGACTACCTCTCTGCCAAATTTCAAGTAATTCTGTTCAGCCGTTCGGGCTGTAGCTGTGTCTAAAGGTCCTATGGAAAAATGCATGGGAAAAACGCGTTTTGGGACCCCCCTTTTATCTCAGCCCCCGCTTGACGAATCCCTCCGAGACTTTCAGGGTAGGAGTGGAGCATAGCGCCCCACCTATTTTGAAAAATTCGCGAGGATTCGTCAACCGGCGCCAAAGTTATTCAAAATAGAATGTTGCGGATTTCCTATGGAAACGTGGTCCTAACTATAACTACCTACTGGCGACCGCCAGTAGGTAATATATATATATCTATATATATATATATAGATATATATTACCTACTGGCGGTCACCAGTCGGTAGTTATAGTTAGGACCCTGTTTCCATAGGAAATCCGCAACATTCTATTTTGAATAACTTTGGCGCCGGTCGACGAATCCTCGCGAATATTTCAAAATAGGTGGGGTGCTACGCTCCGCTCCTACCCTGAAAGTCTCGGGGGGATTCGTCAAGCGGGGGCTGAGATAAAAGGGGGGTCCCAAAACGCGTTTTTCCCATGCATTTTTCCATAGGACCTTTAGACACAGCTACAGCCCGAACGGCTGAACAGAATTACTAGAAATTTGTCAGAGAGGTAGTCCTCAGGTCAAGGAAGTGCCTTTTGTAGGTTTGGTGTAAATCTGTTCAGTAGATTCTGAGAAAATAGCCTTTAAATCAATATATATATCTGAGCCAGCTTACGGTGCGCTTACGGTGCGCTTACCGTACGCGTACGGTGGCGTGCGCGAGCGCGATTCTGATTGGCTCTTAGATCTTAGTAAACATTCGAATCGGTCGAAACCAGGAAGCGGCGGCCGCCATTTCGTGTGTTTCACTCAGAAAAAAAAGAGTGATATCTTGAAAAGGGGGCAAGGAGGAGAGTTACAGACCCCCTAACATTTGTAAGGGGGTCAAAGAAGGACAGAAAAGTACAAAGAAAACATTTATTGATTTTAAAAAAAATCGCGGGGTACGCGTACGGTAAGCTTACCGTACGCGTACGGTAAAAATGAAATTAAATGCAGATTTAAGTGTTTAGATATTAGGGGGCTCTAAAAAGAGCCGTTGTGTTTATTGTGATTTTTTAGTGGTACCTACAAGTAAGTACCGATGCAGAATCTAAGGTTCAAGAGGAAGACTCTGTTCCCTTCATCACTGAAGTGTACACCATCTCCTCTATAAATGTCTTGCATGTCGTAACGCAAGTTGTTGTGGTAAATGGAACCCATACCATAGTCACGGAGGAAAGCAGAAACAGATTTGTTGACGTGCTTTCTTGCTTTGTCAATCTGCGGACAGAAATGATTGGACCAGTTCCATTTTTGCCTTTGGCATATGTTAGAAAACACAAAGGCAGTTTTTGGGAAAAGTGAAAACAGTTGTGCAAAGGTCTCCTTCATAAGCATTTCCAGACCTACCCCAGTCAAAGTGCCTAGGTCATTGCCACCACAGTGCACTATTATGAGGTCAGGGTGTTGGATTTGCATGAAGGATTTCACCAATGGCATCAATTGGTGCCACTTTAACCCTCTCTGACCAATCCATTTAATGTCTACATTTGGTAAAGCAAGGTCTCTCACCATACCTGTTTTCTCTGCATACTTTTCACTCCAGAAGACATAGCTGTGCCCTACAATCCACACTGTGAACATCTTCAAAGGAGAACTGGATGCACTCAGGAGGTGTAATTCAGTAGAATGGTAAAAAGAAATGAAAGACAGTTTGGAAATGGAGGCATACATATTTTTTTCATAAAAAAAAGAACTGATTGGCTGTTTCATACCATTCTAGAATAAAAACTAGGCTGTATGTGTAAATTAATAGAAGCATGTTTTGTATTGGTACAGAAAAATGTGTTACCAAAGAACAGTACTATGGATTTGCTGTTAGGTTTGAAAAGTCAAGCACTCTTGCTCTGTGGAATTGAAACATTGTTTGGTGAACTTCTGACCTAACTCCACACAGCAGTGTTCCATGAGCTGTTGCTATGGTAGCAGGCAGAAGTCAAGTTGGGGGAAGGGTACTAGGCAGAAGTCAAGTTGGGGGAAGGGTACTTTTGGAAAAGGGTTGGTTTTCAACCAATAGAAATGTGTGATTACATTTGAAAAAAAGGGGGAAGCACTGAGATTTGAAACTTACATGTATATGTGTGGAAAAAGAGAGGGAAACTTTGCCATTATCTGGTTCTGCTGAGAGGAGAGAGGTGTAAAGAACAGAGATCCTGGCTCTGATAATCTGCTGTTTGAGTGCCACATTTCTTTCACAGCTAACTAATTTTAAAGGTGAGTTTAGAGTTTGAGAGGGGATGTATATGGTAAATTAAGAAATGAATAATAGAAATGGAATTCCTTTTGTTGAAGTTGTGTTTATTATTTTCTGTTTTGGGAGAAATTTAAATGTGAGGAACATGTAAAATAATATGGACTATGTTTTCACCATAAATTAAGGTGTACTGGTAAAAATAAAGAATACTTTAAGGGTTTGAGGTTGGACTCAGTAATGCAAATACATACAGCATCAGTAAGGCTGGTTGCCCTTGCTGGAGTATAGGCAGTCACCCAGGTTACACATGGTGCTGGTCTGAAAAAGCAGTTTGGACATGTGCTTTTTTAAGAATCTGAAAAGTGGATTCATAATGTGTCAGTCTGTAAAAGTGTTTATCACTTGCCAAAAAAAAGAGTAGTAAGTGTGCTTTCAAATTGGCAAAGAAATTTCGTTTTGTGACTAATGTGAAAACATGAATCTGTGTGCAAATAGGAATTACAGGCAGAGATTTATTGCGTATTGCTCTGGTGATTTCACAGTTGCATTAGATGGAAAGGGGGAGCCATTTTTTGGTGCAGAAGCAGACTCTTAGCACACACCCAGCTGCTTACCCTGTGGAATCATGCACAGTATTCACAAGCGAGTGGGGTTTGAGGTTTCAGTCAGTAATGCAAATACATTCAGCATCACTAAGGCTGGTTGCCCTTGCTGGAGTGTAGGCAGTTACCCAGGTTACACATGGTGCTGGTCTGAAAAAGCAGTTTGGACATGTGCTTTTTTAAGAATCTAAAAAGTGGATTCAAAATGTGACAGACTGTAAAAGTGTTTATCACTTGCCAAAAAAAAGAGTAGTAAGTGTGCTTTCAAAATGGCAAAGAAATATCGTTTTGTGACTAATGTGAAAACATGACTCTGTGTGCATATAGGAATTACAGGCAGAGATTTATTGCGTATTGCTCTGGTGATTTCACAGTTGCATTAGATGGAAAGGGGGAGCCATTTTTTGGTGCAGAAGCAGACTCTTAGCACACACCCAGCTGCTTACCCTGTGGAATCATGCACAGTATTCACAAGCGAGTGGGGTTTGAGGTTTCAGTCAGTAATGCAAATACATTCAGCATCACTAAGGCTGGTTGCCCTTGCTTGAGTGTAGGCAGTTACCCAGGTTACACATGGTGCTGGTCTGAAAAAGCAGTTTGGACATGTGCTTTTTGAGGAATCTGAAAAGTGGATTCAAAATGTGACAGACTGTAAAAGTGTTTATCACTTGCCAAAAAAAAGAGTAGTAAGTGTGCTTTCAAAATGGCAAAGAAATTTCGTTTTGTGACTAATGTGAAAACATGACTCTGTGTGCATATAGGAATTACAGGCAGAGATTTATTGCGTATTGCTCTGGTGATTTCACAGTTGCATTAGATGGAAAGGGGGAGCCATTTTTTGGTGCAGAAGCAGACTCTTAGCACACACCCAGCTGCTTACCCTGTGGAATCATGCACAGTATTCACAAGCGAGTGGGGTTTGAGGTTTCAGTCAGTAATGCAAATACATTCAGCATCACTAAGGCTGGTTGCCCTTGCTTGAGTGTAGGCAGTTACCCAGGTTACACATGGTGCTGGTCTGAAAAAGCAGTTTGGACATGTGCTTTTTTAAGAATCTGAAAAGTGGATTCAAAATGTGACAGACTGTAAAAGTGTTTATCACTTGCCAAAAAAAAGAGTAGTAAGTGTGCTTTCAAAATGGCAAAGAAATTTCGTTTTGTGACTAATGTGAAAACATGACTCTGTGTGCATATAGGAATTACAGGCAGAGATTTATTGCGTATTGCTCTGGTGATTTCACAGTTGCATTAGATGGAAAGGGGGAGCCATGTTTTGGTGCAGAAGCAGACTCTTAGCACACACCCAGCTGCTTACCCTGTGGAATCATGCACAGTATTCACAAGCGAGTGGGGTTTGAGGTTTCAGTCAGTAATGCAAATACATTCAGCATCACTAAGGCTGGTTGCCCTTGCTGGAGTGTAGGCAATCACCCAGGTTACACATGGTGCTGGTCTGAAAAAGCAGTTTGGACATGTGCTTTTTTAAGAATCTGAAAAGTGGATTCAAAATGTGACAGACTGTAAAAGTGTTTATCACTTGCCAAAAAAAAGAGTAGTAAGTGTGCTTTCAAAATGGCAAAGAAATTTCGTTTTGTGACTAATGTGAAAACATGACTCTGTGTGCAAATAGTAATTACAGGCAGAGATTTATTGCGTATTGCTCTGGTGATTTCACAGTTGCATTAGATGGAAAGGGGGAGCCATTTTTTGGTGCAGAAGCAGACTCTTAGCACACACCCAGCTGCTTACCCTGTGGAATCATGCACAGTATTCACAAGCCAGTGGGGTTTGAGGTTTCAGTCAGTAATGCAAATACATTCAGCATCACTAAGGCTGGTTGCCCTTGCTGGAGTGTAGGCAGTCACCCAGGTTACACATGGTGCTGGTCTGAAAAAGCAGTTTGGACATGTGCTTTTTTAAGAATCTGAAAAGTGGATTCAAAATGTGACAGACTGTAAAAGTGTTTATCACTTGCCAAAAAAAAGAGTAGTAAGTGTGCTTTCAAAATGGCAAAGAAATTTCGTTTTGTGACTAATGTGAAAACATGACTCTGTGTGCATATAGGAATTACAGGCAGAGATTTATTGCGTATTGCTCTGGAGATTTCACAGTTGCATTAGATGGAAAGGGGGAGCCATTTTTTGGTGCAGAAGCAGACTCTTAGCACACACCCAGCTGCTTACCCTGTGGAATCATGCACAGTATTCACAAGCGAGTGGGGTTTGAGGTTTCAGTCAGTAATGCAAATACATTCAGCATCACTAAGGCTGGTTGCCCTTGCTTGAGTGTAGGCAGTTACCCAGGTTACACATGGTGCTGGTCTGAAAAAGCAGTTTGGACATGTGCTTTTTTAAGAATCTGAAAAGTGGATTCAAAATGTGACAGACTGTAAAAGTGTTTATCACTTGCCAAAAAAAAGAGTAGTAAGTGTGCTTTCAAAATGGCAAAGAAATTTCGTTTTGTGACTAATGTGAAAACATGACTCTGTGTGCATATAGGAATTACAGGCAGAGATTTATTGCGTATTGCTCTGGTGATTTCACAGTTGCATTAGATGGAAAGGGGGAGCCATTTTTTGGTGCAGAAGCAGACTCTTAGCACACACCCAGCTGCTTACCCTGTGGAATCATGCACAGTATTCACAAGCGAGTGGGGTTTGAGGTTTCAGTCAGTAATGCAAATACATTCAGTATCACTAAGGCTGGTTGCCCTTGCTGGAGTGTAGGCAGTCACCCAGGTTACACATGGTGCTGGTCTGAAAAAGCAGTTTGGACATGTGCTTTTTTAAGAATCTGAAAAGTGGATTCAAAATGTGACAGACTGTAAAAGTGTTTATCACTTGCCAAAAAAAAGAGTAGTAAGTGTGCTTTCAAAATGGCAAAGAAATTTCGTTTTGTGACTAATGTGAAAACATGACTCTGTGTGCATATAGGAATTACAGGCAGAGATTTATTGCGTATTGCTCTGGTGATTTCACAGTTGCATTAGATGGAAAGGGGGAGCCATTTTTTGGTGCAGAAGCAGACTCTTAGCACACACCCAGCTGCTTACCCTGTGGAATCATGCACAGTATTCACAAGCGAGTGGGGTTTGAGGTTTCAGTCAGTAATGCAAATACATTCAGTATCACTAAGGCTGGTTGCCCTTGCTGGAGTGTAGGCAGTCACCCAGGTTACACATGGTGCTGGTCTGAAAAAGCAGTTTGGACATGTGCTTTTTTAAGAATCTGAAAAGTGGATTCAAAATGTGACAGACTGTAAAAGTGTTTATCACTTGCCAAAAAAAAGAGTAGTAAGTCTGCTTTCAAAATGGCAAAGAAATTTCGTTTTGTGACTAATGTGAAAACATGACTCTGTGTGCATATAGGAATTACAGGCAGAGATTTATTGCGTATTGCTCTGGTGATTTCACAGTTGCATTAGATGGAAAGGGGGAGCCATTTTTTGGTGCAGAAGCAGACTCTTAGCACACACCCAGCTGCTTACCCTGTGGAATCATGCACAGTATTCACAAGCGAGTGGGGTTTGAGGTTTCTGTCAGTAATGCAAATACATTCAGCATCACTAAGGCTGGTTGCCCTTGCTTGAGTGTAGGCAGTTACCCAGGTTACACATGGTGCTGGTCTGAAAAAGCAGTTTGGACATGTGCTTTTTTAAGAATCTGAAAAGTGGATTCAAAATGTGACAGACTGTAAAAGTGTTTATCACTTGCCAAAAAAAAGAGTAGTAAGTGTGCTTTCAAATTGGCAAAGAAATTTCGTTTTGTGACTAATGTGAAAACATGACTCTGTGTGCATATAGGAATTACAGGCAGAGATTTATTGCGTATTGCTCTGGTGATTTCACAGTTGCATTAGATGGAAAGGGGGAGCCATTTTTTTGTGCAGAAGCAGACTCTTAGCACACACCCAGCTGCTTACCCTGTGGAATCATGCACAGTATTCACAAGCGAGTGGGGTTTGAGGTTTCAGTCAGTAATGCAAATACATTCAGCATCACTAAGGCTGGTTGCCCTTGCTGGAGTGTAGGCAGTCACCCAGGTTACACATGGTGCTGGTCTGAAAAAGCAGTTTGGACATGTGCTTTTTTAAGAATCTGAAAAGTGGATTCAAAATGTGACAGACTGTAAAAGTGTTTATCACTTGCCAAAAAAAAGAGTAGTAAGTGTGCTTTCAAAATGGCAAAGAAATTTCGTTTTGTGACTAATGTGAAAACATGACTCTGTGTGCATATAGGAATTACAGGCAGAGATTTATTGCGTATTGCTCTGGTGATTTCACAGTTGCATTAGATGGAAAGGGGGAGCCATTTTTTGGTGCAGAAGCAGACTCTTAGCACACACCCAGCTGCTTACCCTGTGGAATCATGCACAGTATTCACAAGCGAGTGGGGTTTGAGGTTTCAGTCAGTAATGCAAATACATTCAGCATCACTAAGGCTGGTTGCCCTTGCTGGAGTGTAGGCAGTCACCCAGGTTACACATGGTGCTGGTCTGAAAAAGCAGTTTGGACATGTGCTTTTTTAAGAATCTGAAAACTGGATTCAAAATGTGACAGACTGTAAAAGTGTTTATCACTTGCCAAAAAAAGAGTAGTAAGTGTGCTTTCAAATTGGCAAAGAAATTTCGTTTTGTGACTAATGTGAAAACATGACTCTGTGTGCATATAGGAATTACAGGCAGAGATTTATTGCGTATTGCTCTGGTGATTTCACAGTTGCATTAGATGGAAAGGGGGAGCCATTTTTTTGTGCAGAAGCAGACTCTTAGCACACACCCAGCTGCTTACCCTGTGGAATCATGCACAGTATTCACAAGCGAGTGGGGTTTGAGGTTTCAGTCAGTAATGCAAATACATTCAGCATCACTAAGGCTGGTTGCCCTTGCTGGAGTGTAGGCAGTCACCCAGGTTACACATGGTGCTGGTCTGAAAAAGCAGTTTGGACATGTGCTTTTTTAAGAATCTAAAAAGTGGATTCAAAATGTGTCAGACTGTAAAAGTGTTTATCACTTGCCAAAAAAAAGAGTAGTAAGTGTGCTTTCAAATTGGCAAAGAAATTTCGTTTTGTGACTAATATGAAAACATGACTCTGTGTGCAAAGAGGAATTACAGGCAGAGATTTATTGCGTATTGCTCTGGTGATTTTACATTTGCATTAGATGGAAAGGGGGAGCCATTTTTTGGTGCAGAAGCACAGTCTTAGCACACACCCAGCTGCTTACCCTGTGGAATCATGCACAGTATTCATAAGCGAGTGGGGTTTGAGGTTTCAGTCAGTAATGGAAATACATTCAGCATCACTAAGGCTGGTTGCCCTTGCTGGAGTGTAGTCAGTCACCCAGGTTACACATGGTGCTGGTCTGAAAAAGCTGTTTTGACATGTGCTTTTATCAGAATCTGAAAAGTGGATTCATAATGTGTCAGTCTGTAAAAGTACTTTTCACTTGCCTAAAAAGTAGTAGAAAGTATGCTTTGCAATTGGCAAAGAAATTTCGTTTTCTGCCTAATTTCAAAGCATGACTTTGTGTGCACACAGGAATTATTTTTAGAAATTTAATTTGTGAAGGTGTTATTGTGATTTTCATTTATAGGAAAGGGGTTTATAGTATTTTAAGATTTCTAAAGAACATAAAAAATGTAGTAATATATTAAAATAAAATAAAGGAATTTTTTTTTAGTTTTTTTCAGGTATTGCTGAAGAGCAGTGAACAAAATTTAAGATGCCTACAAAATCCAGAGTAAAGAAAGACCACAAAAAAAACCTATATTTGAAGACAACTGGAGGACCTAAGTTAGTTGGAGATGCTCATGTTGGGAAAAAGAAAAAATCTTCTGGTAAGCAAACAAAAGATTTTTTAAAGAACATATTCAAAAAAAGGAAAAATGTACAAAATGTCTGTACTGGAAAGAATGTTTTCAATAGAAAAGGAGAGGAAAAAATTGAGCATTTAGATAATGCAAATATACCTTCTGCAACTAAAAAGATTAACTTAAACAGAAAAACAGCGTTTAAAGAGATACGTAGAAAAATGTTTCAGAGAAGAGTTATGTCCAATTTGATAAAGGATGTGAAGAAATATAAGCAAAAGGCTAAGTTTTATAAGAGAAAAAAAGAAATTGAAGCCATTGCAGCAAAGGCATTAGAATTAAAAAGGAAACTATTCATTTTAATTTTGAATAGGATGCGTACATTAGATAAAATGGTTAATGTACTGAAATCACAAAGTAAAAGGAAAAGAGTAGTGAACAGAACAAACTTTTGTAAAGTGTTTTTAGGAAAATGGATGCATAGTTCAAGTAGTGAACCTTTTTTTAATGAAGAGAGCTATTTTCAAAGTAATAGTTTGCTGCATGCAGTTGACACCAGAGGTCGTGCTTACGAAGTGAAAAATGGTTGCATAATGGAGAAGGAGATAATGGTTCCAAGAGATGAGGTACAAGTGATGGCGGATGAGGCTATGGGGAGACGTCCTAAAGCCCCAGTGTAGACTTGGAATTGTAGTAGTATTTGCACTGTGCGTCAGGAATCTATTGATAAATTTCGTGAGTTTCTAAGAGAATCTAGTAAAAAAAAGTGTAAAACAGAAGATTAAGGTGCTTCAAAGTCTAGATCCATGCAGAGTGAGAGAGAATACTGGTTTGCAGGGTCATTCTCTGGCTTGTCTATCTAGAAAAGTGTGTATTAGTGTTTTCCATCATTTTAGAATGCTGGCTGTTCATCATACTGAAATGAGAAAGTTTGTGAGACGGTTGTATTTTGCTAAAAGTCCAGCAATAAAGTTAGATGAATTGAATAGGGCTCTGTTCCGTGGGTCAGTATCAGATGAAGAGAAGGTTGTTGATGAAATTCAGTTTTGTTACTTTGGTCCTGAACAAAACAGTGCAGAAAAGGACACAGTAAATGAGGAAGAAGTGGAAGAGAATGTACAACCATTTGTAAGTAAGACATTTAATGATCACATAACAAAATTTGAAAAAATCTCTAATGAAAGACCAAATATTACTTGTATTTGTTGCCGCAGAACTCATTATAGAAAACAAACCAGGTATGTTGATCTCTATAGAAAAAGTGAAAATGAAGATAATTATAAGTGGAAGGATTTTGCCACATATATATTTCTTGAAAATTGTTTTGAATTGGGTGAAGTTCAGCGTATTTGTAAATACTGTTATAATAAGTTAGAAGAAAATAGAATGCCGACCAGAGCTGTACATAATAATTTAGAATTGGATGCTATTCCTGCTGAACTTTCTGAATTAAATACATATGAGTCTATACTCATTCAATGTGTTCATCCGTTCCAGACCATAGTACGTATGGAGCCCAAAACTGGTAAATTACCTCCTTCAGATTTACTGAGAGGTTTAAAAGGTAGAGTGGTGTATTTGCCCTTGGATTTGAAAAAAAATATGGAAACTATTGATGCGGATACTTTGGAAACTGAACCATTAATTATTCTGGTTAATGGTGTACCTACAAAGAATAAGAAGATTTGGCAGGAGCTGGTAGATGTACGGAAAGTACAAAGAGCAAATTTGTATTTGAAAAGGAATAACAAATGGTATGAATCAATTTATATAGAAGAAGAAGAAGAAGAAGATTTACAAGAAGACACAGAAACACCAACTGGACAAATTGAAAAAGTGGACAAGTCAAAGGAAGAAGGAATTTATGAACATTTTAGCATACATCCTCTTCATTCAAAAGAAGTTATGGGAGACAATATTGATCTGTTTCAGATGAAGAAAGCAAAAGGAACTCCCGTGAGTGTATGGGAGGAGAGCTTGGAAGCTCGATGTTTTCCCCAGCTGTTTCCTAAAGGAAAAGGAGGACGATATGATGAACGTCCGGAACAGATTCCAGCTTCTGAGTATCGGACTACAAGACTATATGCTGAAGATCCCAGATTTCGACAAAGTATTCCTTATTTGTTCCATATTTTATTTGAAAGCGACTTGTCTGCACTGTCTTATGCAGTAAATCACATTTTAAAAAGTGGAGTACATTTACAAAATGTGTCTGCTAAGGATTTTATGGAGAAAGTGCAGCACCGAGATGATCATTTGGAAACACAACTGATCAATCTGATGGCTTGTCAGCGTGGGACAAATGAATATTGGTACCGACGCCATGGTGAATTAAAATGCATGTTACGAAATTTAGGAACACCAACATGGTTCCTTACCCTAAGCTGTGCTGAGTACGCTTGGGATGATTTACTGGATTTTCTACGAGAGGCAAATTCAAACATTAAAAACATCGAATACAAGACAGCAGGAGAACTATGCTCATTGGATCCGGTTAATGTTTGCAGATATTTCAATCATAGATTTGAGGCTATGATGTCCTTCATCTGCAATAAAAAAAATCCACCTCTAGGAGAAGTAGTGGATTTCTTTTGGAGAAAAGAGTACCAGGCAAGAGGTGCTCCTCATATTCATATGCTGTTGTGGATCAAGGATGCCCCAAAGTTTGTAACAGATACTGATGAAGCAGTGTTATCTTACATTGAAGAATATGCAACATGTGCTATACCAAAAAGCACAGAAGAGAAAAAGTTAAAGGAGCAAGTTTTACGTTTCCAAAGTCATCGGTGTGGAAAATACTGTCGACGGAAATACAAGAGCAAAGATAAATACTACACTAAATGTCGATTTGGATTTCCAAGACCTGTTCTTTCAAATGGAAGAGTAAACAGTTTTATGTCATCTGTGAGACATACTATCACAAGAAAATCACCTAAGAATACCTACAACCTTAAAAGAAAAGAAGAATCAAAAAATATAAATGACTACAACCCAGTCATTTTATCCATGTGGAATGCTAACATGGATATACAGTATGTAGCTGACAATTCCATTGCTGTTGCTCGATATGTAACGTCTTACATTACGAAATCAGAAAAAACAGATTTGAAGGAAATGTGGGAAGAGATTTCTCACGAGAAGACTGTCAGTAAGAAGCTGTACAGTTTCAGTTTGAAGATGTTATCGCATCGAGAAATTGGATCCTACAAATGTTCAGATAGGTTATCTTCTGCAAGTCTCTACTCGAAATCAAGAAGAATAATTTGGGCAAGTTTAGGCCTTGCAGCAATGAGAAATCGGGTACTGAAATCTGTTGGAGAAATTGAATATTTGGCCGAGAATGACCCAGAAAGTACAGATATTTTGAAATCAAACATGTTGGACACATATTATCCCAAGAGAAGTCATCATCTGGAGAACATGTGTCTCTATGAAGTGCTGCAGAACTACATTTATTCACGGAAAGCCACAGAAGACATCAACAATGGAAAATATAAAGTCAGTGGTGAGGAAGGATGTTTGGTGAAGCAAACAAAAGGAAGTTTGATAAATCACAGGAAGCTGAGTTGCGACACTACTGACAAAAAGGAATTTTACTACTTGGCTCTTTTACAGCTGTTTAAACCATGGCGTACAGAGGATGAACTACTGGGAGAATTTCAAAGCTATGAAGATTCTTTTAATGCTTGCAAAGACAGCATACAATGCAGTACATTCTCAACTTATCTGCAAATGTTAAATGAAGAAATTGAACAGGAAACTACAATTGCAGCAGAAATAGCTAGAGACAGTTCTCAGGACAGCCAAAGTTCAGGAACACTCAGTCAAGATCCCCTAGGACAACCAATCGTTGAAAATGAAGCATCAATAGCCATGAATGAAGTGGAAACGGCTATGAATCAAGCTCAAGAAGAATTTATAGACATACAAAATTTGGAAAGACAACTGAACGAAGAGCAGCAACAAATTTATGAAGAGATCAGAAACAAAATTGATCACGGATTTCTACATGAAAAAAAAGAGTGCTCATGCACATCATTTCATCCAATCAGGATGTATGTAAGCAGACAAGCTGGAACTGGAAAAAGTTTCCTTATAAAAGTCATCAGAAGCTACCTACAGCAAAAAACGGATTCTACTTTGTCTTGTTTGGTTACTGCTCCAACTGGGTTAGCAGCATATAACATAAAAGGAATCACTTTACATCGTTTGCTAATGTTACCAGTGGAGCATGAGAACAAAATACAATACAACAAGCTAACTGGAGAAGCATGCTTGGAAGTTTCAAGAGTATTGAAGAAGATGCAAGTTCTCATTATTGATGAGGTGAGCATGGTATCAAAATTAATGCTTGCCTTTGTGCATTTAAGAATGCAGCAAATTCTGAAGACAGACTATGACGTGTTATTTGGAGGAAAACACGTCATAGTTTTTGGAGATCTTTTGCAACTTACTCCAGTTAAAGGACAACCAGTGTTAATACTGTGACACATGAAGACACGAAGAAGTCATTGGGAAGCATCGGTAATGCAAATATTTGGTCCTTCTTTGAGTACAAGGAACTTACTACTAATATGGGGCAAGCAAACGATGAAGAATATGGAAGTATTCTGAAATATATCAGAATTGGACTACTCACTGAAGCTGGCACAAAAGCATTACAGAGTCGGCTGCTAGATAATTTATTTCCAAAGGAAGAAATAGTTGCAGAGAAGATATACAAGAACATTGCAGAAAAGAAAAGTGTCATCTGCTTAATGCCAACTCTACGTGAATGCTCAATATTCAATGAGGAGCTTTTGAAATTGGAAAAGGAAGATATCAGGAAATTGGAAGCAGTGGACAAAATTGAGGATGGAAGAATTACTGTCACATTAACTGGCACACTGAAAAATAAATTGGATTCACTAGAGAAGAACATTTCCAAAACAGCTGGATTAGAAAAAAATCTATATGTTTGCATAAACTGTAGAGTATTTTTAAGGAGAAATTTGGATGTTGAAAAAGGTTTAGTTAATGGAGCTATGGGAAGAGTTGTGGGTTTTATTAATTATCAGAAAAAAGATGGAATTGAATGTTTAAAAATAAAATTTGATCAGATAGAAGAAGTTAAAGACATTTGTCGTTGTTCAGTTCGTTTCATGCTTGTGAAAGATTTATATGTACGTAGGAAGCAGTTTCCGTTTTCTCTAGCATATGCTGTAACTATTCACAAGTCTCAAGGATTGACTGTAGATTGTGCTTTTGTGAACATTGGTTCAACTGTGTTCAAAGAAGGTATGGCATATGTTGCTTTGTCACGAGTGAAAACATTATCAGGTTTATTCATGATAGACTTTGATGACTCAAAAGTTAGTGCTGATGCAAATTGTGTAAAGGAGTATAATAGATTAAGAAGAAGCTATGCTCCTCATTTAGGTCAGTATCCTGTGTTGGAGAAACGTGTAGTTTCTCGTAAAAGGAGAAATGAGAATATCTGTAATGAAGATGTAGAGAGAAGGAAAAAAAAGAGGAGTGATGTAATTGCAAGCAAAAAGAAAAAGGAAAATGAAGAACAGGTTGTAGGATGTCATTTTGAAAATAGCTCTGGTGTCAACTGCTACGCTAATGTAGTGCTGAATGTTGCATTTTATCTGGAAAGTGTGCAAGAGCAGATAATAGTAAATCAGGGAAAAAGATTCTGTTCTGAGTTGAGTCTCCTTTTTCAAAAGCTGAGTAATGATAAAACTCAAATAGAAAGTGCTACTGAAATTAGAAAACTTTTAGATGTATGTTCAGGACGAACACAGTTTTCTCAAAATGTACAGCAAGACGCACAGGAATTCTTGATGTTTTTTCTTCAGGTACTGGAAGAAGAAGGGGTTCCCATTAAAAATTTATTTGGTCTCTCTTATAAATGGGAACATAGTTGTGAAAACTGTTATAATATATGTGGCTCTAATGTTGATTCTGAAAGGTTTATTTATTTAACATTGCCAGAAAGTAAAACAGTCACTTTTGCTAAATTAGTTAAAGATGCTAATCATAGCATGGAATGCAGTGAGTGTCAATCTGACGTTAATTTTAAAGGAATACGGACAGTATGTAATTTTAATGATGCAACGCTGTAAAGCTGATGGTTCAAAATTAGATACTTTAATAAAGAAGTTTACAGGACAGCAATTATCAATTTCAGGAAAAACTTTTGTAACAGTTGCAATAATTTTCCATGATGGACCTACTGTAACTTCTGGTCATTACACAGTTTATCTTAAATGTGAAAAAGGCTGGACACTGTGTAATGATTCCCAATTGATTTTTAAGCAACGTTTGCCTTTTGATTTAGCAAATTCCTATCTAATCTTCCTGAAACCTAAATTTTAGAGAGATTTGGCAACATCTGGACAAAACAATTTTACCATTTTATTGGATTACCATTGGAATTTTCAAAAAAAATGATTTTACAAATTACCATTTGGCCTAATGGAAAGGTAACCAATTGTAATGTGGACTTTTTCAATTTTTAATAAAACTTTGGAAAACCAAAAATTTAGAAAAAATCGGTAACATCTGCACAATTTAAATTTTGGAATGTTGTCATGAGTGATGTCACTGACCATGTCATGAGTGATGTAATATGTGACGTCATCAGTAGTGCATTGCGGGCGCGCGAGTTATAGTTAGCTGAACTAACTATAACGGGGGAATTTCAATGGTTTTTTACGAGTGAAATGTCCAGCTAACTATAACATGTGTGAAACCTTTGGTTTTTTCATTGAATTTCTAAGGTTTTTTAAATGCTAATTCCTAACTATAACGTGTGTGAAACCCATGGTTTTTTCAGTGAATATATATATATATACATACATATATACTCAATAATTTAAAACCCGTAACAAATTAACTGGATTTTTTTTTAAAACATACCTATTTAATTATACATAAAAAGTAAAGAAAAGAAAAAAATCTAATTTTACAAAAAATATACACCGGGACATCATAATAATATAAATGTAAACAATATAAACAAAAGTTGAAGGTATAATACATAGACTTTTCCGACTGCAATATGTGCAACAGTAGGGAACGTGTTGGACTCATGAGGGGTAACATTTACTATTCCCACTCCAGTCTGTGCAACAGTAGGGAAAGCTTTTGATTTAGGAAGGTTCAAAATTACTATTCCCACTCCAGTCAGTGCAACAGTAGGGAAAGTGTTGAATTACCGAGGGGTACAATTTACTAATCCCACTCCAGTCAGTGCAACAGTAGGGAAAGCGTTACACTTAGGAGGGGTAAAAACTACTATTCCTACTCCATTCGGTGCAACAGTAGGGAAAGCGCTGGACTCAGGAGGGGTAAATGTTACTATTTCCTCTCCAGTCAGTGTAACAGTAGGGAAAGGTTTGGATTGCACAGGGGTAAAATTTACTATTCCCACTTCAGTCTGTGCAACAGTAGGGAAAGGGTTGGACACAGGAGGAGCAACATTTACTATTCCAACTCCAGTCTGGGTAAGAGTAGGGAAAGGGTTCGATTGCACAGGGGTAAAATTTACAATTCCCACTTCAGTGTGTGCAACAGTAGAGAGTAGTTCACTTCAACCAAATAAAATATTTTAACAGGTATATTAAAAACCAAAAAATATAAAGAATTTTTTAAAACTTATATATATTACAAGGTTTAATACATATTTTAAATTAAAACAAACAATATTAACATAATTAAAAGACCACACTACATTCTCACAATCATAACAACCAAACAATATAGGGGCCGATTCCGATCCGGGTCGGAAGGGCACCGAACGGGATCCGGCCAGAAAAAATACGAGCTGTCCGACTCGTTCAGCTGTACGAGCGAGCAAGTACGATGCGAGCTACGTGAGATTCACCGACCGAGTCGTTTCTAGGTTCGAACCGCTCCATACGTCTCGGTCGGAAGCTCACCGTGGCGTGCAATGGATGCGATTTACAATCGAGCCAGTACGATGCACGCCTTGGACAGACTGTGCGAGCCGGAGTGTCCGGCTCGCAAAAGCTCCTGGAGTCGGACTCCGGGGTCCGCGTCGGACCCCTAACACCCGCAGCCCTACGACTCGGACACAGGGGTAGACCTATGGGTCTCCCCAACACAGGCATGTACGGTGCGGATGGCACCGATGCGTACTCACTGTAGGGGGTGCACTTGTTCGAGACGTACCCATTCAGTCAATGGGAGCGCATGTACGTGTCGTACAACTGGCTCCCATTGACTTCTATGGGAGTGCGACCGAACCGAGTCCGACAGCATACGTGTGCATCGTACTCGCTCGGTCGGACTGTAGGGGTCCGGCTCGGTCGGAAAACACTCCGGATCCGACTCGGTCGGAGTGCTTTCCGACCCGGATCGGAATCGGCCCCATGATGTTCTTTATAACTAAAAAGCATAACACAATTAACACTTAACATAATAAATAACAACATTTTTAATGAATGAATAATTATTTTGACATTTATTGTTGCTTAAATAACTTCCTACTCTATACCTCTACAAACTGAACACACACACCTAAAATAAATTTTAAAAATTATAATTACACATTTTACATAATTAATTATCACTTAAACATTTAATAGTAATTAACTAATAATAAAACAATTAAATTTAACTTCCCACCCTTTATCTCTACAAACCCAACAACCCACACCTAATATATGTGAAAAGAAATTACATAATTAACAGAAGTAGTTATGAATGAAACAAAGAATAATATTTAACTAACAATACATTCATTTTATTTAATTAACTTCCCAACCTTTACCCCTACAAACTCAACAACCTGCACCTGATATATAACTTAAAAAACATAATTGCACAATTTACATAATGTATTGTCAATTAAATAATTATTAATAATTAACATTAATTATTGTAATTAATTTCCTTAACACCCTTTGCCCATACAAAGCCAAAACCCGCACCAAAGATATAAATACAAATGTAAATTAATTACACAATTTACATAATTAATTTTCAATGAAATAATAAAAAATTAATTATTAATTAATTATATTTAAATTACTTACCACCCTGTACCCCTACAATCCCCACAACCCACACCTAAAACTTAATTTTATTTTTTTTAAATACACAATTAACATAATTATTTATCAATTACATAATTAATATTAATAAAAAATGAATTATTAAATAATTATATTTGATATACTTCACGCCCGGACTTTGATAAACCTCACAGCCCACCACAGCACAGAAAATTACAATAAATTATTGAATTACTTTTTATGACAACTAAAAATGTACAAACTATATTAAAAAACATTAACAATAATTATACAAACCATTTATACCTTATCCAATTAAAATATATACTAAAATACATAAAAATAATATAAAAACATTATTAGGAACGACAACGTTTTTGAAAACGATATTAACAACATAGTTATTTTTAACATCGATATTAACAACATAGATACTTTTAACATTCATTTTACTTACCTTAAAATCAATATTCTTGTCAACGATATTTTTGCACATGATATTTGTGCAACACAATATTTTGGGGGGGATATTTTGTACGAATACCAGGACACCACAGGGTAGGTGAGAGTAAGGTCTCAGATGTCATCTGCTGTTGATTTTCCCTTCTGTCTGTTTCATAACACAACTATCTCGCTGACACATTTCACAAAGGACTTGAAAGCCCTTCTCTTCCAACTGTTTGTTAGGTAAAATACAGTCATCAACTCCTGGCACAGATCTCTATCCTACCTCAACTCTTTTAAGACTATATACTACCTCAGCCTTTTTATGGACATAAATACCTTTTGTACACTCTGTATACTAGCTCAACCTTCTTACGGCGTTTGCACATTATGGTGCCGATTACAATCCTGGAGAAACCGGGTACGAACCGTCGGACGGAGGCTTTTTTCTGTCCGACTCGTACCCGGTTGTAAAACTTTACAAACATGCAAGTACGATGCGCACGGAAACACCATTTCCGTACGAGTCGTACAAAACACCGACCGACGAAAAGATACATACAAATGTGATCTGGGGAAAGCGCCGACGTGACGTCGGGACGCTCTCAGGCAGCGTTTCACGAACCAGGAAGTACGATTCGAACCGACAGCAGTCCGGACGGCAATATTTTTACGGCACCCAAAAAGTGCCGGAAAAGCGAAGTACGCCGCGAAACGACCAGATTAGGGGGCCCGGTACGCGCCGTACTCCCCCCCAGCCCCTGTGTACCTACGCGCCAAACCCCGTGTATGTATGGAGCGTACCCCCCGTGTATGTATGGAGCGTACCCCCATGTACGTACGAGTCGTACCCCCATGTATGTATGGAGCGTACCCCCCGTGTATGTATGGAGCATACCCCCCGTGTACGTACGAGTCGTACCCCCGTGTATGTATGGAGCGTACCCCCGTGTATGTATGGAGCGTACCCCCCGTGTACGTACGAGTCGTACCCCCGTGTATGTATGGAGTGTACCCCCCGTGTATGTACGGAGCGTACCCCCAGCGCTACGCGCTGGGGGTACGCACCGTACATGCACGGGGGGTACGACTCGTACGTACACGGGGGGTACGCTCCATACATACACGGGGAGGTACGCTCCATACATACACGGGGGGTACGCTCCATACATACACGGGGGGTACGCTCCATACATACACGGGGGATTCGGCGCGTACGTACACGGGGGCTGGGGGGTGGGTTTGGCGCGTACGTACACGGGGGCTGGAGGGGGGTTCGGCGCGTACGTACACGGGGGCTGAGGGGGGTCGGCGCGTACTTACGGGGGCTGGGGGGGTACGGCGCGTACTCACGGGGGCTGGGGGGGTCGGCGCGTACGTACACGGGGGCTGGGGGGGTACAGCGCGTACTCACGGGGGCTGGGGGGGGGGTCGGCGCGTATGCGGGCACATGTCTCCATGGTTGCTATGGGAGTTCGGTGCGGACGGTGTTTTTTCCATCCGGTTGTAACATCGGACGCAGGGGATAGATCGTACTTGCGCGGTCGGACTTCACTTTTCACGTTTGTACGGTAAATCGTCCGAGGATGTGTCGGACACATTTTCCGACCCGAGGACGTGTGGGGAATAATTTCCAATGCGATTCGTTTGGACTTTTTCCCATGCGAATCGTACTTGGCAGTTTGTACGGCACTTGTACGATTCGTACGGTAAAAAGACCGGATACGAGTCGGACGGGGAATTTTTTTACAGGATCGTAATTGGCACCTAAGTTTTATGTAATGATCTACCTAGTTGTACTCTCACTCTTGTAATTACTTACAGCTGAATTGTCATGTAACAAAATATTTCTCATGTAAAGTGCTCTAACACATTTAGGTAATGCCCATGCTATGTTAATATGCATAAATAAATAAATAAATAAATAAATAAATACATACCAACATTTTCAAAGTGGGAGATTCTGAAAATTTTTTTTTTTACCATAGGTGTTACATAAAAGAAAGCATTTTTTGGGCTTAAGAAAATGGAGAGTAACCCGCTTGAATCGGGTCTAATGGCATGTATGCTGTTTGTGGCCTTACACTGATTGTTACTTCCTACTAGGTAATGCATCTTTTCATTTCATCCACACTCAGGACCGTTGCCATTAACTGTAGCGGCTTGGACCAGTTTCACTATAGTCAGGAAAAATCAAATCTCTCCATGGTTTCCAGGCATCACTTGAACTCAGATTGATGAAACTACCAGAGGGCCATATGTATAGTAACTAGATGAAAATGATTTGAGAATCCACGTTTATTTTTTTTCTGGCAATTATTAGCTCATTCACACTTAAATGTGATGCCTAGTAGTGGCTGTTTATGTCCGTACATTCCTAGGCATAATGCTTTACGATGGTGAGGTTCACTACAGGGTCTTGATATTGGTTAGATATTTGGTCCTATTCTCCTAGAATTCCTAGAACCAAAGGAATTTTCAAAATTTCCTTGGTTCATTTCTTCTCTTAGGTGATGTCACCTCACTCTTACTATTTACTGGTGCTTCTTTAAGGTATATTCTTCTTGTATTTATGTTTCTAAGTGGGCGGATACTTTGCTGATAACCAATTCGGTCTCCTTCAAGCCTCAGTGACATGGTCGAATTTACTCAGCTTCACTTCTTTCCAGACAACAGAGTTTTCACCATGTTGAAGTTTATCTAAACCATGGTCCTGAGGGCCAAGATTGAGTCTGTTGCAATAATCGAGGCATGAGAGGATTCTGTGGTACCAACATTGTAGACATGTAATACAGAATGTTAATGTAGAATGTATGTGGGCAAAATCACATATAGAATGTTATTTTTTGAGCAGTAGGGAGTTATAGGATCAGTGCTGAGGACAAAGAGTTGAAGGAGGCTCTCTCAGCAGATTGATGTCAATAAATGAAGAGTTGACATATATATATTGTCTCCTGTGATCCACGCGTCATTACAGATTGGTGATGAGTGCCAGTTAAACCTGCGACGTGCTGAAGCAATAATTTCTGGGTAAGAGCGCATTATTGCCTGTGAGCACACTCACCCCTAAAGTGAAAATATTGCCAAAATTGAAAGCTATGAATCAGTGAGCGCACAAATCTCAGTGGCCGTCTTTAAGACAGATACATGTCATAGATTTTAATAGACTAGACAACTTGGTGGCCATTTTAAAGTCATGCAAACCGAAATACATTGAAAATATTAATACAAATTGAATATATTTGCAAGAAATAACAAAAAGTGATTATACTTCTGGAAAATACCAGATTTTACGAGAAAAAATCGAATATTAAAAAAAAAGAAAGAAAAATGTTGGAAGATCAACAACAGCAATGGCAGACACGCAGATAGAGGATCTTTACATTCAGGACGAAGAAACTATTTCCAGCATGATATTCAGGAGACTTTTACCCTTTAACATAACAGATCAACAAACTATTGCTCAGAGATGGGAAAAGCTGAGAAGGAGATTTAAACATTTCTTAAAGAAAACGTGTAAAAAATACACATGATCAAGCTAAGGATTTACTAATTAACTTAGTAGGTAATGAAGTTGAGGCACTGATTGTAACATTCACTGATGCAGACAAGAACACATACAAAGGGCTCATGGAATGATTAAATGAAAGATTCGATCAACAACGAAACCTAGATTTTGAAAGATGCAATTTTATCACAGCCTGTCAACAAGAGAATTAAACCACTGATGAATATGTGACCACACAAGAAAACTGGTTATGTTCTGTGAATTCGACAAATTCAATAATGAAGAAGCAATCAGACTGCAAATCATTCAGGTTTGTAATTCATTAGATTTCATGAAAAAGTTATTTGAAAAAACATATGACCTTCATACAATTCTTCGTATGACACAAACAAAGCACAGGCTAAGAAACATGCTACTAATATGGAACAAGGGTGACTAAAAGCAATGGAAAAAGATTGGCAAATTACCAGAAAAAACAACAGCTTCAAAAAAGATAATAAAACTGACAAAACGAATGCTATGCAGAAAGAGAGAAGAATATGCTACAGATGTGGATTACAGTTTCCACATTCAAATACATGTCCAGCACTAGGACAACAATGTAAAGAATGTGGAAAACTAAACCATTTTCTAAGTGTCGGCAGGCTAAAACAGCAAGATAATGAGAAGACATGGAAAAGACAAGCCGAAGGAAATATTAAACATGTTAGGCAAATGGAAAGTTCAAAATATGATTCTATAGATGAATTTGAACATTTGGAACAATTTTATATGATGACTAAGCAAAGTAAGGATGAGCAAATAAACATATTGAAGAAGGAAAACAAAAAAAGCATCATTTGAGATAGTAGGATCTCAAAAAGTCCCTATCTTCCTTGACAGTGGAGCAATGTATAGCATCATGTGTAGCGCTGAATATGACAAGATGCAAGAGAAGCCTTCACTTGTCTCTTCCAATGTTAATGTGTTTCAGTGGGGAGCCAAACGTCCTGTTACCTGACATACGGACATATGTCTCGAAGAAGAAATACTTGTTTTAAAGGGAGCAGTTCTGGTCCTTGCTTATTGAGTATCTCACTGCTCATATGATGGGAGTACTAGCTGTGACATTCAATATAACAACAGTACATCTTATATTAAGAGAATTTCCTGTTTTGTTTGAAGGACTAGGCAAGCTAAAGGATACAACTATTACCCTGCATATAATTAAAATAGCGAAACATGCAGCACAAATGCATAGGAGATTTCCAATTCATTTACAAGACAAAGTAGAAGCAGAGATAATTTAACTGCTTAGGCAAGACATAATCGGACCAGCAAATTGTCCAACACCTTGGTTGTCTCCAGTAGCAGTAGTACCTAAAAAGAACGCAGACCAGATTCAAATTTGTGTAGATATGAGGATACCAAATATAACAATTGAGAGAGAAAGGAGCCTAGAACAGCACTTAAATTGTATCTTTAGCATCTTAAATAGAGCAACAGTATTTTCAAAATTTGATCTCTGCAAGGGGTATCATTAGTTAGAAATTGATGAGCCTTTTCTACACATCTAGGATTATTCCGCTATAAAAGACTTCATTTTGGAATATGTTCAGCAGCAGAGATTTTTCATGAAATCATAAAGATGGTCATCAGACCAGTAAAAAACTCAATGAACTATAGTGATGAGATATTGGTATTTGGAACAACAGAAAGTGAATATAATGAAGCGTTAAAGGAAGTGTTTCAAGAACTTGTGAAAGTTGGACTCACAGTAAATCCAGACAAAAGTGAAATCAGCAAGCCAGAACAAACTTTTTATGGACATATATTCTCGAGTAAAGGAATGAGACCAGACCCTATAAAAGTATCATCTTTAAAATCAAAAACGGGTCCAAAAGACATAGCAGAATTACGCTCCTTCTTAGGAATGGTGAGTTATATCAAGAATTATGCCACTATCAGCTCACCACTTCAAGAATTACCAAACAAGGAAAGACTGTTTAGCTAGGATGAACAGTATGAATGTGCATTTTAAAAAATGAAAGAAGATAAAACAGCAGCAAATTTAAAATATTTTGAGCCAGAATTGCATACTGATCTGATTGTAGATGCTAGTCCTGTGGGATTAGGTGCCATTCTTGTACAAAATAAACCAGGAAAGGAAACTCCTAGATAAAGTGTGTCAAATGCCAGTAAAAGCTTGACCGATATAGAAAAAAAATATTCACAACCTGCGAGAGAAAGTCTAGCTGTGGTATGGGCTTGTGAGCATTACAATGATTTTTTATTTAGAAGCCCTTTTGTAGTAGTCACAGATCATCAGGCGTTGACGACTATTTTTAGAAATCCAAAAGCAAAGAGCCCTCTTCGCATTGAAAGATTGGGGTATGAGGTTAATGGATTATGATTTTTGATTTTTTTAAAATTGTTTTTTATTAAAGTTTTCCATATATCTTGTTGAGACAATTATAGAAAATACAAGACATTAAAACCCCTCCCCAAAAGAACAGTGATACCAGCAGTGTCTTACATAAGCAAGTAAAGAACCATATCACCTTATCTATGGACTCCATGGCCTCCGTTTCCTGCAGTCTTGCAGTGTCATTACATGCATTCTTATCTACAACATCTGATGTTAGGAGATATGACACAAAAGATCCTAAAAGTCCTTAGGTCACGATGCACAGGGCAGTTCCTCTGCATAGGATTCCAACTGTGCCTTATAATACGCCATATCTGTTTTCCATTAATCAAATTTGGGATCCCTCTTCCTACCCCAGCACATTGATACTCTTCGTTTTGCCACATTGTCACAAATTTCCATTAATCAAGCTGTATATCAGGTCTTATGTGACTATATGAAAACACCTCATGGATCAATGGGAAAATGACAAACATGTCTGCCACAAGTGCCACTAAAACCTCCTCGAGAACATGATGTGGATGTAATGTTATGTAATATAATGTAATGTTTTGTATATAATGTAACAGCCATTTATAGAGCGCACAGTTACTCCTGGGAGTGTCCTGCTGCTAAGCCACACAGGTTTGGACTATCTATGAGACATCGCTAATACTCTTGATTGAAAAGTCAAGTTTTCAATTTCTTTTGAAACTGTGAGATGGAAAAAATGTTCCATGACTCCAGCGTGAGTTTTTCCAGATTAAGGTACCTAAAATAGAGAAGGACCTGCCTCCTAACCTGGACCGCCAAATCCTAGGTACTTTGACCAAAATAAGGTTGGCAGATCGCAGGCGTCTGGCAGGGACATAAAAGCAAATCCTTGCTCTGAGACAGCCCACACCACTTATGGAGGACCCTATATACAAGCAGCAAGGTCTTAAAAAGGATCCTCTTCCTTATGGGAAGCCAGCACAATTACGTTCGATATAGAGAAACGTGTTCTCAAAAACAGGCCAAGGAGCGACTGAGCTGCTGCATTTTGAACCACCTGCACCTTACTAATCATGCCATCAGTATGGCCCAGGTACAGGGCATTACAGTAAGCTACCCTAGATGTTATCAGAGCCTGAACTACCTGTATCCTTGCTGAAAAAGAGAGGAAGTGCAGAAACCTTCTTAACACATGCATCAGACCAAAACTATTTCCTACCACTGCATTAACCTGATGTAGAAAATAAAGCTCTCTATCAAACTTTATACCTAAATTATTGACCAAACTAACCTAGTAGTGGAGGGGAAGCATCCTCCGGACAAGAGGATTGCCAGGGTTCTTTTGCCCTTGTACCAAAAAAGAGTATCTCCGTCTTTTCAGCATTACATTTGAGCTGATGGTGTGTCTGCCAATGAAAGACGGCTGTTAAATGTGCTTAAATTTAAAATAAGCAATGGGGTGAGATAGATATTGAAAAGAGTTGGGCTCAAAGCAGAGCCATGTGGCACACCCACTTGCAACTCACAAGATCCAGATGAATAAGGTGGACACCAGACCTCCTGACTTCTTCCCTCTAGGAATGAAGCTAACCTGTCCCACGCAAGCCCCCTAATTCCAATAGCTTGTAGACGGGCCAACAGAATGGAGTGGGGTACTGTGTCAAAGGTTGCTGAGAGATCAAGCATAATCAGCACAGCCCTGTTCCCGACATCCAAGGTAACCCTGATGTAGTCCACCAATTCCACTAGCGCCATCTCAGTGCTGAAGCTGGGCCGGAAACCAGAGTAGCTGGAATGCAATAAGTTGTTATTCTCCATGAACTGGGACAAACTGTAGTTAATATGCTTCTCCAAAACGTTCGAGAGGACCGGAATCAGAGAGTCTGTAATTAGATGGTTTGCCAGGGTCCGACAGAGGTTTCTTCAGAAGAGGCAGAATTGTTGCCTTCTTTCAGCCACCTGGCACTATAGCTGATGACAGAGAGGCATTCAAGAGCTTATTGGCTAGAGCATTTAAAACATCTGCCCCTAGGGCCAACAAGCCCGGAGGGCACGGGTCAGGTAGAGAACCCGACATAATGCTGCAGATAGCTGTTAGAGAATCATCCATAGAGATCAGGATAAACCTATCCAGGGTCCTAAAAGGATCGGTTGTGGGCTAGGATGAAGATATACATTAAAGCATATAACAGACAGTAGGGTAATGCAACACCTCTGACTGGGCTGGTCAAAACGCATTGGCAAAGCCAGTAGGTCTGACTTTCATGTGCTGAAATATGCTGCAGAAGCACGTTAAAGCCAGAGAAACGAAAAGGTGGACTATATTGAAGGCTTACCTTGGATACAGTTCTGTTTTTATTGCTATATAAAATAAAGGTAAGATGAGAGGAGAGCCTTTCTTATTGCTCTTCCTTAATCCTTAGATATTTTAACTTATAGAAAGGTTCCCAAGCCTCCCAAACTTCTGTTGATATAAAAACGTAAAGAGGATAGTATTGATTGCAAGTGAGCCTTCAGAATAGCAAACCTTTCGTTTTGAGGGCTAGAAATTAAAAAACCTGTTCCCACAGCTCTAATGAGAAGCTGACAGAAAGAAAAACATACCAGGTACAGAGGAGAGGGGAAGGAGGAATGTGTGAGGGTGGCTGCTGTTTGGGCCAACGAAGCATGCACCAGGAATAAGGATGGGGAGAGAGCGGCGCAAGAGGGTGAGCGATAGCTTTGGGAATGAACAGACGCATGTGGAATGAGCATTGGCAAAGCCAATAGGTATCACCTTTGGGACATATTGACCCTGCCAAGGGTTGTTAGCCATGCAGCACAGCATCCCTAATGCTGTGCAGCATGGCTAAAGAATTTAGAAAAAACTTTTAATGCAGACCACCACATCATTTTATAGGCACACATGTGCACGGCCATAAAAAATGATGCGGGTGAGATGGATCCATAACTGAAAGAAATAAAAATGTTGGGTGGCCCTGGAAGCAAAATGGAAGACATGCACGGGCGAGGAAGTAAAACAGGGGACACTGGTAGTGGGGAAGCAACACTGGGAACAGAAACAACACAGAGGGGCAGAGAAGCAAACGGTGAGACAAAGTAACACAGTGAGCATAGAAGAACATGGCTAGACACAGTAATAGGAGATGAGGGACCACAGAAAAACATGGGGCGATGGAAACAACATGGGGAGGGGCATAGAAGCAGATGGTGAGACAGAGCAACACAGAGACTGGAGGTTGCACAGAAGCACTGGGCCTAATAGAACAACCAAGAGACGGGGGAACACAGAAGCACATGGTGAGACAGACTAACACAGAAACAAGGGCAGGGGCAGAGCAGCATGTAGCGAGACAGAGCAACACAGAGATGGGAAGGCACAGAAGCACGCAAGCAAGACAGCTGGAAAATACATGCATTCTCATAGAGTGCTTAAATAAAATTAAAAAAGTAACAATTAAAAAAAATGAGCAGTGTAAGGACATAGTAATACATCTATGCACTAGAGGAGGGACAAACCTGCGACAGGGAAGTAAAGCCCACACAAGCTGTAAAATAAGAATCAGGCAATTCAAAGTGACATTGATGCCAGACAAAGGTAAATAATAATGGGTGGGCTCTAAGCCAACTGTAAGCTAACAAAATGTCCTACAACAAACAGCGTATGCGCTGACTCAGGTAAGACCTAAAATTGAGTGGATGAACACTCATTTAGGAAATGATTATATCCCTAATTAAAATTGTGCAAAATTATAAACCGGACGGTAAAAGTGGGTCACTGGAGAGCTATGAATGAAGGACTTGCCAGTACTATACTGGGAGGGAGGGAGAAAGAAAGAAACAAAGAGGGAAACAAAGAAATACTGGCACATAGCTGGTTTGAAAATGTTTGCCAGTGCTGCGTTTGGTTCTCAGCCCAACCCTGTCAAGGGCAGGTGGGCAGTACTGGCAATATCTGTGATTTCAGTTTCTCTTCACTGTCTTAGAACCATTGGCTTGGTCTGGTGGATTTGCATGTAACTGCAGTAACCATTACATATATTGAGCTGGGATTACCTACCTAATTTAGGCATTTGGCTTGGAAACTTGGTGAGAACACTAGAACCTGACTGATTTAATGCAAACAATTAATTTCAGAACTGAACTACAGGCCTCAAATTCAAACATGGAGTGCACCCTAGAACAAATAGGAAGTACCAGGATGGAGGATTTATTTGCTGTGTGATATCACCTGATTGGAGGAAGCAACTTTGCATATAAAAGCAATACCAAATTGCATGGAGGAAGCGTCCAGATGTATATTAAGTTGCACCATAGGTCAAATATTTCCTGTCTAAGCAACACTAGATTGCCACAATCTGGCAAAGAAGACTCACTGAAGAAATCCTCAGTATGGTAGACCAAGGCTTAACACAAAAATCAAAATGCCTGCGCCCTGCCAGTCGTCTGCTTCCAACTAACCTCTCAAACAACTGCTATAATGCCAAAGCCTCTAATGGCTCAATTAAGAATCCCTTCCACTACAGGAGGGTCTAGAAGAGAATCATTAAGGGAAGAGCGTAAGTGCTCACAGGCTCCGAAATGGTTCTAAATGGTTGTAGCTGAGGTCGGGAGTTCCTGGTGTGTTGCATTGAATGAGAAGGCTCTGCCAGGAAAGAATTTTCGAAGCACATTAGGGCGTATTTCACCGGCACTTATTTTTTAGGGCTCGCCTAGCGTTGTAGCGCATGCGCTGCTCGCTTTGCGAGGAATGCAGTGCATGGAAGCTTCATGGAAGCTTCGCCCACTCTCCGCCCATTATTTTCATTGGCTTGTGTCTTAAATCCTGCCTTCTAATTGGTTGTCTTGTTAGTCCCGCCTTATGACAGCCATGTCGTCATTAATGTCCTTCCATGGTTACTGGCCCCTTTACTGCACAGACTTACTTTTTCCCTTGCCCCCCCCTTCTGCAGTCCGATGCCTTGTCATCCGCCCGGACTCTCTTGTTTGCAATGCAATAGGCCTTGCTTAAATGCGAGTCATATTGCATTGCAAATGCTTGTTTTAAAAGCAAACCCTCCGCCTGAAGCCAGCACTGGACCAGGAGTACCCGAGCACAAAGTGAAAGTCTGGCCCGGACAGCTACTCAAGCACACAACAAGAGAGCTTTCAGCAGGAGTTAGTACAGTAAAATCATGTCAGCACCAAGAGGCAATCACTTCTGCGACTGTTTCTAATATTATTTTGCAAGCGGCATTGCTTTTCTATTTCATTCTGAGATATGGAAGACTGTTTGTCATGCACTATAGATGCATACAAACGTCCAACTTTTCGACTGCACTACCGAGACTTGGACCCTTTACAAAGATGGCTGGTCAACTCTTCCTGTCCAGCAACCTACCTGTTATCTCATTGGTTAAACGCACGGTCAGTCATCTGACTAATGAATCACTTCCTGTTCTGAGTTTTTACAGAGAAAAAAGACCTGCTTTAACTGCATAGAACAGAAAACTACTAGCCTTAAAAATAGCGAAGCAAAACTCAAGGTAACGTGAATGTTCGTACTGCTGCAAATCTGATTTTGGTATGGAATACCAGCTTTCGCTGCCTAGACTTGTTTGTAGGACACCGAGGGGATAAATCAGAATTTCTGGTTTTTATTGTACACTAGTCGTTGTACTATTTTCGCTCTTCTACTTTACCAACATGGAATCATCTATGCTGCGCTTGGGAGTATAGTAATCTCATTATTAAAAAACTCAAAGGTTTTTTGCAGTCGTAAATACATTACCAGGTCTGTCTTATTATTATCTCTATTGTTTACTTTAATGTTTCAAAAAATATCGCTCAGAGGTGTGTGTGCATTGGTGATCTAGGAGAAAACCTTGTCTCAGGACAAATCTAATCATATGTTAATGACATGCCGGTTATACGGGTGGCATAAACCGAAAACAAGTTGTTTAAGTTTAATGAAAAATAAACAGGCGTCCCTTAAAGCGTCATTAAAAGTGAATGCATTGAATGCATAGGTTAGGAGCTGCATGCATAAGGAATGGGTTATTACAGGAGGTGTGGCTTATGTTACCAAGGGAGTACACTTTAAAAGCAGGACGAGCATCTAATTGCTTTGTTAAGAAACATTCATAATTAAATATAACAGTTTTAAACAGCAAAGAAATCTGTTATTTATTTAACTTATCATCTATACTACCACCTTAACCAAAGCCACAAGCAGTCACACATTTAGCATAGATGCAGAATGCATGACTCTTTTCAAGTAATCTTATGTCTTCAGGCGGGGCATCTCTAGCCAGACTCCCTTCCCTAAAACAACATTCTAGTTCAATGATCACTGGTTCATTAGAGTTCGAACCTCCTAGATCCTGGTTCCCGCAGCTTTTCTTTTTTCAGACCAGATTCCAGTCTTGCAAATGGAAAGAGAACAACTGATGGACAGAATGCAGAAGAATTCGCAGGGAGTCCTATCACTGCTGTTTTAAAGGAGGACATCCCTGACTGCGAGAGAGCCCTTATCAAAATAACTTCAAAACCACAATCTCACTGTTACTGGTCTTCGTATTTATCGACCTCCAGGGCCATCTAAAGTGTTTAGGGAAGAACTGCTGAATAAAGTTATCTTCTTCGCCAGCAAAGCAGCGAATTTTACTATTTTAGTGGACCTCAATTTACATCTTGAAAACAATGGCAAATCGGAGATTGACAGTTTTCTGGCAGATTTAGAGGCCTGTCAGTTGGTTCAATGTGACTCTAACAGCACACATGTTGGACCCTATATTTTCCAACCTAAGTTCCTTAAAGGTTTTGTCGCTGATCCCTGTGGTCTGGACAGATCATTTTCTCATCCCTTTTTCCCTGCGGTGGCAAGGAAAGCCTGTGTTGAACTGCTCCTTACCAGTCTCAAAACGTCCTTGGCACAAGTTAGACATAAATAATTTCTTGGATTTACTGTTAAGCCATAAGCCTCAGATTCCACCTGATATTGATGATGCAAATACGCTTTTTCAGGATTGGCTGACGCATGTTTTGGACAGTTGTATTGCTGCCAAATTGAGTGTTAAAAAAAGAGGGCAGTCTAATCCCTGGTTTAATGAATCGCTGATTAAAGCCAAAAAAACACTGCAAACAACTTGAGCGCGCCTGGAGGCGCACTTATGATGTTGAAGCAAAAAATAAATACCGAGCATCTATGAAGCTCTATCATAAACTGGCCCGGAGAGCCAGAGCAGAGTTTATAGCCGGTAAAATTTCGGTGAGCAATAACCCCTCTAAAACAATTTTCACCCTGCTCAAGGTCATGAAGAGTTCTGGGTTGAAGGTTGACTCACCTGTCACCTCAAATCACCAGTGTGATGACCTGGACAGTTACTTTTTGAATAAGGTGGAAAAGATATATAAGGGTCTCCCACCGGTCACTGGCATTACTGAACTTGTGGAATAGGCATGGGGATATTGGATCTACTGTGGTCAGAGCACTTTCGTTTTTCCCCCTGCTGTCTCTCACTGAATTTGAGTCCCTCTGTCTGAAAATTAAATCAGACTCTCCAGCCGACCCTTTGAAACCCGTTCACTTTCGTCAATTTCATACCCTTATTACGCCAGTGAATAGGGACTTGGTTAATCTATCTTTAACCGCAGCGTCCGTACCATCTGCGTGGAAGCACGCTAAAGTTATACCTCTCCTGAAGAAACTGTCACTGGATCCATCTGAGCCGGGTAATTAACGTACGATATCCCAGCTGCCATTCTTGGCAAAGGCGGTAGAATCTCATGTAAATACTATTCTTACAGAGTTTATCGAGCGAAATGAAATCTTAGATCCCTCGCAAAACGGCTTCAGAGCTCGCCACAGCACTGAATCTGCTTTGTTGGTAGCGAAGGAAGAAATGCGTGGTAGCCTTGACGTCAGAAATTCTGCGGCCTTAGTTCTTTTGCATTTAAGTGCCGCTTTAGACACTGTCTCCCACGTGATACTTTTTTTTTTTTTAAACAAATTTTATTGTGTCAAGCCACAAATATCCTTCAGAGCCCTGACACCCAGAGTACATCTGCCACATATACGATACAAAAAGAGCATGGACTTTTATGCTTTACAGATTATAAGGCAACATATGTTAACAACAAAAGAACACGAATAAACACCCCATGCACTGTCAAAATACCCTTCCCCAGCAATCGCAGCTCATCCCTCATAGTGAGAAACAAAATCACAAAGAGGTATAGAATAGGGCCCCGGCCAGGCCAAGCCCCTCCCGAACTACACTGTAATATACCTCCTTCAGTGCGCGTCCATACCAAGTGAGGCGGGTTCTAACGAAAGACCTCTATAATCCACCCACCTCTTCCAGATCTTTGCGTGTTTACGTGGACAACCCCTGGCCTTGAAAATCGGGAGCTCAAGACCCATATTGAAGTCTAAGCCATTCTTCCATGCCGCCAAGGGGGGTGAGGCAGCCGCCTTCCAGTGGCGTGCAATGTCACGTTTGGCTAGCGTAAAACCCAAGAAGATTAAGTGGTGTTTGTAAATGTTGCCTCCAATTCCTTCCATAACATGTAGGAGTACTAGCCTAGGTGAAAAGGGGAGATCTCAACCCAGAACATCCGACAGGCACGCCAACACTCTCTGCCAGAATCGCGCAATCACCCCACACTGCCAAACTGTGTGACAAAAAGCCCCATCTGCGTGTCTGCATCGAAGACAAAGCGGAGAGGCGATCAGGCAGGCCCGATATAGACGAGCACGGGTATAATACACCCGGTGTAAATAGTTTAATTGAATTAAGCGAAGCCGCATTGCGATAGCAGCCTCTCTAGGGGAATAAAGAGCCTCTGTCCAGTTTTCGCTTTTCAAGGGACCTAAATCCTCCTCCCAGGACCCCTGGAGTCTACCCAAAGTGGTGAGACTATTAGTCACTAAGGACTGGTATATTTTGGAGATTTTATGATCCTGGAGATCCCCCATAAACAGTTTGGCTTCAATAAGACTGAAGTCTGGAAGGGACTCCAGTTTAGATACGCTAGGGAGAAGAGCATGGCGGAGCTGCAAAAATTTGTAGAATTGGGTCTTGGACATAGTAAAATCCCGCTGAAGTTGCGCAAAAGATTTACGGGTCGTACCCTGCATCACATCTCCGAGAGTGGAGATCCTGATGGCATCCCAGTCCCGGAAGCCCTCCAAACCAGCCAGTTGGGGCACCAATCCATTTGACCACAAAGGGGTCTCCTTGGTAAGTCTACCCCTCCATCCAATGCTACACAAGGCTTGCCTCCAAACCCGAAACACCACGGTAGTGCTAGAGGGGAGGGCCCGACGCATCGGTGCCGAATAGAGTATGGTGTGTAATGAGTGTCCCATGAGTGTTCGCTCCAATAAGTAAGCAGGGTCAGTACGATCCCCATACCACCACTCATTCAGGATAAGCAGGTGGGAGGCTATATAATAGGACAGGATATCGGACGTGGCCAATAGGTAGATTGGAAGCACGTGCGTAGAGCCACCCTAGAGGACTTCCCAGCCCACAGGAATTGCCCCAACACCGAGTTAACCTGGCGAAACCACGACGGAGAGATACTAAAAGGATAATTTTGTAGCTGATATAATAAGCGTGGCAGCCACGTGATACTTTCAAATCGGCTTCAGGAGATAGGAATCAGGGGGTCGGCCCTGGCCTGGTTTCGATCTTTCTTGGAGGGTAGATCCTTCCAGGTATTGGTGCCCCCTTTCCACTCTCGGGAGTATGTCCTGCAACAGGGGGTGCCACAAGGCTCAATATTGAGCCCCTTACTTTTTAACATTTATGTTCAACCCTTAGCGGCTGTGGCTAAATGTAGAGGGCTGTTGTTGGTGTCGTACGCTGACGACACCCAATTGGTTATTGCCTCTTCTAAGAAATGTAACCACAACCTTGTGAAATTCAAGGAGGATTTGTTGGTGATCGTGGACTGGAAGGCTTCGAATTGCTTGCAGCTAAATGCTAGTAAGTCAGAAATTTTGTTGTTCGGGAGAGACCGAGACTTGTGGTCGGAGCAATATTGGCCAGACCAACTAAAAACAGCACCCTGGCCTAAAGAGGCAGTTAAGAATCTAGGTGTTTGGATTGATAGCGGTCTCTCCTTTGACATGCAATCCAAATCAGTAGCAGGGACCTGTTTTGGGCTCCTGCGAGGATTAAAACCTCTATTTGGTTTCTTTGATGCAAAAATCCGTCAGACCATTATTCAGGCCACGATTTTATCTAGAGTAGACTATGGCAACTCTCTATACTTAGGTGCCAATAAGTCCAGTATCCAGCGTCTGCAGAGAATACAGAATGCAGCAGCCTGCACTCTTCTGGCGCTCCCGAAATCGTGCTCAGTGTCTAAGCTTCTACCTAAACTACATTGGCTGCCAGTAGAAAAAAGAATCCAGTTTAAAACGTTGTGTGTGGCTCATAAAATTCTGACTCAACAAGCCCCACCGGGGCTGACAGATCTGCTAGCTTTTTATGTTCCCTGGCGCACCCTACGTTCAGCTGACCAAGGGTTGGCGTGTATTTCCAGAGTCTTAAGAGCCAGAGCTGGGGGTCGCTCCTTTAGAACTCTCGCGGCCAGACTCTGGAACTCTTTCCCAGTCTCCATCAGAGGGATCCAGAATCACCTTGCTTTTCGCAAAGCCATAAAGACCTGGCTTTTTCTGGTGTAATTCGTCTTCTGCTTCTATAGTCACATGTACTTGGTTGCGCTGGGACGCCCCGTCGCTGGGGCAGGGGCAGCCATGCGCATTACAAATCTCTAATAATAATAACTACAGTTATCTGGGGCTAAATCCATCGTTTTTTTTTCTCACCATGCCATTCCAGATTCTGTAGACAGATTTTGACTCCTGTACACAAGCAAACCAGTGTCACATCTATCATCTTAGAAGTGCTATTAGGTTGAAGTCTATTTATTTACTTACAAACCCAAACACACACCCTGCTCCCCGTCACCGCCGGTATTTCTGTTTTCTTGTGCACTTTATTGTTTTTCTGTAACCATGCTTAGGTTGTTGTGTACACAAATGTTTCGGGCCGTTTTTTTGCAGTTTGGCAGCCTGTTTTACGGCCTGCCCTGGGGCCAGAATTTTTTCCTGTTGATTTCCCCAATAGTAAAACAAACCATATCTGCAGCAAGCACAAATCCATGCTTTCTTCCATAAATTGGAAAACATTTGTACAGAGATTCTATATAAGTTCAACACTGCCCCAATTTGAAAACATAGGCCATTTTTTTAAGTATACAATTCACTAACAGGTTCCGTTCTTATTTTGGTGCGTCAGCAGATTATTCTCTGTCCCAGTCCGACCCTGGTGCACACACTTGTGTTTCCCCATACATAGTAGTCTTTCTGTAAGCATGTGTATTGGAACATTCAATTTGCTTTTGTTTCAGCTTTTGCACATTTGTTCCAGCCCCTGCTGAGAGAGAGAGAGAGAGAGAGAGAGTGTGTGTGTGTGTGTGTGTGTGCGTGTGCGTGTGTGTGTGCGTGTGCGTGTGTGTGTGATGTAATTGTATTTATATAGTGCTTCATTGCGAGTCGCACGCTACTCCGGAACATGTCTCCGCACCTGCATGCGCATATTCCGCGCTTGCTAAGATAGCGCCCTGTGTGGAATGAAATTTGGCATCCTTGCTGCTGTTGGTGAATAAAATGAAGTGTTTAAAAAAAGCAATGGATGGTATGCTTGAATTCAGGGAGATCCTTGCTTGGCAGTTTGGGCTGGACTGTTCTTAGTGGTCCCGGTCTGGGTTTATTGATTTAAAGAGGGGGAAAAACTTTCTTAGGAGTGATGAAAATAATCCATCTGTAATGGTGTTAGCCTGGAATGATGGTAGTGACGAGTGTTAACGTTGCAGTAATGTGCGATAATGTGCTGCATCAGTAAATACTTATAAGGTCCCAAAAGCGAGACCGATTGCATTGCAAATGCTTGTTTTTTAAAATGACAGCCTTGCCGAGATAGTGCATGTATGTAAGGCAACATGATCTGAAATGTTCACAATTTAGCTAGTTAATTCAGTGGATCCAAGAGTTCTGCTGACATGATCACGTTGCTAATGTAGGTCAAGTAACATGGATAGCTGTGATTTGACTGCCCTGAATTCAGGTGATAAAATAGGAAGGCCAACTAAAACACAAGGTATTGTGCATTTCATCCTGGAGGCAACTACAACATTGGTGCACAATGCACCAACATTTGCAAGTTCAGTCCCCTTTTTGCTAGCCACATTCGAACTGGCTGATAATTATTGCCCCAAAAAATTCCGAACACTGGGCGAGTGGAGGGAGTAGACTCGTAGTTAGGCCCTAAGATTTTCCCCCAATAGAGAGGTGCTATGTTCGTGCAGGGCCTCTGGGAAAATTCTGTTATCTCTGGTTGGGAGCAATAATTCAAAGTTGGAAGAGTTGGGGAAAGAATTCCCCGAAGTTCGACCAACATTGCTAAAATAGAGTATAAGCTGATTCTGACTTGAAGTGCGGGCATTGTGGGGTTCAAAACAGAGAACAGGTCAGCTGCAGCACACTTTGCCCATACATTCTGGACTGGACACCAGCAACTTCACTGGCTCCATCAAATAGATCTGAGCCACCATTTTCACATTTTGAGGCATAAGCTAAATATTTAAAATGCAGCAAGCAACATCTGCCTCAAAATCGGAACCAACTATGGTCTGAGTAAAAAAGTAAATAACAAGGTGACAGGAAATGGTTTGAACAAAGTAGTAAGTAAACACTGACTCAGAATTCGGAGGGATTGCAAATATTTAACTATTAAATAGTTAGAATCTTACAAAGAGAAAGTGACAATGGCAATGAATAGAACAGCAGTGCTTAAACCTGGAGGTTCATTAAAATGGTATGGCTTAATTATTACACAAGACTACTCCATAGGGTGCAGAGTTATTTGAACATAAAAGCGGCCGGCTTTGGAATTGGGGAACAAGGTTCGAGACTCTGGGTTGGCTCAACATCCTGTTATTCTGAGCAAATCGCTTTAATATCCGTGCGACCGAAAATGAACGCGGCCTTGTGTAATGTAACTGGTGCTCTTGGAGAGGGCTTAACACCTTTGGGCCGAGTTCGTGCTATGTTAAATAGCAAAACAAAATAAGACTTGATATTTTTATGGATGAAAATGCGCCAATACTCAATGATTTAGTTTACACGTAGATAACACTTTGAATGGGCATTCTTAAGCACATGTCTGGAATGTGTTAAAGGTAACCAGACTTTGGTAGAAGGGCTGACCATTGAGTTCAGAATGTGGGAGAAGTGGAAGCTCTACACCAGTTAGTTGGACGTGCCACTGCTCAAATGTAGCCGCCATTCAAAGCCCGTCTTCCGTAGTCTTCTCTCCATTATGAACATCTTGCCCTCAACAGCAGCAATGATTGCTCAACACTGGTTGTTGCTGTGGCATTTGCAGGTGAGTGAAGAGCGTTGTAGCTTATGGCAAGCATGGAATGCAGGTAGCGCCAGCCACCTATTCAGCTTGGATCATGTTGTCAAGGGAGTGGTAGTGTTTGTGTCTAAAGAGTTGCTTTAGCTCCTTGGCAGCTGAATGCAAGAGACTGCACTGGACAATCAGAGTTTTTATAGGGTTTTTTTGTTGACCCATGGCACCTCTGCTCCTCGCATGGAAGCCCATCCGATGCTTGAGCCTGAACAATGCAAATCTAAGTGACCTTATTGATGTTTGTTCAAAGCAGCTTCCTCTCAGTACAGATGTCATCTTTGTTGTCGATAGTTTACATCCTTATTGGAGGCTGCCTCTGCCTTCTCAGCTGAACGTACACCCACCGAAACATGAGCAGAAAACAAAGGAAATAAATAGTCCCCCCAAACGACAGATAAACAACAAAAATGTAAAGATACAGTACTTTGTCCCTGCTCCTTGAGAGGAAATAAAAAACAAAAAGGCAGGACTGACCACTAGCAATCAAGGAATTTTAAAGGACACTGAAACAAAAAAATGAAAAGCAGAGGGCGGGTGTTAGACCTGTCAGCCCTTTGGGTGGTCCCTCCTCATCATTATTTCTTTTGTCCCACTTTTGCCTCAATCCCTGTTTGAATTTTTCCTTTTTGGGAACCACCAGACTTTTTAGTGTTGCTGCAGATTCAGGGAGCCATTTTAGCTACCCCTGAAACTTCTGTCTGAGGGCCTGGAGCACAAAATGGTGGCCACCTGTGACATCACCAGCATCCCCTGGAACCTGCTAGCACCTTCCAGAACATTCCAGAACCCTGTGACAGTTGGAGGCGGTTTAGAATGTTGGGAAGCTAAGACAGAGAGTTGGCAGTTGGAGCTGGCAGTTGGCACCTGACTGGTGAAGAGTGAGCAGCAGAAACCTGAAGGAGGAAGGAGTGAGGCAGCAGGGGTGGAAACTTGTGCCTGGAGTGGGGTCCATAAACCCACCCTTGATACTAGTCCCTACTGACTGAGCCCAGCCTGGAGCCCTGTGTGGGAAGAAGTCAGAAACACCATCCTAAGGACCTGGACAGCAGGAACAGGCCTTAGAAACAGAGAACAACAAGATCCTGACCTGGAAACTGGTTTCCCTGGAGTCCGACGTCGAGTAGCCTGAGACCTGGAGCCCGAGGTGGAGAAGCGGCGCTGACTGGAAAAGCAGACGTCGTACCCGGAGCCGCTAGAGGTCGAGAGAGGGCGCCGTCAGAGGTCGTGAGGAGTACCAGAGGTCGAGGAGGAAGTCACCCGAGGTCGAGTGAGCGGCGTCATCGGAGGAGTGAAGTCCGCCCTCCGGAGTCGTCGGAGACCGAGGTGAGGTGTACCGGAGGTCGGGAGTGAGGATCGCACTCCGGAGTCGCCGGAACCTGTGAGAATCGTGCCGGAGGTCGGGAGTGGAGGTGGCACTCCGGAGTCGCCGGAAACCTAAGGAGAGGAGCACCGGAGGTCGGGAGTGAGGATCGCACTCCGGAGCCGCCGGAAGTCGACATCGAGTCAAGGCCGGCCGACGTCATCGAGGTTGAGGTCGCCATCGGACCGGAGCCGCCCGAAGTCGACATCGAGTAAAGACTGCCCAACGCCATCGAATCGGAGGTCGAGATCGAACCGAGGCCGCCGACATCGGAACCGGAACCGCCTACCGGCGTCGTCAAGAACTGACATTGTGCCGAGGCCGCCGACATCGAACCGGAACCGCCTCACGGCGTCGACACGACTCCAGCGGCGTCGGAGCATCAGAAAAAGGGCAGTAAGTGGAGTAGAGGGCGCCTAAGGCCCTGTGGAGACCTGTGAGACTGCTCTAAGGGGCTAGGGAGGTGCTGGAACCAACCTGACTGTGCCAGGGGTGAGCTGGGACTAATCTAGAGAAGTTGTGTGGAGGGAGAGAGCCAGGTCTCTGGTATTCCCCCCTTGATCTACCTCAGTTTAGGCCTCAGCCTTGTCCAAGCCAGGGAGTAGACACCCCCAAGCCTTCCACATCCCCACAAGCTGTGCCTGGGCCAAATCAGCCCTTAGGAATTCAAAAGTGATCTGATGCTATGAGTGTCACTGTCAGCTTTTAAGTATTTATTAGGGGCACTGTATTTATTGTATTTAACCTATTTATTGCTTCACTGTATTTATTGGTCCACAGTATTTATTGATGCACAATATTGATTGGTTTACAGTATTTATTGCCTCAGAATATTTAATTGCCTGTATGTATTGCACTTATATCTATGCCTTCCTTATTTATGATCACCCCTATTTATTGAATCATTAAGCCAGTATTTATTTGACCTGCACTATTTAAAAAGTTTGTATATTGTGATTGTTATTTATTTATCCAATCAGCAACTAAGAGAAAAAGAAGATAAAGAAAGATATTTTCATAATTTTTACGGTGTAGAGTCGTTTTTGGAACGGATGCACGCATGGTTATTGTATGGGTATGTCGTATGCTTAGCACGGAGCCTGATTCCTGACCACTCGAGCCAAGCTACCACAGTGTGTCCGGAAGACCACCACCACCCTTCCAGTGTGGGACGGTGTTTTTCCAACATAATTGGTGTTCAGTGGTGGGATAGAGCTGTGCCTACGTATACTCAACAATAACTGTGGGTAGTCCATAGGCCTACACCGGGAGTTTTCTCAAAGCGGCCTTCCTAATTGTGGGTTTTTGTTTTTTCCAAATTTACTCTGGTGGTGGGAGGAGGTATTATTAAAGGTACCCCCCTGCATAGTTACTGCACAAAACCTGTCCTCTAACCTGAGTGGGCGAGATGGAATTTGTACTAGAAAATCTAGAAACGTACACTGTGGCCCAACTCAGGGAGTTTTGCCAGCGGGAGGGGGTGTACTGTCCCCCAGGAGCAAAGAAGGGTGCACTCCAAACCAGCTTAAGGGCTTGGGGGGAGGCACGCCGAGAAAGCAAGGCTGAGGAGGAGGACAGGGATAGAGAGCCTGACCCCGAGGGGGCTGAGATGTACCAACCTGAGGTGGGGAACCTGTCAGCGGGGCCCAGAACCATTTCCAGGAAGGGCAGCAGTGCCTCTAGCGGTGGCTTGTCTGAAGTGGAGTTAACAGACCGGAGGGAGAAAAGACAGCTCACATGGGACTTAGCAAGGCTGGAGAAGGAGAAGGAGGAGCAGAGGATGGCCCATGAATTACGACTGAAAGAAATAGATCTTCAGATCCTGAGAATCGGGGCACAACCTGTTCCTAATGGTGGCAGCCAAACCCAAGAGATCACCAGGGAACCTAAACCCTACCTGCCAAAGGACATAGTAGCTAGCTATGGGGCGGATGACGATATCGCCAAGTGGCTAGCGGCCTATGAGGTCTCGTTGAGGGCCCATGGGGTTCCAGAGAAGTACTGGGGAGGGGGATTGTACAAGTACATGCCTCCAGCTGGTAGGGATGCATTATTGGCCCTCGAGGAGGATGAGCAGACCCACTACCCCACCATGAAACTGGCGCTCATCAGAAAGTTTGGACTAACACCTGAAAAGTACAGACAGAAGTTCAGGGGTAGTCACAAACTGGGCACACAGAATTGGGTGGACTTCCTGGACTATGCAAAAAAGGCACTGGAAGGTTGGATTCAGGGCAGTGAAGTGAGGAACTACGAGGGGTTGTTTGACCTAGTACTGAAGGAACACCTGCTCGAGAAATGTTTCCCTGAACTGCGGCAACACCTGGTGGATAGCAAGCTGACCAGTCCCCGGAAGCTTGCTGAGGAGGCGGACATTTGGGCTAGTACCCGGGTGTCCACAAGGGGGACTGGAGGGGATACTCAAAAGGCCGGACAGGGCGCCCCCCAGAAGAAAGAGGGAGGGGAAAAGAAAAAGGAGTTCTCCAAAGGCCCCCAAAATAACTTCCAAGGGAAGGGAACAGGATTCACCCCTAGGGCTAACCCACCCAGAAACCCTAATCCTGGCCAGAGTCAGCAGCCAAGGGTTGTCCATTGCTATGAGTGCGGTGGCGTTGGACACTATAAAGGAGATCCGAAGTGCTTGAAACGACCACCCCCTCCCACTGGAGGAAAGACCCCCGGAGTAGCTAGTGTAGTGCTCGGGGAGGAGATGCCCTTAACTAAGGGAAGGGAGTGGGCGGGTGTCACTTTAGTGTCCCTGGGAGAACGGGAGATGGTTCCTAAGATCCAGGTGCCCGCAAATACCGCAAAGTATGGGCAGTGGGTCACCATCAACGGCCAAAGAGGGGAGGCTCTGAGAGACACAGGAGCCAGTATGACTATGGTGCGTAGCCAACTGGTGTCTCCAGAGCAGGTAATTCCCGATGTACTCCACCCAGCCGCGATGGCTGACGGCAGAACAGGCCACTATCCAGTGGCCGAGGTTCCCTTTGAATGGGGGGGGGGTTGCAGGTTCCCTTCGAGTTGCCGTAAGCCCTGCCGTGCCAGTCGATTGTCTGCTGGGGAATGACATGGAGCACAACGCTTGGAAGGAGGTGGAATACCGGACTCACACTGAGATGCTGGGAACACCTGACTGGGCCTGTGTTAGCACAAGGTCCGCGACTACCCGAAGAGGGAGTTCATTTCGGTTGGAGCCTGGAACAAAGGCCCAGCCAGCTGCCAGTCAAGGGAAGAACCGAGGACAGGAGGAGCCTGCCTCGGCGTCCCCACCCCGTAGGACGGATAGGCCACCGGAGGTGGTAGACCAGGAGTCTGCGGTGGGGGACGTTACCAACCTGGAGGACCTACCCATCCCGGCCGAGTGGCACGTGGAGGGAGGCCCGTCCAGGGAGGAATTCTGCCAGGGCCAGAGGGAGTGCCCTACCCTTGAGGGGCTGAGGCGACAGGCCGAGGCCCAGGCAGCAGGGAACGTTGAAGGGAACTACAGTGTTTACTGGGAGGACGGTCTCCTCTACAGTGAACCCAAGGCACCCCTACATGGATCGTCACGAGCCTTGGTAGTCCCTCAACGTTATCGAGCCTTCCTTCTGGAGTTGGCTCACGAGATACCATTGGCAGGACACCTGGGGCAAGACAAGACCTTCGCCCGTCTTGTCCCACACTTTTATTGGCCTCAGATGAAAGTGTCGTCCGATACCTACTGCCGGACATGTGTGTCTTGCCAAGCCAGTGGGAAAACAGGGGTGAAGCTGAAAGCTCCCCTGGAACCACTTCCTGTCGTTAGCACCCCCTTTGAAAGGGTGGGCATCGACATTGTGGGTCCATTAGATCCGCCGACTACAGCTGGTCACAGGTTTATCCTGGTTCTGGTGGATCATGCCACACGGTACCCAGAGGCAATACCTCTGAGGACCATAACAGCACCTGTTGTGGCTAGGGCCCTGATGGGAATCTTTACCCGAGTGGGTTTTCCCAAGGAAGTTGTGTCCGACAGGGGGACCAACTTCATGTCAGCGTACATGCGGGCGATGTGGAAGGAGTGTGGAGTGACATACCGGTTCACCACTCCTTACCACCCCCAGACCAATGGTCTGGTGGAGAGGTTTAACAAAACCTTGAAGGGCATGATCAGAAGTCTGCCTGAAAGCCTGCGGAGGAAATGGGACGTCCTCCTACCCTGTTTACTTTTTTCCTACAGGGAAGTGCCACAGAAGGGAGTGGGCTTCAGCCCCTTCGAGCTTCTGTATGGGCACCCTGTACGTGGACCTCTCAACCTGGTGAGAGACGGATGGGAAAGAACTCCCAGAAAGCTTCCCCAGGATGTGGTGAGCTACATGCTGGCCTTCCGGAGCCAAATGGCTAAGTTGTGGAAGCAAGCTTCTGACAACTTGGAAGCCAGCCAAGCAGTGATGAAGGCGTGGTATGACCACAATGCTCACCCGGTGGAGTTGGAGCCTGGCCAGAAGGTGTGGGTGATCGAACCAGGAGAGCTTAGCGCCCTCCAGGATCGCTGGTCAGGACCCTTTGAGGTGTTGGAGAAGAAGGGTAAGGCTACCTACTTGGTGGACCTGAAGACCCCTCGTCAGCCCCTGCGGGTGCTGCATGCCAACCGCCTCAAACCCCACCACGAGAGGCCCGAAGTCATCTTGATGATGGTGACTGACGGAGGAGAGGACGTGGAAAGCGAGCCTCTCCCTGATCTGTTTGCGTCTCAAGAGAAGGATGGGTCGGTGGAGGGAGTGATTCTCTCCCCATCTCTAACTCCTGAACAGCAGGAGGACTGTCGCCAGGTCCTGGGGCAGTACTCCTCGTTGTTCTCCCTTGTCCCGGGTAGGACTCACCTGTGCGTCCATGACGTGGACACAGGAGACAGCCCACCTGTGAAGTCCAAGATCTACCGGATGTCAGACAAGGTGAAGGCCAGCATTCATAGTGAAGTCACTAAGATGCTGGAGCTAGGAGTGATCGAACCTTCTAGCAGCCCCTGGTCCAGTCCGGTGGTGTTAGTACCAAAAGCTGCACCACCGGGTGCCCAACCAGAACTGAGGTTCTGTGTGGACTACCGGGGACTGAATTCAGTGACCAAAACTGATGCTCATCCGATCCCTAGGGCGGATGAATTGATTGACCGGCTGGGAGCTGCCCAATATCTAAGTACCTTTGACCTTACTTCTGGGTACTGGCAGATCTCTTTGACTGATGGAGCAAGGGAAAGGTCAGCCTTCTCCACGCCCAATGGCCACTACCAGTTCTGTGTGATGCCCTTTGGGCTCAAGAACGCACCTGCCACGTTTCAGCGCCTGGTAAACCAGATCCTCACCGGAATGGAGAGTTTCTCTGCTGCTTATCTGGATGACATAGCCGTCTTCAGTAACAGCTGGGAGGATCACTTGCGTCACCTGCAAGCTGTTCTCCAGGCCCTGAGACAAGCTGGATTGACGATCAAGGCCAGCAAGTGCCAGATCGGGCAGGGGTCGGTAGTGTACCTTGGACACTTGGTGGGTAGGGGAGCGGTGCAACCCCTCCAGGCGAAGATCGAGGCCATCATGGCCTGGGAACCCCCCAAGACACAGACTGAGGTCCGAGCATTTTTGGGCCTCACGGGATACTACCGCCGCTTCGTGAAGGGGTACGGTACCATCGTAGCCCCCCTCACGGAGCTCACGTCCAAGAAACAACCTCGACGGGTAGTCTGGACGGAGGCTTGTCAGCAAGCCTTTGAGAAATTGAAGAAAGCCATGTGCGAGGCCCCGGTCTTAAGGGCCCCAGACTTTTCCAAGGAGTTCATTGTCCAGACAGATGCATCAGAACATGGCATTGGGGCAGTGTTATCGCAACTCAACGAAGAGGGTCTGGATCAACCCGTGGTCTTCCTATCCCGGAGACTACTTCCCAGGGAACAGAAGTGGAGTGCAATAGAGCGTGAAGCCTTTGCAGTGGTATGGGCTCTGAAGAAGTTGCGGCCATACCTGTTTGGCTCGCACTTCCTGGTTCAGACCGACCACAGACCCCTTCGTTGGCTGATGCAAATGAAGGGGGAGAATCCCAAGTTGTTGAGGTGGTCTATTGCCCTACAGGGAATGGACTTTCAGGTGGAACATCGGCCTGGAGTGGACCACGCCAATGCAGACGGTCTCTCAAGGTATTTCCGCCTTAGTGATGAGAACTCCCAAGGGGTTGGGTAGCTCTCCCCACTTTCAGCTGGGGGGGACGCGTGTTAGACCTGTCAAGGGAGTGGTAGTGTTTGTGTCTAAAGAGTTGCTTTAGCTCCTTGGCAGCTGAATGCAAGAGACTGCACTGGACAATCAGAGTTTTTATAGGGTTTTTTTGTTGACCCATGGCACCTCTGCTCCTCGCATGGAAGCCCATCCGATGCTTGAGCCTGAACAATGCAAATCTAAGTGACCTTATTGATGTTTGTTCAAAGCAGCTTCCTCTCAGTACAGATGTCATCTTTGTTGTCGATAGTTTACATCCTTATTGGAGGCTGCCTCTGCCTTCTCAGCTGAACGTACACCCACCGAAACATGAGCAGAAAACAAAGGAAATAAATAGTCCCCCCAAACGACAGATAAACAACAAAAATGTAAAGATACAGTACTTTGTCCCTGCTCCTTGAGAGGAAATAAAAAACAAAAAGGCAGGACTGACCACTAGCAATCAAGGAATTTTAAAGGACACTGAAACAAAAAAATGAAAAGCAGAGGGCGGGTGTTAGACCGGTCAGCCCTTTGGGTGGTCCCTCCTCATCATTATTTCTTTTGTCCCACTTTTGCCTCAATCCCTGTTTGAATTTTTCCTTTTTGGGAACCACCAGACTTTTTAGTGTTGCTGCAGATTCAGGGAGCCATTTTAGCTACCCCTGAAACTTCTGTCTGAGGGCCTGGAGCACAAAATGGTGGCCACCTGTGACATCACCAGCATCCCCTGGAACCTGCTAGCACCTTCCAGAACATTCCAGAACCCTGTGACAGTTGGAGGCGGTTTAGAATGTTGGGAAGCTAAGACAGAGAGTTGGCAGTTGGAGCTGGCAGTTGGCACCTGACTGGTGAAGAGTGAGCAGCAGAAACCTGAAGGAGGAAGGAGTGAGGCAGCAGGGGTGGAAACTTGTGCCTGGAGTGGGGTCCATAAACCCACCCTTGATACTAGTCCCTACTGACTGAGCCCAGCCTGGAGCCCTGTGTGGGAAGAAGTCAGAAACACCATCCTAAGGACCTGGACAGCAGGAACAGGCCTTAGAAACAGAGAACAACAAGATCCTGACCTGGAAACTGGTTTCCCTGGAGTCCGACGTCGAGTAGCCTGAGACCTGGAGCCCGAGGTGGAGAAGCGGCGCTGACTGGAAAAGCAGACGTCGTACCCGGAGCCGCTAGAGGTCGAGAGAGGGCGCCGTCAGAGGTCGTGAGGAGTACCAGAGGTCGAGGAGGAAGTCACCCGAGGTCGAGTGAGCGGCGTCATCGGAGGAGTGAAGTCCGCCCTCCGGAGTCGTCGGAGACCGAGGTGAGGTGTACCGGAGGTCGGGAGTGAGGATCGCACTCCGGAGTCGCCGGAACCTGTGAGAATCGTGCCGGAGGTCGGGAGTGGAGGTCGCACTCCGGAGTCGCCGGAAACCTAAGGAGAGGAGCACCGGAGGTCGGGAGTGAGGATCGCACTCCGGAGCCGCCGGAAGTCGACATCGAGTCAAGGCCGGCTGACGTCATCGAGGTTTAGGTCGCCATCGGACCGGAGCCGCCCGAAGTCGACATCGAGTAAAGACTGCCCGACGCCATCGAATCGGAGGTCGAGATCGAACCGAGGCCGCCGACATCGGAACCGGAACCGCCTACCGGCGTCGTCAAGAACTGACATTGTGCCGAGGCCGCCGACATCGAACCGGAACCGCCTCACGGCGTCGACACGACTCCAGCGGCGTCGGAGCATCAGAAAAAGGGCAGTAAGTGGAGTAGAGGGCGCCTAAGGCCCTGTGGAGACCTGTGAGACTGCTCTAAGGGGCTAGGGAGGTGCTGGAACCAACCTGACTGTGCCAGGGGTGAGCTGGGACTAATCTAGAGAAGTTGTGTGGAGGGAGAGAGCCAGGTCTCTGGTATTCCCCCCTTGATCTACCTCAGTTTAGGCCTCAGCCTTGTCCAAGCCAGGGAGTAGACACCCCCAAGCCTTCCACATCCCCACAAGCTGTGCCTGGGCCAAATCAGCCCTTAGGAATTCAAAAGTGATCTGATGCTATGAGTGTCACTGTCAGCTTTTAAGTATTTATTAGGGGCACTGTATTTATTGTATTTAACCTATTTATTGCTTCACTGTATTTATTGGTCCACAGTATTTATTGATGCACAATATTGATTGGTTTACAGTATTTATTGCCTCAGAATATTTAATTGCCTGTATGTATTGCACTTATATCTATGCCTTCCTTATTTATGATCACCCCTATTTATTGAATCATTAAGCCAGTATTTATTTGACCTGCACTATTTAAAAAGTTTGTATATTGTGATTGTTATTTATTTATCCAATCAGCAACTAAGAGAAAAAGAAGATAAAGAAAGATATTTTCATAATTTTTACGGTGTAGAGTCGTTTTTGGAACGGATGCACGCATGGTTATTGTATGGGTATGTCGTATGCTTAGCACGGAGCCTGATTCCTGACCACTCGAGCCAAGCTACCACAGTGTGTCCGGAAGACCACCACCACCCTTCCAGTGTGGGACGGTGTTTTTCCAACAGCGGGCTTTAAGCCCACACAGAAGTGTATACTATACTGTACACAACAGGTCTTTAAAGCTCGACTTAAAAAGGAATGTGAAAGGAGAATGCAACAGGGGGCAGGCTGGGGTTGATGAAGAGCACACAGGGAAAGGGGGAGTGGGACATAAGAGAATGTCAGGAAAGTGATAAGAATCAAACAGGGAAGGAGGAATGGGGAGGGAGGAGCATAAGCGGGTGCTGGGCAGGAGTGGGTTGATGAGGAGTGCACATGGAAATGCGGGATGGGCTGGAAGAAACAGAGTGAAACATATGAAAGAGAGCCAACAGGCTGGAAAGGCTACATATTTAAAGTGGTCCCTCTGGTGGTTAGGTGCAAGCATTTGAGTGGAGGAAGAACAAAACAGCCAATAGCATTTGGTGAGAGATGAATACTCTACCCGGCTGAGCGAATTTGTGATTCACAAAGCGTTAAGCAAGTGGCTGAGGGGTTGGTCAAAGTAAGCCAATGGTTAAAAGGGGCAGACCCCAAGCCCACTTTATGTTTATTGATAGCAGTAAGGGAATGAGTATTTAAACAAGGAAGGTTAAAGATCTATTATCAGAGTGAAGGCAGTGCATGCCATAAGTCACATTCTCTGTCCAGTGACTCAATAACATTTAGTAGTATTTTGGGTTCTGTGGGGCACATTGCTGCACATAAATACGAGGTAGTGCACTGGACATTAAAGTTTCATGATGAAAAAGGTAACATGACAATATTTTTCAGAATTAACGGCCTCTACTGGGAGGTTACTAGGATTACCACCTGTCTGTGTTTGCCCTGACTAATTTGGCTTTCTGACCTGTATGAAGTTCAGATGTAGATATTGTTTAAGGTCGGAGAAAACATCCGTCTCATTAGAAACCGTGGTGCAATAGAGAAGGGTCAATCTATGCATTATGTGTGTCTGACCTTTACATAAAAGGTGGCAACGCCTCTTTGTATGTGCACAGATGCAAAATAACAGTGCTCTGTACAGTGCAGAAGCGGCTTTACAATGGAGAGGAGGGCAGGGGCAGAGGAGAGGCAGGGTAACAGAAGGGGGTGGAACTGGAAGATGAGGACAGAGAGAGAGCACAACATTGAACTGAAGGGAAGGTGGAATGAGAAGGGTATGCTGCTCGCCATGGGGTATAGGAGGAGAAAGAAATGCTAATGCAAGTTATTAGTAGCTGGATAATGGAAAGGCTCGGATGGTGCATGGGGAAAGTGGGTGCAGCTTCTTCAGATGCTGCTGGTAACTAGGTTGTTACTATGTGATGGTGAGAAGAGTAGGTGCAAGGTCAGGTTTGGTATTAGTGGTAGACGGAGCCTTTTAGGGGAGGGGTGGGGCAGGGCAATGAGAGGTAGAATGGGCAATCCAGGAAGTCATGTTTATGTTGTACATTTAGGCTTGCAGCATAAGTTGGTCGGAGAGGGTGTGGTATGTACCACACATGGCAAATACAATTATCCGAGTGAGGTATTTGCCATGTGTTGCAAATACCTCCTATTCTGAGTTTTCAACATGAAAATGAGACACTGCGAAAAATCAATTTTTACCACGACAGATTCTGCACGTTTTGCTTTTTTTTCAGATCTCTCCCACGAAAAACTGCAGCATATTTGACCCGCTGGAATTTATCAATCAAAAACTGAAAGGGTGTGATAATGATCACAAAACACATCAATCTGATCCATCTAAACTCTGGTTTGCACAGAGATCAGAATTAAGTCTTAGCTGGTAATTAGGGCCTTTGTGATCTAGGCCTTTGTGATCTAGTGCCTACATGTGCACCATTTGCGGCCTGGTGCTCCTTATGACATGCAGTGATCTTGCGACATTGGGATGAGGATGCATAATTCATAGGTTTCATTGCAATCAGCAGTGGCACTACCAGAGGTAGACCGGCCTATGAGACCTGCCTTTGCAGCATGACTACATGGTGGGCTCAGGGTGCACGCAAGTAAAAATATCAAAACTATTTATACGATTATCTGCAGAAAGAAGAGAAATAGAATTAATAGGAGAGCTTGACTCTAGATGGTTGACAAAAACCTCCCAGATGTGTCACCATTTTAAAACTGATCTGATCGTTTTTTAACTTTGCTCAAATATTACATTTTGTTCACTAAATGGCATGTTGGAAGGTGGTTTATTAGTAGGTGTAAGTAGGTACCTACCACTAGTAATAAAGCCAAAATCACAAGATAAGGGCCATTCAAGGTCTCAAAAAAAGATTCCCTTGCTCAACCCTTGGTAGCTGGCTGGGAGCAAGCAGGCTTAACTTAGGAGACAGGTGTGTAAAGTATTTAAAAACACGATACATTAAATAAGTAGGACACAACACTCAATAAAAATCCAACACCAATCTATAAAAATAGTAAATATTTGTATGATTAAAATGACACCAAAATGACACAAACCCAGTGTAGAGAATGGGATACATGAATTTTTAATGAATAAACAGAATGCAGCACAAAATAATAATGGAAAATACGAGGAAAAATAAAGATATTTCTCCTCGTTACACCTCTCCTGGGAAGGCGTATTTTCTTTTTTAGCATTCCCATGTTTTCAAGTTCTTTTAAATCTGGGAATGCTTCAGAATCCATGGATGTTGCATGGGAACACATAAGCAACACCCATGAAAATGCCTCCCTGGCGCAGAGTAATGCAACGCATCGATTGGCGCTGCGTTACATTACTTGAGGTTTATGAAGCCACGCATGGACATGCAAGGTGGCCTTGCATGGCTTCATAAATCTCATTTTACATTTGTGTCACTCTTGCACTACGTTGCGTGGTGGAAAAGCGATGCAAGGAGGTTCATAAATATACCCCTAAGAGTTTTCATCACCATTCATCCCACCAGATTGAATCATTGATGTATATGTACATGTATAAATTGCATGCAGACTTGTAACACACATTAAAAGATGTTGTTGCATGTCAAATGTTAGGGGGAATGCAAAAAAAGTACAGATTCAGATTGTGGTCCTCCCCTTTGCACCCCCCACAGGAAATGTAATAATGTTTTAATTTGCTGATTTAATGATGTGTGCCCACGGATCACTGGAACGCAGAATGAGTTGATCCTTATGTATGCATTGTTTTACTTTATTAAAGGCAAAAAGGATAAAGGTTTAAAAAATGTTGTTGCAATGCATAAATGTTTCTTCACCTGGGTGTCTCCATAATTATTAATTCTATTCTATAATTTTCCATTTCCCCCCACATAAAGACTTCCCAAGTAAATGCCATCTGTGAGAAAAATACTTTTAGATAAGGCAATTCTAAATCCCACCAATTGCAATTCCTATATATTGATAGGTTTGCTGTCACCTGTACATGTCTTTACCCTTAATTTCACCATTATCCATTTCAATGAAATAGAAGACCTTGACTACGGATAAAAATAAAACACTACTGGCCGATGCATTTTTTCTGTTGCTTACCAGTGACATCTATATCTCTGAAATGTATAATAGAAAGACCTTTATTTTGCAGTTTTCGAAGCGTGAACTTGCCAACAGTGCAAAGTATGACATTTTACAGAATACAAGATCATGAAAATATAATACAATCATAATAAAACAGAAGACAATTTCTAAGCTTGCGGCCTAAATACACAAACTAGACAATTGTATAGTAAATAAATGAGATTAACATTTGTTCTAAAAAGGAGGATATTTGAAAATTATCCAAAAGTTATTAAGTCAGAAATGTCTGATGTTTCGAGTATTTTTTTTAAGTAGGACAACTCAACCTAGCATCCTCCAAAGATAACCAACTTATGTTAGCTTGTGTGTCATTGTCCCATAGTGTATGCCAGGCCTGGGATCTTCAAAAGAGTTCTAGCATTCAGTTTTAATCAGTAGCAAAAGAGACTGGTTCCTACCGGTATTCTACCAACTGTCCAAATGCAGATCCTACTGAACTTCTCTTCGATTGTCGATTGACTGACAATATTTAGAAAGCGCCATCCACTCTTGGCGACTAACCGAGCAGGAAAGACTTCAGTTTTTGTATGAAGCTAACTAGTGCGAAAGAGCTCCCAATGTCTAAAGGTGGTGCATGCCACATGCTGGGGCGCTGCAGAGAGAATGACTGGCCTTCATGTGTACTTGTGAATCTTTAACATGAGCTTCTTAGCGATGAACTTCTCGCTGATGAACTTGAACAGAGATTGCAGAACATAGGTTTAGAGGTGCAAGGCAATGAAGACATTTACACGTAAGGCAGAGGATCCTTAAGGTACTGCGGTCAGAGCCTGGCAGTCGCTGTAAGACCGAAGAGAGAGATATGGGCATTTTATGAAGACCAAATGGCCAAACTGCAGCATTCTGGGGCTCATTGCAGCCTGATCACCAAGTTCTTATGCAGATCAATATAAAGAGCTTTATAATGGTCAAGACGTGCATTGATTGCAGAATTTACCACTAAATTTAATCAAACTGAACTTGGGAGCGCAGGAGGTTTCACGAACTGGGTCCAAGTTTGGGCTAATCCAAAATCATAGGACTAATCTCTCCCGCAAAGCCTTCAACCTCTTTAACTACACTTCCTTTCAACGTAGAACAAACCCAATTTCTTGAAGGCTTTTACGGGCATGCCTATGGATTCCAAATGCACACATTCAGCTAATCCTGTACCTGGAATAGTGGTCAATCCTTTGGGCTGCAAACCCTATTTCATAACCTTTGCCTGAATGATAACAGATTTCTCTTCTATATAGGACTGTAACCAGTATTGTTATACGATCCCCACACATAATTAAATTACTCAATTTCCATTTCTTTACAGATGTCCCGCACTGCGTTTCAGTTGTGTCAGGAAAGCATCAACACTATATTTTGAACCTACAGAAGAACAACACTTCACAGTTGTGAAAGAAAGTTCAAGTAAATCAGCATGAGTTGGAAACAGGTAAAAAAGCCATGTTTATTGTGCAGAAACAGTGAGGTGCTTTGCTGTGCTTAAAAAAGACTTTGATCAAGCCATTGAAACCAAATCTAGAGTATCCTCCAGTAATGATCTGCTTACCAACACCTACTATTTAAATCTGTAGTAAATTTGAGACGCTATGCCCAATGTCTTCAGATAGGATGCTGCAGATTGCTCATGGTACACAGGTTTGAAGGCCCCTTTTCCCGATATGCAGAAAATGTGAGAAAGGAATGGGTTTCCACACCTTTTCTTACATTCTCTCCTTTTCTTCCCTACTCCCTGATGTGCGTCCCATCCAACCGCTCCTCACCCTGCTTCCACCTTTAGCCAGTCTACGGCAGTATGGTTCCCCACCATCATATCCCTTTTTCTACTCTTAGTATGCCTCCCTGTACCAGTCTATGTTCCTCCCACCACATGCTCGTCCTCCACCCATGCCCGTGTGCTTCCCCACCTGCTTCATGACTCCTTGTGTCTCCCTCCCTCGTGTGCTTCCATGCGGTGTTCACTGACACTTTCATGCCCTTATCATGGCATTCCCAACCTAGTATCCTCTCAGTGTCTTTCCGCCATCACACTTACTACCTCCCATTCACATCAGTGTCCTTCCCTACTCTATGTCACTCCAGATGTCCATGTCTGTGCCTCTCCATGACTAAACTGGAAGTGCAGATGCGCATCAGTACAGAAGAGCTATCAACACAGATGTGGCAAATGTGGTACAGCTTTGATGGGCCTCTAAAAGTGGCTGGATCCAAACTTCACTGTAGCAATGAGTGAGCAGAAGCAAGCACACAAAGCCACAGAAAGAGTTGCTAAGATCCCAAGCCATGGTCATAGACCAGTCTTTCCTGCAGTTCTGCTGGGAAACAGGATTTGAGATATACACATTTAAGAGTGCAAGCATATGCAGAAGTCCGGATGGATGCAGAAGAGGGGGATCTGATTTTACACAACAGTCCCTGCTGCCTAGTAACGGTTGTTTAAATATTGTTGGTGTTGGTGAATCACGATATATTCAATTCACAGCATTTCTAGAGCGCGCAGCTGCCTCCGGAGAGGCGTCCCAGTGCTAGCGGAAAGTTCAAGGCAGAAAAAGCCTAAAACAAGATATTTTATATGTTTATATGTTGGTTGCAGAAGGAGGCCCAATTTTGTTCCTTTTCCTAACACTTTTGCAGATCTCCCTTCAGTAGGAAATGGCACTGAGGCTGGCCATGCCAATAAAAAAATAAAAAAATAAGTGAGGACTCAGAAAGTAAGGAATTGGGGCTAACCGGTGTGTGTTCGAAAGTTAATATAAGGTAAAATCAGCTTCCATCTTCAAAGATGTTGCTTTGCCTACAACATCAAAAAACATGCCACCAGCCAAGAGGATCATGACATTATTAGGTGGGATTAGTTACTAGCTGAGAAGGGTTTTGCATTTACTTTACTGTTCCCAGGAACACATAATACACACATAGGGATATCAAACCAAACAGAAATCAAAATTTGGGTGGATTAACTTGTGAATGGAAGTCCCCGAACTCCCTCTAAAACAAATTCCATTCTTAACCGAAGCCAAAAAGCAACCTAAATCTCCATGGACTAACCCTGAAGCATATCCTCAGTCACGAAGGTATCCCCAGTCCTGTTTAGACCCTATTAACCCATAACAAGAAGTGCCATGTAATCTGTAATTATATATTACCACCCCAAGGGCCAGATGTACAATCAAGAAAATTGTGCATTGCAAATTACAATTTGCGAGGCGCAATTTTTGATGTACAACAGTGTATTTCACACTGTTTGCGATTCCTAATGGGGTCGCAAATTACGAGGCTCATTAATATTAATGAGCCTCTCGCAATTTGCGAGCCCATTGGGAATGACAGCCCTCCCAGGGATGGTGGCCTGCTGCGCTCAGCAGACCACCATGTCTGGGACTGCTTTTTAATAAAGCAGCTTTTTTAAAAAAATCCTTAAAGGAAAACAGGATACATTTAAACAAGAAAAATGTATCTTTTGAGTTTCATTTTTTTAAGCGCTGGCCGTGGGGACCCCTTCCCCCTTTGCGAGTGGTTTACCACCTACCGCAAATACGGTCGCAAAACACTACCCTTTTTTGCGGCCGCAAACGGGAGAACCTCCCGTTTGCGGCCGCGAAAAAAGGGTCGTACATCTGGCCCCTAGTCTTGGGACAATACAGTGGAACTACACACAGCACTCCTGTGGCATGAGGTGGTTACATTCTTTCCAACCTTTTTTGCATGTGACACAAAATTACTTTTCTCATCCTCCTTAATGTGATAGGGAGTTCTGCTTCAATAGTGGCCTTCAAGAGGGGTTTATCTGTACTGGGTGAGCAGTGTGACTATTTCCATCTAGAAGGTCTGCAAAAAGTGTAGGGTGTCAGCAAGTGTGTTAGCATGCACTATGCATCATTGTCTTTGTCCTTTATTTCTCTACTATGTACTGAATCTAAGGTTTACATTCTATCATATTTTCCAGCTGTCACTGGCAGAACACCCATGGCAGAGTCAGCCAGCTTCACGCTGTTTTTCCCAAAAAGCTGGCGTTCATATGCCATCAGCTGACGCCAGAAGCCAACGTTGGGGCAGATGGCTGGCCGTCGGGACCTCACCCAATGGTGGGCTTCCTTGAGGGTGACCCCTTCATATTTCATTAAGTATGCAATGCATAGAGTGGCCGAACGGCTCACCCCTGCCATGCAGTGCACTAAGGTACGACCATTGCGCCGTTCCACCATTCGGATGCGGTCTGCCACTCGGTCGAAGTAATCTGAGAGTTGAGCATGGGGAAGGTCCGCCACAGGCACGCGGAGGTAGTCCATACCAGGCCAGCTGGGGCGCTGCACGTCGAGCGTGGCATTTATGACGCAAGTGATGCGTTTGGCATTGAGAAGCCCACGGTGGCGGGCCACGCTGGCACTGCTAAGGTACAGAGAAGGCGTGATCTGGTCCACACTGGAGAGGAGTGAAATGGCGGCTGTTGGCTGGAGGCGTGATGAAGGTGGAATGTAGGAAGCAGTCCTTGGAAGAAGTGTTGATCGCTTCATTGAGAAAGTGAAAGTCAACTAAGCAGTTCCAATAATAGTGGTGAAATTGTGCACGGGGCGCCCAGGATACCTTGAGAAAGAAAATAGGAAAAAAACAATGTTTTTCAGTTATATTTCTGTGTGCAACGTGATCACAGTTGTAACTGAGGCATAGCGATACAAAATGGCATGTCAAAAATAAGGAGTTACATGACAGGTGAATGAAGGCAAATCCAATGGACTTTTGGGTCAATTCCCAACACGTTTAACAACGGTTTCAATCAACAGAGTTAAAGGGCTGAGATTTTGTGGTTTCAGAAATAACAACAAGAGGAATTATAGAGCCACAAGAAATGAAGTCGAACATGTAATAGGGTCACCCAGGCGCGTAATGCCCATTGGGCTCAAAGGGCTTCAGCCCCCCCCCCCCCGTCGTGTGTGGCTGCCCGGGCTGAGACAGCTTTCCGGGCCCACACACAGCCACACACAGCCGCACTCGAGTACTTCACAGGTCTTTAAAATACCATTTGCTTGTTAATGAGGCTTTGTTGTTTTTTCACCCCTTCTTATAGCCAATGCATCTCCACTCTGCCTATTGCTAGAAGAATTAGCCCGACCAAAAAATTTTCTTAGCCCCTGCCCCCGTAATTTGGCTCTAGTTGCGCCTCTGGGGTCACCACAAACAAAAATGGATATTACACTGGAAAGAAAACCCAGACAAAGAGCGACAGAGCCAAAGCAATTCTCTGTAGAATATGCGAGTGTTATTTTCACAGAATGTATCCCGGGAGCTGTATTATACAAAGTGCCCTATGGTCGCAACGGGCTTGTGCGCCGCCTTTGTGCGCCCTGGGCATTTTGGTATTACAGATAGGGCCGCAGACACTTGTGCAGCCAGTTCTGTAATACAGATAGGGATGGCACACATATAGCGCCAGTGCTATCACTAGAGGCTGTTACCTGATGTGCATGGGGGCCTGGCCCCATGCAAATGAGGGAATCCCTTTGCCTCTACAACCGCGCCATAATATAGACATGGGCGCAGAAGCAAAGAAGCTGTCAGGTGGTGCACTGTCAGTGCGCCCACTGATGGCAGCCCTCTGGGGGGGAGGAAATGGGGTCCCGTGGACCCCCCAGACATCCCCTTGCAGACGGGTGCAGTCACTCACTGCACTCGCTTGCAAGAGGATCTCTAATCCCCCTTAAATATATTGGCGGGGTGCCGCCTGCACAGTGAAATACGGAGCGACTGCTTCAAAGCTGCTTTGTATTTCACTTGAATGCGCTGCTCCCAGGGCAGCACGGCTTCGCAGCTGCCCTAGGGGCAACACATTCAACATATTATGGTACACTCTTCTTTTTAGCACCTAACGCATGTTTTGAAAGGTGCCCTCTGCACTAACAAGGAGAGTGTGCCGTATTCTATAATAAAGCCCCTGGTGTCTACTTGTTTCTCCACGGAAATTGCTGTGATTGACCTGTCATTTTAGTGTTCATGAAGGACATAGCTGAGAAAGAGAATGTTCCTTTTTAGGTCTGCCCTGACAGCGCAGATGGCATTATGTGATCTACCTACATAAGGCTTTAGGTTGCACTAACAAGAGAGGGGCTTTGGCTCTGCCCACGTGTTGGAAACCAGAAGTACATGTTTTGATTGGGGATAAGTTGTGTGCTTCCACAAAAAAGTGCTTACCCTCCAAACAGCTATGATCCTTTTTCTTTATCCTGCTACCTGAGCTTGTATTTTCGGGGGCACATGTGACGTCGGAATGCTATTAAACTAACTTAGATAGCTATATAATTGACAGTTTTTTTTTCTCTGGTGGCAGCACAGATAGGAGGAGGGTACTCATTAACTTTAGACTTCAGAGTGCAGCTTTGTGTTTGAGAGCCCAGGGCTACCCTAATCTACATGTATTTTTAGATCTGGCTGGACAGTGTAATTGTCACCTGACCTTATGTGACCTTATGTGATCAACAAAAAAGATCTTCAGAGTCCTTCTGAGAGAGGGGCTTAGGCTCCACCATGTTGGTCCCCAGGACTACATGATTTTAGTTGGCTGAATATATGTGATTCCACCAAAAATATTGCTTGTAATACACTATTTGGATTGTAGCAAAGCTTTACTTGATACACCAGGACTGAGTTGGTTATGGTGGCAAGTCAATGATCATGGCTACAGGTCTGATCTGTGTATTATGCAAAGTTCTGATGGAGGCACTAGGCCATATATCTTTATTGTGAAAAGCATATGTTAAAGTCAATAGGCTTTTAGGTGTGGATTGTTATTTTATATTAAAGATAGGTATTGTGTTGCATGGACTCTCACAGATTACCGCAGTAAGCAATGGTTTTGGTGTTGTTTACCCTGTATGATAACCAGTGGATATAGAAGGTTTGTTGGGCCTTCTTGGTAGAGACATTATTTTGCTTAGCCAACTATAATTGTGTTTACATTTCTAATTGTATGCCTTTGTGTCTGGTTTCCTTATGGAAAAACCTACGCTCAAATCGGTAGACCTGAATTGGTTGTGGTACCAAGCAATAAGCCTGTTTGTTGCATTAGAAAATGCATTGTCTGATGCCATAGTTCTGGTGTGCTTATTATGAAACATTATGACAAAGGCAGTTGGTCTTGCTTCTTAATTGTGAAAATCATATGTTAAACACAGTAAGCCTTTAACAGTTCGTTGTTATTCCATTGTGTTACAGGCTATGTACAGATATTTTGTTACATTTAATTTCACTGATTACTCTGGTAGTCAAGGTATTTGGTACTGGCCCCCTACTGTGAGAAAGCCTACTGCTTTTCACTGTGTTGATTTTTCCTATGCCCTGTTGAGAAGGATTGTATATTGTTTTGCAAGCCACATTTTTCTACATATTTCTAATTTTATAACTGTATGCATGACGGTTGCCTGTTTATGAGCACATATATTGGCCGGTATTCGGTAAGGTGTAAAACCAGGGGCAAAGCATAAGGCTTCATTGATTCATCGGGAAAAGTCATGACAAATTTCATAGGCTTGATCTCTGTTTATTATTAAACTCCTATGGCAAAGCCAGTAGGCCTGGCCTACTTATTGTGAAAAGCTTGTGTTAAAGACAACAGGATTTTTAACCCCTTCGCTGCTAGGCCTATCCCCCCCTGGACTAAGCCTTTTTTTTTAGCTATTTGGGGTAGTTCGTGCTTAGGCCCCTGTTACTTTTTTACCACATAAGGTATGCACACCAAATTTGCGTCCTTTTTTTCCAACATCATGGGGATTCTAAAGGTACCAAGGGTTTGTGGATTCGCCTTGAGGGGACCAAGAAATTAGCCAAAATACTGCAAATTTTTTGTGGAAAAATAGGAAAAAAGGGCTACGGGTGAAAGCGTCTGTTTTTTTTCCTGCAAATGGTATCAAAAAGGGGTTGTGGTGCTGAAATCACCATCTTCTCAACTTTCAGGGACAAGCAGACTTTTGTCAGAAAACCAAAGTTTTTTACACAGTGTTGCCATTTTTCTGGGTTATAGCCTATTTTTGCTATTTTTTGTGCTTTCAACCTCCTTCCAGTTAATGGTAGAAATGGGTATTAAAGCAATAATGGATCCTGGAAAGCTATACATTTTAGTAAAGTAGACAAAAATTCTGAATTCAGCAAGGGGTCATTTGTGTAGATCCTTCAAAGTTTCTTTATAGAAACTAACAGTTAAATATAGGAAACATTGAAAATTAGTTGAAAAAAATAGCCATTTCTGCCAACGTTTTCGCTGTAACTTCTTCTAATTGTGACAACTGTTTGAAAGCAATATACTGTTACATCCGCTAGACCTTTCTCGTTGTAGGGATATATAGGACTTGTAGGTTCACCAAGAATCCGACGAACCTAGAGTCAAAAACTGAGCAGCGTCTTGCAATGGTTTTCATTATGTTCCGGGTATATAGCAATTAATTTGGGAAAATATATACATGGAAAAATCAGCATGAAAGACATCTATGTATGTCTGAAATTGGAACAAAATATAAAGTTTAGAAACAGTAGATAATTGCACATTTCTGAAATTGTGAGTACCCATACTAGCATGAGACTTATAGGTCCTTTTTACACATTGTCTTTCATTTGGAAGGCAGAAATGCATCGAAAGTCAATAGGTAATAACAGCCGCTTTACAATTCTGTGTTACCCTAAGTCTCCCAATAAAAATGGTACCTCACTTGTGTGGGTAGGCCTAGTGCCTGCGACAGGAAACGTCCAAAATGCAACGTGGACACACTTTATTTTTACAGTGAAAACTGACCCTTTTTTTGCAAAGTGCCTAGCTGTAGATTAGTGCTTTGCCGGCACCTAGGGAAACCTAGCAAACCTATACATTTTTGAAAAGTAGACACCCAGGAGAATCCAGGATGGGGTGATTTGTGTGGCTCTCACCAGGTTCTGTTACCCAGAATCCCTTGCAAACCTCAAAGAAACCCACATTTTCCTCACATTTCTGTGGTGGAAAGTTCTGGAATCTGCGTGGATCCACAAAATTCCACCCACCCCGTGTTTCCCAAAGTCTCTCGAGAAAAATGGTACCTCACTTGTGTGGGTAGGCCTAGTGCCCGTGACAGGAAACGGCCCAAAACGCAATGGGGACACACCACATTTTCACAGTGAAAACTGACCCTTTTTTTCCAAAGTGCCTAGCTGTAGATTTTGTACCCTAGCTCTGCCGGAACCTAAGGAAACCGAGCAAACCTATACATTTTTTAAAACTAGATGCCCAGGGGAATTCAGGACGGGGTGACTTGACTAGCTCTCACCAGGTTCTTTTACCCAGAATCCCTTGCAAACCTCACATTTAGCAGAAAAAAATCACTTTATCCACTCATTTTTGTGTGGGAAAGTTGTGGCATCACCGGGCTGACACAAATTTCCTACCACCCAGTGTTCCCCCAGATCTCCCGATAAAAATGGTGCCTCACTCGTGTGGGAGGCCCAAGTACCCGCGACAGGAAAGGGCCCAAAACGTATTGAGGCGACATCAAAATTGCCTATCACAAAACGACCTGGTTTTGCAAGGGGGGTCACCTTGGTTTTTGGCCCTGTGTTTGGCGGCCAGCTAGGGAAACCCACCAAACCCACACATTTCTGAAAACTAGACAACCGGGGGATTATAGGGAGGTATGGCTTACGTGGATCCCCCAACATTTTCTTACCCAGAATTGCCTGCAAACCTCAAATTTAGCTGGAAAAATCACTTTTTCCACACATTTTTGTGTGGTAAAGTTGTGGCATCTCCGGGCTGACACAAATTTCCTACCACCCAGCGTTCCCCCCAGGTCTCCTGATAAAAATGGTGCCTCACTCTTGTGGGAGGCCCAAGTACCCGTGACAGGCAAGGGCCCAAAACTATTTTGATATCGCCTCAATACGTTTTGGGCCCTTGTCTGTCGCAGGTACTTGGGCCTCCCACACGAGTGAGGCACCATTTTTATCGGGAGACCTGGGAGAACTCTGGGTGGTAGGAAATTTGTGTCAGCCCGGTGATGCCACAACTTTCCCACACAAACATTTGTGGAAAAAGTGTTTTTTCACCTAAATGTGAGGTTTGCAGTGGATTTTGGGTAAGACAAAGTTGGGGGATCCACGCAAGCCATACCTCCCTATTATCCCCTGGGTGTCTAGTTTTCAGAAATGTGTGGGTTTGGTATTTTTCCCTAGCTGGCCGCCTAGCACGGGGCCAAAAACCCAGGTGAGCCCCCTTGCAAAACCAGGTCGTTTTGTGTTAGGCAATTTTGATGTCGCCTCAATACGTTTTGGGCCCTTGCCTGTTGCGGGTACTTGGGCCTCCCACACTGACAAACCGTGGGTATAGAAGATTTGCCGTCAGAATCCTTGTTCGGCCCTCTTAGGAGAGATAAGAGAGTATTTTGCTTGCCAACTGTTATTTTCTATACTATGCCATTTTAAGACTATATTCTCGATGGTTGTCTTGTGCAAAAGCTTAAGCTCAATACAGGAGACCTCAATTAGTTATGATGACAAGCCAGCCAATGGTAACAGCTAAAGGCCTGATTGGTTAACTAGGAAAAAATATTTCTGATGTCACAGGTCTGATCTGTTTTTAATGAAATGTTACAATAAACACAGTAGACCTGACATATTGATTGTAAAAAGCAGATGTTAAAGTCACTAGGTATTTAATGGTGTATTGTTTTTTCTATGTATTAACGCCTACAGATTGTCTTACATGAAATGTCATAGATTACCTTTGTATGGAAGGATTTTGGAGTTGGTTACCAGCTCTGACAAACTCTAGGGGGAGAAGATTTGCACTTTAATAATTCTTGCATGGTATCATGAAATAATACATACATCTGTATATACAAACATAGGCCCATATGAATACAGATAGGGCCGTTTGGGCAGCTCTGTTCTGCCATTGGTCTTGCTGAGTGTCATTTACACTCTGTTCTATCCATTATAATGAACTACATGGTGTAAGGGTTCAGTCTGCATCAGCCACTGGCTCTGTTCTCCTGTGAATAGCAGCTTTCTCTGATCACATGTGCACATGCACCTGAAAATGAGTGTGCTTCAGTATCAGGGCAGGTTGGACAGTCATTTAGTTTAGAATGTTCTCCTTTTATAGTTCACCTTTCATTTCTTTGCTTCTCTTCTTCTTCTTTTTTTTTTTAAGAGGATACTGTGGATTTCCAGGCAGGGCTAACGGGAGGCTTTTGTCCATAGTGTACTATTGTTTTACCATCCAACATGGCCAACATCTCGGTTCTAAATGCAGCGCCCATGCTTAAACTTTACAACAATAGACTATTTACGATACCTTTGCAAAAGATATACCCAATGCTCTGTTAGTTCCGTTATTGTAAGCATAGGCCTGCAGCATATTTTCTTTTTTCTACTTATATTCTTTTACTTTATCTTGTGAGACTGTGTGTATTTTATCATGGCTGTGTCAGAGGGTGAATGCAAGAATGTCAGTGGATTATTGAGATGCATGCGTGCAAAGATGAGTGACAGAGGGCATGTATGGTAACTTTTTGAGTGTCTAAACCCATGAATGACCCAAAGGACACTTTCATTCATAAACAAGATCTACTGGCACTGCCAATACTTGTTTCAGTTACATTTCTCCTCAATATTGATTTGGATGTAGTAAGTGGAGTCGGGTATGTTTACTTGGTCAACGCCTTAAGCGCACCTTGGCCACTAAAAGCCTAAACCCGTGCTGCAGGGCATTTTAGAAACCATGCTATCAAGATATCCTGTCACGTGAACCAAGTTATATTAATAAAAATAATATTTATGATCCTAATAATAATGTTGAGTATTATTCAGTGGCGGCTCCTCCACTAAGGTGGAGGAGCGTCGCCCCACTACTTTTCAGCAGTGTAAAAAAGGAAAAATTATAATAACATCATGTTATTATCATTTAATTTTTCCCTGCTGAAGCAGTTTTGTGGGGCTGGGCTGTTCTGCTAAGAGAGGAGCATGGGGAGGAGTGGTGTGCACACTGTAAGTGCACATGACAGTTTGGCCGGCCGTCTTGGGCCGGCCTAACAGTCATGCGCACATTGCATGTGCACAGGCTCCAACTGATTGTCTGAGCGGCGAACCACGTTGCTCAGACCAAACAAAATGCTGCATTGCAGCGTTGTGATTGGCTTAGGGGAACTTGTGTGCTTCCTGCTTCCGTTCCGGCCGGCAGAGAAGATGGAGGAGAGACACGATTAGGTAGGTATTTTTTTCTCTTTCTCTCACCCTGCCCCAGCCTCACCACCCCAGATCCGTGCCAGCCACCGCTGGTATTATTTAGAAAAATAGAAAGCCTATGTCTTAGGATATTTTATCTTAGGATATTATATAGCTGAAGATGTATATATGGTAAAGAGATGATAACTAATGAAAGTGAACATATTTACCTGTGTTGGTTATCCACCCTGACCATTGTATACATATCATATTTACCTGTATTATGTCATGATTAATAAAAACAAAGGTAAATATGTTCCTTCTCAGTAGACATCACTTCTTTACAATATGGGTCTTTAATTATAAAGTTCAATGCCACAAAGCAGCACATTTGGAGTTTTATAAATTGCCCTATGCGAGTTGAACCATATAGATCAAGCAAATATCTCACCATTCCAGGAAATTATGTTTGCGTAGCCGATTACACTTTCCAGTCCCCCAGAATGAATGAAAGATCTTACTTATGTCTGATAATAAATTAGCAATGTTCATATTGCAACACGTAAGCACGCCCAATAAGGAGACAGTATTATACTGTGTTCTGTTTTAGAGCTGTGGAGTAGGACTTTTTGCTGATTGCAATAGAACAGCTGGTCACAAGGGTGCAGTGTACTCAAAACAATGCAGACACAACAAGGAGTCCACTGCCCCCTGTCTGCCATTTCATTCTTCTTCCTAAGAGTCGTGCTGGAGTCTACCAATGGGATTAAACTCTTTATCTTAACTTTATTGGCTCCTGAGGTTTGTGGGCTTGCGTTAAGCCATATTTTAAAATAACCTTTTGGGGGCATTTTATTCTCCCATTTGTACACGCTCAGACTGGAATATCTGTACACTCTGGTAACCCCAAGGCGTCTCTCCTTAAATTTGTTATCTCCAGCTTCTTTGTTGAAAATTACCTCAGAGGTGGCATTGTATAATATTATTGGTACAATGTTAACATTAGATATCAGTCGCTGGAAAGTGAGAATAGCCCAAAAAATATTTAACTTGTACATGGAGAAGGGTGGCTATAGCTTTATGTGCTCCGCAGCCTGGACTTTAAAAACAATCAACAAGACCAAACAATACCCAAAATGTGTAAATGTGTCACTAGTTTGACATATTGTAAACAATACACAATTTAACTTATTTGCATGCTGGTCAAGGGTATGTCTGGCTATGCTATGTGTGAAATGGTCTTGTAAATTGGGTATCTTCAAGAAGAGTATGTTTTCCACAAGAAATGTAATAATGTTGTGACCTAGCAGCTAGAACATGGGGATCCAGGCATCGGCTCAGCATCCTATGATTGTGGACAAATCACTTCATCTCCTTGTGCTTTAGAAAATGGGTCATGTAGTCTGGTTCTGTTGTAAAGTGCACTTATGCAATTGGACCAGGGTCGAGCTAAATAAAAAACATGAAAATTAACACCCCTTCTAAAACTTGTGTCAAATATTCTCTACAGAGGTTCAAAACCATGTTACGAACCGTACTCCCAGCTTCGGCTTGACACATGCATGAATTGTGGGCTTGCTGAGCCTACTATTGGTTTTCTGTTCTGCATCAATTATTACACGTCAAAATCCTTTAGAATTTTAAACAACAAATTATGGTAAAGTCCTGTGCAGAGCAGAGTTGGTGCCAATTTTGGGTGAGTCAGGCCCAACTCTAGAGTGGGACTCATTAATATCTATTGTGGGCGAATATTCAAAAGAGTTGTGTTTACTTTAGTTACTGTTATTTTGGTTTCTTTGCAGATAATTGAGATGTTCCTGTGATATTGGCACCTTGTATGAGTAACCTCTTCAGCTCTCACAGTTGTTCACTGATCTCTAGGCGTCAGCGTCCAGGGAGCATCCAGGTAGAAGCAGTGTGTTCCTGCTGACACACCTTCACAATCTGATCCGGCAGGGACAGAGGGCCAGGGATATTCCAAATCAGTAGCCTCTCTGATGAAACTGTCATCAAAATGCATCCCTTCGTGTTCTTTGTGACGGTGGGATGTAGCATTTATGTACATTTCTATGTACACACCTTTTCCTATCAACCAATCAGTAGACAACACACACGCTTGACAATTAATATTTGCACATGATTCTCATTATTTTCCATGTGAGGTAAACAATCCCTCTAAATACTTTAAAAATTGGCCCTGCAATATCACAGTGTCACTTCCATCCGTTTATCAGGCCTAGTAGGTGTCAAGAATGTGACATGCCCAACCTCCATAATGTATGGAATTCCTCCTTAACAAAGCAGAAACCTGGCTTTGGTTAAATTAAACACAGGGAAGATCTGTGAAGGAATCAAGCAACACTCCTCTAGTTCATAACTTGACCCCAAGTACCGTCCTACCTCGCATCTCCAATTCATCAGAAAGAGAAAGAAGGAATAAAGAAAACCAACAGAGCACACTGCTTCATGGCTGCCAGCCAGGGAAGGACACCACCCCAGCAGACCTACAGGAAGGAAACATTTACTTGACCCCCTGGACAAAGGTCGGAGAAAGGGTCTACAGGTCCTGAACCTGTCATCATATATCATGGCGGGCGTCTCCTGACTGCAAACACTGCTGGAACCCCGGGCAGTGCTCTCTGTGCAGGAATAAAGCTTTCTCCCAAATCACACCCAACACAGGAGAATGCATATCTGGGGTTTCGCAAAGGAAAGCAAGCCCTTGTATTCAATATCTCACTGGGCCCTCTACTGTGGCTAGCCCAACATCTCTACATGCCTATTCCAGATGCATCCTGCTGAAGCCTACAGTTCTGTGCTGGCACCATAACAAATTCTTAGTTCATAAGGAACAGATAGACTTGTCGGTTAGCAGGTAGGGCATAAGTGTTTGCAACATTGTTGGGCCTGACACCTGGGAGACATGGACAGATGTGTAGGCAGAAAGACTCTTGGAGCATGGAAAGGCAGCAGGAGCATCCAGGAAGCCATTGGGAGACATGGACATGGATATACACAGGAAGAATTTTTTATACAAATATCTTTAGCAGTTGCCTATAGAACTGTTGAAGTTTTCTTTATTCTCTCTTTGAGACCATGAATGACGGTAACATTATTTTGACTCAGAGTTAAAGTAATACTTATTTATTTATTTTATTTATCGGGTTTTGTATAGCGTGAACTTGACCCGAAGGTATCAGAGTGCTTCACAACATTTGCACATCTGCAACTGCATGAGTTACATTTGTAAGGATAGATACATAGTGACAGTATGAAAAACTAAATATACAGTAGACATCAAGATATACAGGTGATATAGTTGTGAGGAAGACATGGTATAAGTGTATACGGCGCTTTAAAGAGTTGGCAAGTCATCGAGTGCAACGTGTTCCATGTGGAGTAAAAAAAAATATATATTTTAAATAACATAATAACGGTATGTTCGAAAATATTTGAGGTAGCTACAGGATATAAATATATAGGACACCTTTGAGGTAGAAACAGCCCTGTGAGTGGTGGTTTTGTAGATGGTGGCTCAGTCGGGTTTTGTAATCCTCATCATTCACCTCCCTCATAGTGTGTGACTACAGGAGATACCCCCTCCAACCAGACCATGATGCTCTAGTTCCCAAAATTTAGGGTAGCAGACATTCTGATTTAAGCATGCGTCTGCCATACACACGTGCTCTGCCTGTGTTTTCAGTGCAGTGTAACTCCAGCAATGCAGCGCATTTGTGAGTTTTTATCTTCACCTTGCATGTAGGATTATCACTTGGGTATCTTAAGTCAAGGTTCCATGAATCCTTAATTTAGTGTTTTTTTGTTAATTGCTCTATTTTAGGAATATCAACTATTTTGGTTCTTGAAGTAGGAATTGCCTTTTGACAACTGTGCACTTTACACTTCCTCCAGTTAGGGTAATAAGTAGAGACAGGGATCCCCTTTGCTCTGATGAAGTGCCCCTGACCGGTAATGACACGTGAGAGGGTAGAAACATGTTGGGCTAACGCGGATGGATCCGTCATTACACCCATTTACCACCGTTTTTAGCTGTACCTAAGGTACCCACTAATAAAGGTATAATCTTGGGTTTACCCTAAGGTATTTTTAATTGTTCTGAATCCCATTCTGTCCCATATTCTTTTATGAAGAACTCCCTCCTAATGATGTTGAGTCCACCCTGGTAGAATGATCTTATCTGGGTGGGATGATTTTGCCAAGAATGAAGCATGCCACATTTGGTGGGTGACACTTCCTCATTCAATCTTTTTGACACTGTGATTGAGTATATTGTATGTATGTTCACCATTAGGGTTTGCTGGATGCCCAATTTGGCATTGCAGCTTTCACCATCACATTAATTTTGTGGTGTTTGTGTTTCTCTTGGGGTCTACGTGGCGGTGTTCTTCTAACTCTTCCTTTGTAATATATGATGCTGTTTTTGGGCCTCATTATGGGTAATCATGCCATCACTGAGCCTTGTGCAGTACGCAGGGCTGGTCAGAGCGTCGGCACGTACAGTACAGTACTTAATTGTGCCATAGTTGTCCCCTCTCCGCCACTGGCACTACTCTGCAACATCCCTGGACTCAGTACTGCTTCGCCCAGCCCCACTGCCTTTGCCTGTGTCTTCCTAGACTGCTATTGCCGTTTGCCTGATTTTACATATTTTTAAACTGGTCACATCTCATTGGTTGTGCATGTATGAGGGAGGGTTGCTGTACACTAAGGTACATTCCTATGTCTCACTGGATATGTGCTGCTGTATTTCAATAGTGTTTACTTTCACATGTATGGAAACCTATGTTTTTTTGCAAATGGTAATGGGTGTTGCTTGCTTGCATAGATAAGCATGTATGTACAGCTGTGTGCATGTGTTGTGGGTGTACAGGTCTGTATCTGTGCATCCTTTTTAGTGTGTTTGTTAATCAATCAATCAGTAGATTTGTAGAGTGCTTCTTGTCACCCATGAGGGTATCTAGGCGCTGACAGTGTCCAGTTGATTAGCCGAATAGCCAGGTCTTCAGGGATTTTCAGAGCTCTGAAAGAGATGGGGAGGTCCTTAGGTGAAACAGTAGCTCGTTTTGCTATGTAGGAGAAGGAACAGCCTCTGCATCTCCTACGTCGGATGCGGGGAGTGAGGGTTAGTGAAAAGGACGCAGAGCGGAGGTTTCTGGTGTGCTGATGGAAGTACAGGCGGTTGTTCAAGTAGGCAGGTCCGCAGTTGTGTAGGGCCTTGTATGCATGGGTCAGGAGTTTGAACTGACATCCTTTCTGTAGAGGGAGCCAGTGGAGTTCCCTGAGGTAGGGGGTGATGTAGGTTTGTCTATGGAGATCCAGGATGAGTCTGGCTGCAGCATTCTGTATGGTTTGTAGATGTTGGAGGAGGTGAACTGCGAACCCTTTGTAGAGAGTGTTGCTGTAGTCCATTTGGCTGGAGACGAGGGCCTGGTTGATGCTGCATCTTGAGCTTGAGGTAGCCATTCGAATATCTTATTAATCATGTGGAGGATGAAGAAGCAGAAGGAGGAGATTGAGTTGACCTGTGTAGTCATGGTTAGCTTGTTGTCCAGAATTATGCCTACCTAGTTTCCTAGCGTGGTCAGTGGGGGTAGGAGTAGGTATGAGTTTTGAGGTCCTCCAAGATGTGTTCCAGTGGGAGCTTTTGTTTTAGAAAATCAGTACCTCTGTCTTGTCTGAGTTGAGCTTCAGGCAGTTGTCCTTCATCCAGTTGGCTACATCTGTCATGCTGTCGTGGAAGTTAGACTTGGTGTTGGTGGTGTCTTCTGAGTGGGAGAGGATGAGGTGTGTGGCGTCGGTGAAGGATATGATGCTGAGACCTGGCTTTTGGCGATGCTTACCAGAGGTGTCATAAAACTGTTGAAGAGGGTGGGGCTGAGTGAGGATCCTTGGGGCACTCCACAGATGAGTTTGGTGGGCCTCAGAGATGAAGAGGTAAGGCAGACTTTTTGCGTTCTTCCGGTGAGGAAAGAGGCAATCCATCTGAGAACAGCTCACTGGATGCATATGTTGTGCAGCCTTGTGATGAGTGTGTGGTGGGAGACCATATCAAAGGCTGCTGATAGGTCTAGGAGGATCAGAGCGGCAGTCTCTACTCGGTCGAGTAGGGCTTGGATGTCATTGGTAGCCAAAATGAGGGCTGTCTTGGTGTTGTATTTGCTGCGGAATCCAAATTGGGGGAGTCGAGTAGGAGGTTCTGTTCCAGATGTGAGGAGAGTTGTTGGTAGATAGCTTTTCTAATACTTTGGCTGAGAACATGACAGGGAGATCGGTCGGTACATGTTGAGTTCTCTGGGGTCTGCCAATGGTTTCTTTAGTTGGGCATTGACTTCTGTGTGTTTTCAGTCCTCGGGGAAGAAGACCGTGGCAATTGAGGTGTTGAACAAGGTGGTGAGTATGTGGGAGATTCTTGCTTCGCCTAGGTTGAAGATGTGGTGAGGAATGGGTCAGTTGGGGCCCCCGAGTGGACCGAGTTCATAATGGAGGCAGTGTCCTTGGGTGTGAGGTCATTGTGTTCTTTGAAGAAGCCTGTGGCCTTCGACTGGGTTTTTGAAGTTTCTTCAGATGTTAGCAATCTTCTAGTGGAAGAGGTTTGCAAGGTTGTTGAAGAGTTCCTGTGAGGGAGTAATGTGGCTTGCTGCAGCTGAGGGGTTGGAGTATTCTTTGACAATGTTGAGGAGTTCTCTGCTGTTATTGGAGCTTGATTCCATGCATGAAGCTAAGGTCCTTTTCTTCGATTTGCTCAACTGTCTTTGGCAGAGGTTGAGGGCTCTCTTGAAGGCAGTCTTGTCGATCGTATCCTTGCTGGTGCACCAACTACTTTACAGTTCCTTACAGTGCCATTTAGTGGTTCTGAGGTCTTTAGTGTACCAGCCACCCTGCTTGTGGGACTTTCTGTGGGTGTTGTTGCTGATGGGAGCGACACAGTTGGAGCAGTCTGTGATCCAATTTTTGAATTTTCTGACCTTCTGGTTTAGGTAGTTGGAGCAGATGGGATGGGTGGTGGTGAGGGTGCTAATCCATGTGTCCTTTGAAACTTTGCTCCAGCTGTGGTGGGGGCATTGGGCATACTGGCAGCAGAGATCTGTGAGCTGGTGATGTTGAAGTGGATGATGGAGTGGTCAGTCCAGGTGAGTTCCGGGATGTGGCTGTACCTGATGTGCTCCCGAGAGGTGAAGATGGGTCCTAGCGGGTGGCCTGCGGTGTGCGTGGGATCATGGACGAGTTGGGTGAGTCCGATGTTGTTCATGCTGTTGAGGAGGTTCATAGTTTTGATGTCATTGTGGTCATTGAGATGGAAGGTGAAATTGCAGAGAGAAGGGGGGCAATGAAGTTGCAAAAGGATGGAGGACAGCAGGCGAGGGTGCCCCTTGATGGTGGTTTTATTGTCGATTTGGAGTTGAAAGTTCCATGGCTGGGGTAATGTCATTTGTGGTGGTACATTAGATGGATTCCTTGTGTATGATGGTGATCCCTCCGCCAAGCTTCTTGATGCGGTTGCGGTGATTGATTGTGCATCCTTCAGGTATTGTGGTGGCTGTATCAGGTCCTGAAGTTAATGTGAACATGTCTTTTTGCCTCAGATTACATTAAGTAACTTAATATGTGACTTTCTGAAAACAAAAATCCTTATTACCTCTCCATGCTCTCTGTGTGCATGGTCTTGGAAATGACTATCCTTTGTGTGGTGTTCCCTAATATTATTTTGTCTTCTGTAGCTGGACTGGTTTTTGTGGCCCATAGGACTCTGCGCACTTTACTCCTGCTAGCTAGTGGTAAAGTGCTTGTGCTCTCCCTTTCAAACACGATAAAATTGGCATATCCCTAGTTGGCACATTAAAGGTACTTATTAGTCCCTAGTATATAGTGCAGGATGTACCCAGAGCCTGTAAATGCTGTAAATTGAATGCTACTAGTGGGCTGCAGCACTCATTGTGCAACCCACGAAAGTGGCACTGTAAAGCATGTCTAAAGATCTGCCATTGCAGCCCTGGTGGGTAGTTTTAAACTGCCATTTCGACCTTTAAAAATAAACCTTTTGTCAGGCCTAAACCTTTCTTTTTAGGTTTCTCCTGCACAGTGCATGAAATCTATTGTATTTAATATTCATTTTAAAAGGGGCTTTCATCCCAGATTCCCATGCTTTCCTTCCTTTTCATTGGTTCCTGTGCTTGCCACTTACTTTTCCACCATTTGTATTGGCTGTAGCATATTGACCTTGTGTTGCTCTTTGTGTCCTTTTCTTATCAGGTCCCTGTCGACCAAGTACTGTTTCCATCTGCTTTTGTGGAACTAGGTTTTGAAGGTTTTGCATGCGCAGCACTTGTGCTGTGCTTGTTTTTATTTTTAAAGTGCCAGTTTCTGCTTCTCAGCCTTGCCCTGCCAGGGTTGCCTCCTGTCAGGCTCTGACATGACCCTTCTGTACCGGCTCCCCGCCCCCTCCACCCTCTCTTCTTTTCAAACAAGGAGGCTCATTCTGTGCACAAAATATCCTTGACATTTGAGGTGCTCTAGGGATACAGTACGCATGCACAATTCACCCCAAAGAAAGCTGCCTCACATAGGAGCCATACCTAGCATACCCTGCATGTCAGAGCAGTTTCAAAGTCTCCACGATGTGCATCAAATGGGCGGCCATTTTGGAATTGCTGTGTCTATTGTTTATTTCTTGAGAGAACTTATACTGTAAACAAAATCCAAAGTACTATATCTTCATTCTTAAAAAAAGTTGTTTTAACTAAATAATTCCACATTAGGAAATGTTGCTGTATTTTTAATACATATAAACAGGTGGATTCAATTTTGGATCTTCTTTAAATTTGATTCACATACGACTTCTTTAACTACATTTAACCATGAGTGACGGGCTGTACTATTGCTGGTTTATTTCCTTGACGAATGCGTGGTAGCCACGGTTGCGTCACTGTCATGGCAGCCCACTGGAGCAGGTTGCTGCACGTGGGTAAAGTGAGCTGCCCGCAGGAAAAATGCTCTTCTGCAGCTGTCATTTGAAAGTTTGCACGCTGCTGCAGGCATCTACCTCTCTGTGCACGCAGTGCACAAGAGCAGTACGGAGACTGAGCCGGTGATCACACGAGCCCCATTACCGCTTGATTCACTTGCTGTGGGCTTGACAACTGTGATCCTGATGCTGTTAGAAGCGATGGAGCAGGCGGGTGTTGAGGGGCTTTCCCATACCAGCAGAAACACAGCTCCACAAGCAAAACCACTGTTCAAGGTCTTGGTTTAATTCTTTGGAAAAGCATTTCCTGTCTCCAAACAAAACCCGGAAGTCCAGGAGTCTGTTTCTCAATCCAAGGCAGCTGGGGGAGGACAAGGATGGGGGAGGTTTGTAAAGAACAGCAGCCTTGAGCTTACAAGCTTATGTACTCCATTTAAGCAGACGTTTTAAAAAATGCGTCGCCTCTGGTGGTTTATAAATGTTATGTTTATTTCTCTTTCTTTTCAATTAAAATTCTAGTATTTAGTGTTGAAGGCATTTTGCTTGCATTGTTTCCTATTTCATCATTACTTGTATCTTCTGTGATAAGAGTTACAACCATTCAGTGTTTGATTGTACAGTGAAAAGTTTCTGAAATCTGATACAAAAATATATTATTACATTGGCCGAAAATATAATGGGAATCGCCAGAAAGATTGTTTTGTCAGTTTCTTTGCTTTTCTGAGGAGAGTGGGTATTTGAAGGCAACATGTCTGAACCATGATTGTGCCCCCCCCCCCACTCATTTTCTCATCAATCAAATGAGCGCTATAGACTTGGGTAACAGTAACTTATTGTTATATACTGCACCTATAGGATTATGAAAATTCAATAGTAGGTACTATAATATCCCAATTTATTAAATAGATACTCTGTGGATAAGGAAATGCATTTCGGCTTTCACTCAGTAATGTAAAATATTTAAAGAAACTAACTTTAGTGGTTGTGTTAAAACAAATCTTACGTTATAGTCGCCAAGATTGCAGCACAACATATTTACATGTAGGGGTTGAATATATCGTTCCTGGTTATTGTAACAAGACTTGCATCTTCATAGTTAACATGGAGGGAAATGGGCCAGACTAGTGCTTCTGAATAGAAAACAGGCCGTCTCTTTAAGAGAGTTCCCGCATCTCTCTGAGATGTGATATATATATATTGCATTGGTAAGTCGCTACTACTTTTTTTTTTAATACAATAAAATACCTTTACTTGAAGCTTAGGAAAATTAGGGTTGAGATCAGTGGACCGCCCATGGGTAGATAGTGTCACCATCTAACCTTTGTCCAGATTACAGCAGACAGGTAAATCGAATGATAATGAAAACATATTTTCAACAAATTTGGACTGTGAGCAGAAGTTTTCGATATTGTATGATCTGTCCGTTACTTCCTTCATGTACACACATTCATCTGACAGCTTTTGTTTACAAAAAAAAAAGGTAACAATCATTTTTTAGTCTGTGTGAACAAGCTCAAGAAAATGTGGATACTGTTGTTAGGCTACGACATTAGGTGTCCACGGAAGCACCGTGAGTCTGCTTATATTGAAATTAGATATTGGCATTGAGGAGGCATACATCAAGGGGCTCTTACAGCTTAGAGTGCAATAATAAAGAAAAGACTGGAATCTCTACATGTTCTCTCTTGCCCCGCCTGTAGGCACCACTAGAGAAAGCTGATAGTTACCACTGCTGCTTGCTTGATGAGGTTGTATAGTGCCTACCTGATGTACCCAGCATACTTTGTTTACTTTCTACATGAGGGGGTCACCTCCTCTGCCACTGCTACTCTTCTCTTAAGTTGATATTGTTACTGGTCCTGCATCCTTCATAGTGTATTGTTACACACCGCTTACGTCACAAGGCCATTGTTCCCTAAGCTGCCTAAGAGCTGTGGACATGGTCACATTTTCTTTTAACCCCGTTGTGGATTGATTTATGATGAACAACATGAAACTCTGTTTGCTGGCCTTCAGAGACCTAATTTTATCCCAGAGCTGCTCTCTTAAAAATGTTTGCTTGCTGCTCCCTCCCCCATCAGTCTGTCCGTCTGTAGCTGGTACACTGTTCCAGTTTATAACACATAATGTAGAATACAAGTGATACTCGACGGTTACATGTTTATCCATGTTAATGCTTCAAACACTTTAAATTGCTGT